>NW_028261383.1:122798494-123115994 GCF_051295495.1 Thamnophis sirtalis
GGACTTGCTGAAGTCCAAGTTAACTATATCAATGGCATTCCTATGGTCCACTAGGGTTGTCACCGTAATCTAATATGGCCAGTCTGGTATGATGTGTTTTTGACAAACCCATGTTGGCCTTGGGCTCTTGAGACGGTTTTTCTTCCTTTCTGAAGGGGGGGAATCACATCAGCAATTCTATAGTGGTTCTCCGGTACTCCAGGATCTCTGATAGATATAGTTTCAGTTGTTTGGAGAATTTGTCCGCCAGCTCCTTCAGACCCCTGGGTGTAACCCACCCGGTCCTGGGAATTGGACCTTGCCTAAGATAGACAGGCTACCATTTCTTCCCTATCTCATCTTGGGTTCCTAATCTGAATTTTGGATGCTGTTCTTGATAGGTTGGATTGTTTATCCCTTCGGGTAAAGACAGATGCCAAGCACGAGTTAAATAGTTCGGCTTACCCCTGCTGCTTGTCACCTTCGGGCCACTTCTCCCAGCAAGGGACCAATCTTTTCCTTAATCTTTCTTGGTTTTATCAGGCGGGCAGATGCCCCCTTTTGTATTTTATTCTATTTCATTATTATTATTGTGGTTGTGGTTCTTGTTGTTATTATTATTAACTTACCTTTGTGGCAGGCCTTTATTGTGAGCCTTAGCTCCCCTCACTCCATCTTTACACACAGTCTAGTGGCCGCCCATTAAACTCCGTCTGTGTTTACATTCTGAATATCTCTGCGCTAATCCTAGCCATAGAATCATAGCACCCTTATGGCCGGGGGGAAAAAAAGGGTCAGACAGGCTGGTCCCCATGCCAGAACCCACCACAAACTCAGAATGGGATGCCCGACTATGAGAGATCGCAGAAGCACCTCAGATAGCCTATGAATTTAGACAACATTCGCTGAGGGCAGAACATACAGCAGGGGTGGGTTCATCAGAGCCGGCTGGCTCAACCGGACCAAGGGGACAACTTGGAGCGGAAGCTGCAGCCAGTTGACCGCTTGGCGGTGGAGCAGAGCATCCTGAGGAAAAACCTCTTCTCCCCCAGGGTGATAAGGACTATTCAGGCCGCCCGCAGGCCCCCCACAGAGCGCATCTATGGCTCCACGTGGCGGGCCTTTGACTCTTGGTGCAACTCCCGGGGGTTCAACCCCATCCAGGCTACGGTGCCTCAGGTTCTGGACTTCCTCCAGGCGGGCCTGGATAGAGGGGTAGCTCCTAACACAATTAGGAGACAGGTCTCAGCCATCTCATCAGTTCTCCTGTGTGGCAGAAATCAGAGCCTGACACACCACCCCATGGTCAGGCTATTCCTTAAGGGGGCCTCCAACCTCAGACCACCTACGGTACACAGGTACCCTTCCTGGGATTTACACAGGGTATTGGACGCTCTAACGGGCGCCCCATTTGAGCCATTACAAACAGTTTCCCTTAAGTTCCTGACCCTGAAGGTGGCTGTCCTGGTGGCCATCACTTCCGCCAGGCGGATATCCGAACTACAGGCGCTGTCCACCAGGGAGGATCTCTGTGTCTTCCACCAAGATAGGGTGGTGTTACGGCTGGATCCATCCTTCATTCCCAAGGTGTGCTCCTGCTTCCATCGAGCCCAGAAACTGATTTTGCCCATCTTCTGTCCAGACCCTTCTCACCCTTGGAGAGGAAGTGGCACACTCTGGACGTTAGGAGGGCTCTGAGGATTTACCTCAGGAGAACCAGACCAAACAGGAAATCCGAAGCCCTGTTTGTCTCCTTCCAACCAGGATCCCTGGGTAATAAGGTAACTTCCACCACTATCGGCAGGTGGCTGCGAGCCTGCATTGCCACTGCTTACCAATCGCAGGGGTTACAGACACCAAATCATATCACAGCCCACTCCACACGGAGTGCAGCCACATCCACGGCCTGGGCCACACAAGCATCCCTGGCTGAAATCTGCAGGGCAGCCACGTGGGCTTTCCCCTCTCCCTTTGTTAGGAACTATAAGTTGGACTCCTTTGCCTCGGCAGAGGCCTCGTTCGGCCGCAGGGTGTTGCAGGCGGTTCACAGGGCTGGACCCGTGCCTCAACAGGCCTGAGTGGGGGACATATGGCCTCAGGGATCTCCCTCCCTAGGGACGTGCAGGCTTTGGTACGTCCCATTCTGGATACTCCTCCCCCCTCACTATGGAGAAAGGGCGTTGGTACTTACCTGATACGCCTCTTCTCATAGTGGGGGGAGGAGTATCCAGTCCCTCCCTGACTATGTTTGTACAACTAAGTGTTATGTTCATTGTTTATATTGTTATTTAATTATTGATGTTGAAGACAATAAAAGCAAAAAAAAAAAAAAACTGAATCAAGAGTCTGGAGCGAATGATGCAACGAGTCGGAGAGAGCTCTTCGTCATAAAACTGGGCAGGCTCACTTCCAGGGGGGCGGAGCCCAAAGAGCTTATCTGACTCAAACCAATCACGAGAGGATAAGGTCAACCCATTCTGGATACTCCTCCCCCCACTATGAGAAGAGGCGTATCAGGTAAGTACCAACGCCCTTACTCTCTTAATAAATTTGGCACAAATTCTAACCTAAAGACAGACAAAGGGGAATTGAAAAGTACATAAGTAATTTATCTCAGGTTTTCCCCATGTGGCTGGGCCATGTCAACTAGGAGTGATGGGAGACGTATTCCAACACATCTGAAGGCATTAGGGTGAACAAGGCTGGATAATGTAACTTGGTTACAGGGACTCTGAAACTGAATGTTTTAGTGTTTGAAGAGAAAAATACAGGTTACAGGTCAGGAGTTGCTTATGTATTGCAATGTATATGCAGGTTGCCAATTGACATTTTTTGCTGCCAAAAGGATAATCATATCATCGTTTCCTGCTGTTCTCATGCCAGCACTGTTGGATCCTGGAGGATTTTTGTTTTGTGAGGGAAATTCTATGGGAAAAATTATAATAAGATAGACCATGCCCAGGGGTATTTATCTAGCTAACTCAGTCTGGTTCCTGAAGGCTAGTTGTTAACAAAATTAGATAACATTTAAAAGCAAGGGCAGAGGAAGTGAGCTGGAAAAGACAAGCCTCAGGACCTCCTCAGGGAGATAATCAGGACTGCAGGTGAAAGCGATGGGAAAGGGAGACTGGGCAGTTCTGGATGGAAGATGATGCAGAAGAGCAACATCTGGCTGTCCATACAGTGCGTGTCAGAAAAACTGAGCATCCCAACAGGAATCACCTCTGGCTTATAATTCTGCATATGTTTTCCTGGGAACTCATTCTGTGCCCTCTCAATGACTTCCACCCCCAAGGAAACATGTGCAGGTTTGAAATATTGTCAAAACCAAATACGGATAGTCCTTGATTTTACAATAGTTCATTCAGTGACCATTTGAAGTTACAACCTCACTGAAAAAAGTGAGTTATGATGACTGTTTTCCACACGGCTGTTGCAGCATCCCCATGGTCACATGATCAAAATTCATGTGCTTGGCAAGTGTTTTGTGTTTATGACGATGGCAGTGTCCCTTCTGACAAGCAAAGTCAATGGGGAATCCAGATTCACTGAACAACCATGTTACTAAATTTAACAAATCAATGATTCACTTAGCAACTGTGGCAAGAAAAGTTGTAAAATAGGAGACGCATGCTTAACAAATGTTGCAGTTTGTGACATAAATTTTGGGCTCAATTGTGGTTGTAACTCAAGGACTACCTGTATTACTTAATTTAACTAATACTTCTGGCCATATTCCTGTTCCAGAAAGCCTTTATGTGATGAGAATTTCAGAAAATGCTCTTTTTGACGCTCATGTCACATCACATGAAAACATGATGTCATTCTCCTTCTTCTCTCATTCCAGCATTTATACAATAACCTATTTCCAGTGAAGAGCCATCTTGGTGTAGCAGTTAAGGTATCAGGCTCAAACTGAGAGATTGTGAGATCCAGCCCCACCTTAGGCACAAAGCCAGCTGGATAAACTTGGGCCAGTCGCTCTCTGTCAGCCCCAGGAAGTAGGCAATGGCAAACCACTTCTGAAATCTTGCCAAGAAAATTGCAGGGATTTATCCAGGCAGTTGCCAGAAGTCAAGACTGACTCAAGGGTACCCCTCCCCCCAAATCCAGTGAAAGTATTATGGCAAACCAATATATCGGGAAATGGAATTTCAACATTCTCCCTTGTGTAACATTTCAGAAACTGCTTATTTTACAAATGTGTCTTTCATGAGGAGATCAGCAAGTGGCATATGGTTGACTTGTATCACTTCTCCTTCTAACATGACTTGTTCCTTCCTGTACTGTTACTCTTTCCAGTAAAACTGCCTTCCTTTTCTCACTGTTATGGCTTTCATGCTTTAAAGCAGTACACTCTGACATTCCTTTATCTCTCCTAACTGGTCTAATTTAAGAAGTAGCACACTGGATAGTATATCTTTCTTTCTGCAGCAGTGAGGATTCACTAGGAATCCCCTGCAAGATCAAATTCTGGCCAAGATAGAAATTTTATGGTTTGCTGGTGGCTCCTCTACTTCATGCAAATACATGCTTTTTCACAGCCATTTGGTTGGCTCACTCTACTTCCTTATTCCAACTCTTCAGATCTTGGTAATGGCTTTTCGAACTAGGAACCCTGGGTTTTCTTGAATTCAAAACTCCCCGAGTAATCCCTGAGCAGTGTAGTTTTTCCTGGTTTTGTTTTTGCATACCATGTTCATCTCTCAATCCTCCACATCAAAAGAGTTGGTAAAATAGTTTCCATTCTACCACCAGATGAGCTTCCATGGAATTAAAGTTTTCCATAGCTGGAAGAAGCTGTTCTGTCTACAGGAGATAGATTTTGAATGCCAGTCAATGAACTGAAGCCAATTAGCTAGCAAATAATTCTATTTATTTGTGTAGACCGTGTAGAAAATTCCTTCTTCACCATTTTAAAAAAGTGAAGTAAGTTTCCTTTGAGTTTAGTTTGACTCATGCCCATTTCATGGACATGTCTATGTAGTTTACCTGACTGCGATGTAGAAGTGGTTTACCACTGGCATCTTTCAGGATCCTTCCTTCCTTCCTTCCTTCCTTCCTTCCTTCCTTCCCTCCCTCCCTCCCTCCCTCCCTCCTTTCTTTCTTTCTTTCTTTCTTTCTTTCTGTCCAACTTCCCAGTGTAGGCTGCAGCCCTGGAGTTTTTAGTGGTCTCCCATCTAGCTCTGACTTCTTGGCTTTCAAGATCATCTAAGACAATTATACTGTATTTAATCTTTTCAAAAGGTGCATATTAAAAGAGATCATTAAAAGAACACAGTTACTTGGGTCTTCTTTCTAGCCTCCAAAGAATTATATTTGTGAAATTTTTCTTTTTGTTTTTTGTCTGTTACTTGTTTTCATTGTGTGATACAGCATGTAAGGGGAAGGGCTGTAAGTTTTGCTTTACAATATTCAAAAATATAGTGGCTCAGTGGCTAAGATTCTGAGCTTGTTGATCAGAAAGGTCGGCAGTTTGGCGGTTCAAATCACTAGCGCTGCGTAATGGAGTGAGCTCCCGTTACTTGTCCCAGGTTCTGCCAACCTAGCAGTTCAAAAGCATGTAAAAAAATGCAAGTAGAAAAATAGGGACCACCTTTGTGGGAAGGTAACAGCGTTCCGTGCACCTTCTGCATTTAGTCATGCTGGCCATATGATCACGGAGACATCTTCTGACACGCTGGCTCTTCGGCTTTGAAGAGATGAGCACCGCCTCCTAAAGTTGGGAACGACTAGCACATATGTACGAGGGGAACCTTTACCTTTACCTTATTCAAAAATATGTGTATTTATAGTTCAGACGGAGGAACACATAGAGAAGGGGAGGGTGTGCTGGAAGGCTCCCATGGAATCACCACCACTAAACCTCACTACACTGAGACTTGAAAAAGAAATCCCTCCCCCCTTCCCAGTCCCTTGAGAGAAGGAAGAAAGCTCCTTGAACCAGCCCGTTTTGCTGCCACTCGGTTATCAGGAATAGATTTCATAGATGAGGCATGTTTGACAAAGAGGCCCTTGATGGCAATGGAGACAGGGCAGTGAGTAGCTTTTGAGAGCAGCTGACAATTCAAGGATGACTAATGCTTTGGAGTTCACTTCCTACATCACTTCTTCTAAAGTTGCTGCTGCCTATGATATTTTTAAAGGTTTTGTGCAGACGATTGCAGTCCAGGGGTTTTTGCTCTGGGCAGAGAAAGGACTTTGATGGGGCAAACTGGAGACTGTCTCAGCACCATTTCCCCTTGCAACTGCAGCTTAGCAGTGCTCAAACTGCTGCAAACTTTAAATTGTCTGGCTTCTCATGAGTAATGCATTGAAGAGTAACTTTTATATTTTTGTTCCATTTAACTCCAATTAACTGGATTGGGTTGTAAGCATGCAAACATGATCCAGCTGCAACAACTAGTGTGGCAAGGGTGTCCAACTCGACATCGTCACATGATGTATCCAGACTTTTCCCCCCCCTTCACTAAAACGGGCATGGGCCTGGCCAGCGTGTGACGCCTCACCCCTCAGGCCACAAGTTTGACACCCCTGCACTACAGTATCAATACCTCTAATGTTATTCCTCATAAGGCAGAGACTCTTTGATTTATATTATTTTTTCTTGTCATCATTTTAAGAGGTTGAAAACAATATGGTCCTATATTATTTTTAATGTGTAACTATATTTGTTGGTATTTAAGCCAGCACCAATAAGTGCTTGTTTAGCTTAATATAATTATATATGCTTTATTGTCTGGGTAAATCATGGGGAGTCTTTCTTGAATTACATTGGCATATAAAACTGGTTTTATTATAAATTTAATTCATAGAATCGAAAGGCTGGAAGGGACCTTGGTGCTTTTCTAGTCCAACTCCATGAATTCCTTATTCCATCCCAGACAAGTGGCTGGTTTTGTTGAAAACCTCCAGTGATGAAACGCTCTCAACTCTGGGAGGCTACCTGTTCCACTGATTAATCATTCTCACTGTTAGGAAATTCCACCTTACTTGCAGGTTGAATCTCTCTCTGATCAGCTTCTTCCTGTGGCTTCTTGTCCTGCCCTCAGGTGCTAAGAGAATCAGCACCGTCTTCTCTATAACAGCCCTTCAAGTATTGGAAGACAACTTTAAGGTCTCCTGCACATGCGTGCTAATCATTCCTGACTCTAGGGGGTAGTGCTCATCTCAGTTTCTAAGCTGAGGAGCCAGTGTTGTCCGAAGATTTCTCCGTGGTCATGTTGCTGGCATGCACATGCACGGAATGCTGTTACCTTCTCACCAAAGGTGGTTCCTATTTTTACAGTTGCATTTTTACATGCTCTCGAATTGCTAGGTTGGCAGAAGCTGGGACAAGTAACGGGAGCTCACTCCATTACGCGGTGCTAGGGATTCAAACTGCCGACCTTCTGATTGACAAGATCAGCGTCATTAGCCACTGAACCACCACATCCCCCTTCTCTACATAGGCCACTTAAAAATTGGTTCCTTGCAGGTATTTATTTCCTGCCTGTTCCCACATTCATGCTAGCAATTTAGACAGGTATCAATTATCAGCAAAAGCAAATGTCAATGCAGTAGGCCAGTCTCCCTCTCTAAGACCAGTCCACCTCACAGGGTGGTTGTTGTGGAGAAAATAGGAGGAGGAAGGAATATTATGTATAGTCATTGCTTTGAGTTAATTATAAAGTAATAAAGGTGGGATTAAAAAAATCTTAATAAATAACCAGAAAGATGGAGGTCTTGTACGTGCTTCCTTAGCACTGGGAGCAGAGAAACCAATAGTGAAGGAAGTACAGACAGCTTGAGACCTGCAGACACAGAGGACTTGGGCTTGCATTGTCCCACACCTCTTAATTTCTTAACTGACCCAGTTGTACTGGACCTGAATAGAAGCCATAGAGGCATGGAATAAAGGAAGCAACAAGGAACTAAGGCTGCTCTCAAGACATCTGTTGTTTTGGAGATCCTAGCAAGGCTCAGTCATGCTGCTTCGATGTTCACAATTTACTCTAATCCTAATTCCTGGCACTGAAGCTCATTTTAGAAAGGTCCCGTGTGAATCTTGCTTCCTTGATTATGCTCTTGACATTTCCTCTTGGCAGTTAATAGTTGAGCACATAGTACAAGTTCACAACATTATAACTGAAATGGCCATGGGGCGGGGGGAATCAGATTAAAACTAACAACATATAAATAACAAACATTCCAAAGAACACAGTATTAACATAAGTTTATAATTAGCCAGTCCAGAAATAACTCCTGTCATTCACATAAGCTCTCCAGGAGAGTCCCATCTTTAAATGCTTCCAGAAGGATAAGCCACATGGATGGAAGCCTATAGAGAGGCTGTTGCATAGGTTGGGCACAAAGACTGGGGGGAGGAGGGGATGCCTAGGAGACTCAGATCACTTCACCTTCCAAACATGGAGAACCAGCAGCAGTTTCACCCAGGATACGTGGAATAAAATTGATTTGATTCTGGTTGGAGAATACAGTCCTGAAAGCAAACGGTAAACGATTTGATAGATTACCATCAAGACTTTAAACTGCACCCAAAAGCAGCAGAAACTCAACTTGCAGCTCTTATGTATTGATTGTCAGGCCTGCAGCCATCTTTTCTTTTGGATCTTTGGCCTGCCACACCTTCTATTATTCTACTATGCATTTTCTATTGTGGGAAAATGGGAGGGGGGATTGTATGGAGTAAGATACTATGTAGCCATAACAAAATTCTTTCTATAAAGCCAAGGTCATCCTTTGCTTCTGCACCCGACCGGATCTGGAAGGGTGGAACTGCCAGCATGGCAGTGGAAGATTGGAGCATGTGATGGACTTGTAGGTGAGGGGCAAGATCTTGAACTTTCAACTAGGTGGGTAAAACCGGGAAGCTTTCAGATTTGGGGTTTCCCAGATGTGCCAATAAATAAATTGGATCTTTGAGCAATACTTTGCCTTAGACTCTGATTTACTTTTGGATGCTATTTGGACATTGACCTAATGACATTGTCTGTTGTACAGCTGGGCTACTGTCCAAACTGAAGCTCCTGGGTGGTTTTCAAAGGCAGCCTTATGAGGGGCACATTAGAGTACCATAGTCCAAGTAAGTCATGGAGTTGGTGTCATTTACTGTTGCTAAGTCCTCCTGCCTAGTGTGAATGGAAAGTAGATAAAGAGTTGATGGTGGCTATGCAGATATGCTAAATAATTTTCTTTAAGAAAAAAGCCATCATCATGGCGTTGCTGGGGAATATGTGTGTTGCAATGAGAGGCAAGGAAGGAAAAAGTTCTGTCAGGAAATATACATCTGTATAATTTTAAAACAATTATATTAGACCTTATGCTACATGGTCAATTTCAAATTGACTCTGTAATCAATGTTTGATTGCCTGTATCAATGTTTGATTGCCACGATGTAGAAAAGATGTGGAGACTCTAGAAAGAGTGCAGAGAAGAGCAACAAAGATGATTAGTGAACTGGAGACTAAAACATATGAAGAACAGTTGCACGAACTGGGTATGTCTAGTTCAATGAAAAGAAGGACTAGGGGAGACATGATAGCAGTGTTCCAATGTCTCAGAGGTTGCCACAAAGAAGAGGGAGTCAAACTATTCTCCAAGGCACCTGAGGGTAGAACAAGAAGCAATGGGTGGAAAATAATCAAGGAGAGAAGCAACTTAGAACTGAGGAGAAATTTCCTGATAGTTAGAACAATTAATCAGTGGAACAGCTTGCCTCCAGAAGTTGTGAATGCCCCAACACTGGAAGTCTTTAAGAAGATGTTGGATAGCCATTTGTTTGGAATGGTATAGGGTTTCCTGCCTAGGCAGGGGGTTGGACTAGAAGACCGCCAAGGTCCCTTCCAACTCTGCTATTGTATTGTATTGTATTGTATTCTACTGCATGAAACCATGACTCTTTACTTTGCTCTGATTTTTCTAATATTTTTATTCCTTGGTTAAGCAATGGTTTCCAAGAAATTACTTCAAATGTTTAACTTTGTATTTCTCTTTCCATTTTTGAATATGGCTTAAGAAGAGTAATCATGGTTGTCTTTTCCAGCAAAAACAGAGTATTGTGGCACCTTAAGCCCTAACAATTTCTAATTTTGTAAACTGAGCTACTTTGTTCTATATGATATTAAAAGTACTGGTAGTATGTTGATTTGACATCTTGTTTCTAAATATCTTTTAAAACCCCATGCTTTGCTACTGGCTTATATGGAATCTGGATAGCTCAAACTATGTTTTGATTGTGTCTAAACATAAATTAATGGGTTATCACAGTTTTGTTTAAGACACCCACCAAGAACTACCCATGGGTTGAAAAAATGAGAGCCAAATGTCATTCTGACAGCTCAAAGTTCATTCTGTGTTTCAAATACTGAAGTTATTTTATAGCTTACATGAAGTGACATTTGAAGTTCATCTTTGTTATGATTTTGTAACAACTTCGAATGTGGTGGGTCGTTGCTGTGTGCACCCGGGAGATACAGCAGTGAAGGTTTTGAACTTGAGTTGCGAAGCCTATCATCAGACATAGAAAAGTCCCTTAAGTGACTGTGGGCCAATTGTTTTCTTAGCTCAACACACCTCTCTGGGAACAGGAAGAGAGAGTTTGTGGTAGGTGCCTTGAATTCCTAGAAGGAAGGAAGGCTGGACTGTACATCCATCTAATAAAGGTAAATGCATCGCTTTTCCTAGTCTCTGCCCAAACAGCAGAGGAACAAATGATCAGCTCCTAATTGACAAGACAATTTTAGAAAACAGTAAGAGAAGACAGACTAACATGAATGTAGCTTGGCTTGATTACAAGAAGGTTTTCACCTCCCTGTCATATCATTGGATAATCAAGTGACTAGAAATAAAGGAGTCAATAGAAATATTGGACACTTTGTCAATGGTGCAATGGAAGACCAAATTGTTGGTCAATGGTGATAAACTGAGATAGATTAATATGACGAATATATAATAACAGACTTGGAAGGTACCTTGGAGGTCTTCTAGTCCAACCCCTGCCTAGACAGGAATAGAATAGAATAGAATAGAATTGAATTCTTTATTGGCCCAGTGTGATTGGGCCCAGGAATTTGTCTTTGGTGCATATTCTCTCAGTGTACATAAAAAGACAAGATACATTCATCAAGAAACACAAGGTACAACACTTAATGATAGTCATAGGGTACAAATTAGCAATCAATAGCATAAGTATACAAGCAACAGTCCTACAGTCATAAATGGGAGGAGATGGGTGATAGGAACGATGAGAAGACTAATAGTAATGCAGACTTAGTAAATAGTTTGACAGTGTTGAGGGAATTATTTGTTTAGCAGAGTGATGGCGTTCAGGGAAAAACTGTCCTTGTGTCTAGTTGTCTTGGTGTGCAGTGCTCTATAGTGTCATTTTGAGGGTAGGAGTTGAAACAATTTATGTCCAGGATGCAAAGGGTCTGTAAATATTTTCACAGTCCTCTTTTTGACTAGTGCAGTGTACCGGTCCTCAATGGAAGGCAGGTTGGCAGTAATTGTTTTTCTGCCGTTCTAATTATCCTCTGAAATCTGTGTCTCTTGTTGGGTTGCAGAACTAAACCAGAGAATGGTTTGGCTTGCAGAGAATGAGGAGCATTTGATCAGAGTCACTCAGTGAGCTTATGCCTAAGACAGACCCAGATCTAGGTCAGTTGGGAGGAGGTGAACACACTCCTGTGGGAATATGGAGGTTGGCAGCCATTTGTTCCCACTTCTAGTATTACAAGTAGCTTTCCAATAAACACACTTAATTGAGAATTGAGATGGCATGCTCTTAAAATAGCTGAAAGTTAATTGCTTGGACCTTCCCTATCCTCTGGCCAACATCTGTGAAGAATGCTTTCCTTTCATTGCCTTTAAATTTTCATTTGCCAGAATAATTCAGACAATGTAGAGACTGGGGTTTGTGGTTTGTTGAACAAAACCTGTCCAATAGGCAGGGATTTCCACTGTGTTCCTTGCTGAAATCTCAAAGGGGCAGGTTTCCTCCTCGTTACAACTTGTTAAAAACAAAAAAAAACGGCTTCCTCCTCTACTCATGTGACCGACCTTTGCCCTGTTTTAAATTTTAAAAGTCATCTCCTGTCTTGGCTTCCTTCTGCTAGAGCTAATATATTTGAAATGGGCAGAAAATGGCTTGAAGCTGTAATTGCAATTCTCAAGGCCATTGATTGAGGAGCTGGGTGGAAGTAAACCTAGAAAAAAGAAAGGCAACAGCCAGAGATTTATATGGCAATAAAAATCATAGGATAAGGCATCCTTCGCCAGTCTTGACACCTGCAAATGTGTTGAAACCACTGGAGACCATAATTCCTGGGAACCAGAGTCACAAAGTGCCCTTTCATTATTTTTAGTGTTTTAATTTATGATAGAATCCTTTGTCAGAGATTCTTGTATTGGGTTTTTTTGAAATTGAAGATTAATTTATTATTATATTTGTTTGTATATTCTGGGTTCTATTGGGAAGGAAAACAGTTTACAAATTATTTCACCAACAAAAATCAGTAATAATCTAAGCCTGGTATAGAATGAAGTGACAGAATATTATTATTCCCACTGGAGTTTGGATGGCCAGAAAATTTAAAAGAATAATTTTCATGCATTGCTACCTGCTGTTGTATGCGATGCAATCCAACAGTATCTAGTAAAAAATAAGTTCTATCCACATATGTAGGAAGAAAACTGCCCAAATAGCAGAGGAACAAATGGTCAGTTCTTAATTGACAAGATGAGTTTAGAAAATTGTAAGAGAAGGAAGACTAAAATGAATGTAGCTTGGATTGATTACAAGAAGGCATTCAACTCCCTTCTATATAATTGGATAATCAAGTGCCTAGAAATAATAGGAGTCAATAGAAACAACAGATGTTTTGTGTAAAGCTCAAGGGTGCAATAGAAGACCAAGTTGTTGTCAATGGTGATAAACTGAGAAAGGTTAATATGAAGAGAGGAATCTTTCAAGGCAACTCACTGTCACCACCACTGTTTGTAATTTCATTGATTCATCTGTCAACAATACTGAACAAGTCGGGCCATGGCTATCAGAGATCAAAAACACTTGCCAGGCTACCTTATCTCCTTTAGATGGACGATCTGAAGCTGCATGAAAAAACACCTAAAGTAGAATCACTGCTCAGCATTGTCTATATACACTATATAGCAAAGATGGAGGTTGGACAGGAGCAATGTGCCATTCTTACCATCAACAGGGTAAAATAGTGAGAAGTGAAAGGATCGGATGTGCCCTATGGAAATAACATCAAGAGCCTGAAGGAAGACGATCGCTACAGATATCTTGTCATGCTTCAAGTTGACAACATCAATCACATTGAAATCAAGAAGGTTAGAAGTCAGCACATCATGAGAGGAGAAGAAGATCTTAAAAGTCCAAAGTCAGTGGAGAAAATACCATCAAGGCAATTAGCACCTGGGCAATTCCAGTCATTACATACACAACTGGAATAATCAACAGGTGACCAGCAAAACTAAAACCTCTGGTATGAAGACCAGAAAAATATTGACAATGAATAACTACTTATCATAGGTGGACGTGGAATATTTGCACTGATTAGCACAAGAAAAAATCTGCCTCCCAGCAATTTGCCAGGTGGAGCAAACAGCAAGTTTCACTTTCAATTTCTCCTGATCATCAGCTGTTACAGGCTGCAGGGATTGCTTATTGAAGTCCCCCCCCACCAAGCCCCTTTGCTGCAAAGAGGTAAATTGCTGGGAGGTAGAGGCAAAGGGTTGGGGCCGTTGGGTGGGTGGGGCTACATTCAATGTATAAGACACACCCAAATTTTCACCCTCTTTTAGGGGGAAAAGGTGCATCTTCTACTTTGAAAAATATGGTAATTCAAGAAAGACACTGGAAGAATATCTAAAGGACAGTAAAGAAAATGCACTGAAGCTAGTATGCCATGAAGGCCTACTGAGTACTGGAGAAACCAAACTCATGAACAAAAAATACCTGATGAAGAATAGAAAAGAGATAGTCAAAGCAAAGTATTACATGGCCATTTAAATACATTAAAAACAAAAACTAGCGGGCAAAGCAGATAACAAGCCTGGCAATAGCTAAAAACATGACAGTTGAAGAAAGAGACAGAGGGACAATTCTGACTGCACAAGATCAAGCCTTAAGAATAAATAAATATGTAAAGGCAGAATTGAGAAGACAGCAACAGATAGCAAATGCCACCTCTGCAAAGAAGCTGAAAAATAGAGGGCCAGCTAGTTAGCTGTTGCAAGAAGATGGTACAGACTGATTACAAAGAGCAGCATAACAAAGTAGCAACAGTGGTCCATGGGAGATCTGCAAGAAACACTGTTTGTTTGGAAGCAAGAACTGGTGGAACCACAAAACAAAGTAATAGTAAATGAAGACGCTAAAGTGCTCTTTAGTTTTAAAATTAAAACAGACAAGTCTCTGTCACACAATATCCCAGACTTAACCATGCCACTGTTTGTATTTAGTCTGTGCCATCTCCTTCTAACTACTGTAGATGGGTCCACTGTTCTTCAGCTTCCTTGCAGAGATGGCACATTCTGTCTGTTGCTGTCGCTTTCTTCTCAATTCCGGCTATGTGTGTATTTGTTCTTAAGGCTTAGTCTTTTGCAGCCAGAATTAGCCCTTCTTTCTTCAACTTTCTTGTTCTTGGCCATTATTTTCTTTAAAAAAACAATTTTTATTTATTTTTGAACAAAGACAAAACAAACATAAAAATAAAAAGCCATCTTTGATTTCAAATTGTAGAAAGTGTGTCAGTTGGTTACAGTATTTCCATGCATCTCTTCCATAGTCATCACCTGCTTTTCATGTCAAATTGCATATTTTAAATTCACATATATTCATGTATATCATGATTATTATATCTCAACCTTAATTTGACTATAATGTTTTTACATCCTTTTATATATAATATTCAAAATCTAGACTAGGATTATATGATAACATTCTATTGAATCATCCTAAGATCATCCAATCGCAATACATCTTTATAACATATTCTAGGTAAAGCTTTTAAACCTCCTCTCATAATCTCCATGTGTTGTTTATATAAAATTTTAAAATATTATCAAAATATATATGAATTGTTATAATTATTAGTCATTATTTAACTATAGCTATTGTTGCTTCATTTTATACATACTACTAGTAAACTAAATTTAGCTTAATTTTTATTATACATTTTCATTGCATCAACCTGTATCTTTCCATTGCATCAACCTGTATCTTTGAAGTCTGGGGTAGAGTACCAATCCATCTATCACCCCTTTCCATATTCCATTCTTGCCATTACCAACCACGCTCACTTTGTTGTCAGTATCCAAGTTTTCTTATCTCTTTGCTCATTTTTTTCTTTCATTTTTGAACTCTTTCCTCCACATTCTTCATTTGATAAACATCCTCAGTTTTTCCATCACATTTTTCTGTTTTGTATTCCATATTCTCCAATCTCTTTTCAATTCTCTCTGTCACAACTAATATACAGTGGGGCAAAAAAGTATTTATTTATTTGCAAAAAAAATTCTTTCCAAATCAGACAATGTCTGATGTCTGGATTGGTTTTCTCATTTTGTCTCTCATAGATGATATCTACCTATGATGTCAATTACAGGACTCTCTCATCTTTTTAAGTGGGAGAACGTGCACAATTGGTGGCTGACTAAATACTTTTTTGCCCCACTGTATTTTGAATTTCGAACATAATCATTTGCAATGTTACAGTTTCTTTTTCCTTCTGTGCCATTCTTCCAATTTTGCAGAAACTGCCATTATAGGATTCAAGGCTATTTTAATAAACTTCAAACAGGTTCATTTATTATCTTTCAAGTCAAAATGTTGTCTTCCCTCCAATATCTAGTGATAGAACTCCCAAAAGCACCTGTATAAACAACTTGTGCTCTTCCTACTATCACTCTCAGTAAACAAACTGGAAGAACCTTGAATCTCAAGTGATCAAAGAGAACGAAGAGAAAACAATGTATCCAGCCTCCAGCCTCTAAGTGGCAGTGTGACTGCTTTTCCTTCTGTTGTTACAACCCTCTTTATAATCCTTTTTATTATCTTCTTTATATTCTAAGCTTAAGAAAGAAAGAAAAACCCTTAAATGGAGATCAAAATCAATCCAATCAATCCAATCAAGCATTATTAAAAAAAGAAAGAAAATTTTAATCCATAGGTGTAAGAAAAAGTGAAAAAAGAAAAAAATTAATCCATTCAGTTTAAAAAATAGGGAGCCTTTGCAAAAATTCCATCCATGAAAAAAAAATAGAAACAGGATAACACACTAAGTTTAATATAGATTAATTTCACCGCTTACAGTCTTCTATCTTCAATTTTAATTTAACTTAATTTTTTGGGGGTAGTCTCTTTTTCTAATAATAAAATTTCCTCACCAATTCAACAAACTTTCTCTTTTTGCTTTCTTCCCATTCCGGAGCTGTCCCAACTTCAGCAGCTTCATTAGCTGCATTTCTGTCATTGGAAATAAAGGCTATTCCTGGATCTTTCAGGGACTTTGCGGTATCCCTGAGATCAGCAGGAGGTGCCCTTATCAATCACTGTCTCTGCGGAATGGTTTAGGTCCGAATGGACCGTCCAGCGGCAGAAATATCGACTGTGATCTCGGAGCACCAAGATAGCATGTCGTACTGTCGCAACGTCAGCCCCTTTTTCGCCATTTTTTTCTTGTTATTTGCTCTGCCTGCTTTTTTTTAATGTACTGGTCATGTAATTCTTTGCCTTCCCATGTCTCTTTTCTGTTCTTCATTTGGGCTTCATGTAGGACAGTTTGGTCTCTCCCGTGGTAAGTAAACCCACATGGTTAGACTAGCTTCAGTGCATCTTCTTCACTGTCCTTCAGATAGTCTTTCAAAGCCCTTTTTTCCTATTTATTATTATTTTCTTTTTAATTTTTTTAGGTATTTTAACTTTTGCTAGATTTGCTTATTTTTAGCAATATAAAAAATACAAGATTTTAATATTAAATTGTTAGTTTAATATCAATACCATTACCATGTAATTGATACTTTGATTTGAATTTCAGTAGTTCTTGTTTTTAATGTAGTTTTTGACTTTGGGTGAAAAAGCCAAATAATTTAATGTTTGTAATATCAATCTCCTAAATTGTAGTTAATATTGGTAGATTTTCTTCTTTCTTTTCCACATTTTTAATAATTTGTTAATAGTCTATTTAAATTGCTTAACCTCTAATCATCATATAAACACCACTGTATCAAAACAATGCAATGTATCAAGATTTATAACAGTATAATAAAAAGGGAAAGGAAAAGCATTATGCTAAGGACAGTAGACTATGTGGACCAGCTCTAGGCAGAGTGAGATTTGGGAAATTATCTGGCAGCCATTTAATTGGGCAACATTGTATTTTTATTTCATGGGAAGAGGAGAGGGTCAAAATATTCTGACAGGTGTGCTGGGTGTTATGCATTTTGGCTTCATGAGTTGTGCGTTGTACAAACAATGTACAACACTTCATTGCCCCAGGCATAAATATCTTGGCCAAGCCTGCAAACCTCTTCCTGTACTTTTCACTTGAATAAAACTAACCCAGACCGAGGCTGATGAAAGGGACGTCTTTTGCCCTTTCTCAGATGTCCCCCCCCCTGCTGATTCTAAGTAGCCTTAACCCCATAAGTAGGGTAGGAGGCCATCAGCTGATCATTCTCCTGTTTGGACCACAAAGTGTGCTATTTGTTTTTGTTATATATTTGCCGCTGTGTTTCCTGACTATCTTAGCCAAGATGTCCTCAGCTACATTGACATTGCCAGCCTGTGATGGCAACCAGAGGTCAGTGACTCCATTTGAAAAAGGAAGGAAAAGGAGTTAAGACTTTTTTTGAGCATGTTCCTTCCTCAGGGACTGGTCCTAGCTCCTCCTTCAGAAGCTGAGTCTTTCTGAGAGCAATAGGAGGATTAGAACAGGAGTGTTCTTCCACCTTTCAGTGTGAGCTCCATATATTCTCTCTGTAGAACAGCATTATAGATCAACTTCCACCTACGAGAACACAGCAACTTCTACCCTGCAACACCATAGTAGCTTTGTGTAGAGAATGAAAAAGATGACCTTGATAGAAATATGTGAGAACTGTTACCTAGGCAAAAGGGCTGAACCGTTTTTTAAAATCCGAAACAATGAGATAATTGGCTCAGGTGGATGCCTTCCTAATTCGCTGGAATGTGAGGGGGACAATCAGACCCAAAGGTGTTTTTCCAAAAAGTAAATTGGACTTTTATGGGTTTCTTTTCTTTAAAACATTCTGCTTCTCATCCAAGATGCTTCTTTAGTTCTGACTAAATGGTGGGAATTTACAGTCATATAGTCTTAAGTGTTTTTTCTCCGGTGGGACTGGTCTATCAGGGCAATCTGGTCTACCCAATTATGGGATGGAGCATACGGCTTTCGTTTTCGCCTTTCAGCCCCAATCCAGGAGTCTCCACAGGCAATCACTTTTTTTATATTAAATTTATGTTTTACCAACAAAGAAATAAAGGGAGACTAGCATAGATCTATTTCAAGCTATTTAGCTCTCATCAGCTAGCCCAGAGATGGCGAACCTTTTCGGCACTGAAACAGCTGGTCTTTGGGTTTCTGGTGCTCCGGCATGCGCATTCTGGTTTGGGCACTCGGTGCCAAAAAGGTTCACCATCACTGCCAGACAAATGATTGCCCAATCTCTTACTGCACATGCGCCCTGGCCAGCTAGTCTTCAGGTTTGTGTCATTCCAACGTGCACAAAGACCAGCTGGCTGGCACGCATGCGCACGCTGCAAACCAATAGAACAGCTGGTGACGGCGCACGTGCCCACAGAGCAGCCATTTCTGGCATGCATGGCATAGGTTCACCATCACCGAGCTAGCCATACACTTCTTGGATTCAAACCAGCCCGGTAAAACATAAATTTACCACAATCATCTAGTCATTAGTACTCTGAGAGTAGTCTCTTGGAGGATTATCTGTATCCTCAGAGTCACTTGAATCAAAGTGCAAATGTGTGAGTGTTTATCCCATGTTTATTACTTTTTATGATTATTTTTACAAATAATAAATAGTTATGCTGCCCCTGTGACAGGGTAGGCCCTACTGCTATTTTGATCCCAGGAGCCATCATTGGCTTACAGATGATATGCTGTCTGGTTGGAAATGCTTTATTTGTTCTTTCAGTAAGCACCAGCTGGGTTGTTAAGTAAATAATATTTACTATTCTTCCATGAGTTCAGTCTCTTGATTATAGGATCCTTCTATAATGAAGGAAGTCTGAATGGATTCAGGCATAGCATGCTGACTAAGTAAATCAAATCATAGCAAGTGGGATTGTTGCGTTGATTAAAGAAAGCCAACCTAGCAAGGTGGCAACATGGGAAAGTGTTAGAGGTACCTGTGAATGATCTTACTTTGGTAAACCATTGCATGGTCTTTGGTCTTGTCTTCTTTTTCTCTCTTTTTTTCCCTTGTGATGTATTGTGTTCTCCTGTTCCATTGTGCTAGTTTACAGTTGGCATAGTCTACACCAGGCATGTCCAAAGTCCGGCCCGGGGGCCAATTGTAGCCGGTTTTCAAATTTTGAGCAGCCTACAGCCTCTTCTCCCCACTGGCTCAGCCTGTCACTCATCCCTGCCGGCCGGCGTTTTTTCCTTCACCGCACAGCAGTTCCCGCAACTGTCCCCTGCTGCCCATCCACAGCTGTCTGAGCACCGCCTTCAAGGCTGGTGGTTATATTTCACCAGAAGATGGCAGTAGACCTGAGTCAGCGCTCTCCTTGCATGATCCTTGTGACACAAGGCTTGTGTGCCCATTTCTTAAATGGCGACTGTAACTAAAAAAAAGGAAACTTGACGAGGGCCGTCACTTCCAGGACAAGTGGAAATTGGAACAGTTTTTCACTGAAATACAAAACAACTGTGTCTGCCTAATTTGCAAGACTGAGACTGTGGCAGATTTCAAGGAATTCAATATCAAGAGGCACTACCAGACGAAACAAGCTAACTAAGAACGAACGTGACAAAAAAGTGAAGGAACTGGAAGCTGCTTTAACGGCACAGTGGCGCTTTTTCACACCAGCCCATAAGTCAAATGAAAACGCCACAAAGGTGAGTTACGAGGGTGGCAACGCTGATTGCCAAGCACTGCAAACCTTTTACTGAGGGTGAATTTATCAAAGATGCGTGATGAAAATAGTGGAGAAACTTTGTCCTGGGAAGAAGCAAGAGTTTGCCAATGTTTGCCTGGCTCATAAGGCAACTGTGGTACGGAGAATTGAAGATGTTTCATCTGATATTAAGATGCAGTTAGAGGCAAAAGGAGTGGAGTTTGACTTTTTTTCGTTAGCCTGTGATGAAAGCACGGATGCATCTGACACCGCTCAGTTATTGATTTTTTTGAGAGGAGTGGACAATGACATGTACGTGAATGAAGAGCTACTTGACCTCCAGAGCCCTATGGACCAAACAAGAAGAACAGATTTATTTGTTTCTGTTTGTTTCACTGTAGATGACATGAAACTACCGTAGAATAAAGTCACTGGGATTATTACAGATGGCGCACCTGCCATGGCTGGCAAGCAAAGTGGATTATCAACCCTAGTCGAGGTGGGGCAGTGGTTAAATGCAGCACTGCAGGCTACTTCAGCTGACTGCAGTCCTGCAGTTCGGCTGTTCAAATCTCACCGGCTCAGGGTTGACTCAGCCTTCCATCCTTCCGAGGTGGGTAAAATGAGGACCCGGCTTGTTGTTGGAGGCGATATGCTGGCTCTGTAAACCGCTTAGAGAGGGCTGAAAGCCCTATGAAGCGGTATATAAGTCTAACTGCTATTGCTATTGCTAGTCTGTAACAAAGTCAGTGAAGAAGGCGGCAAAGCTATAAAACTCCACTGTATTATTCACCAACAAATTCTCTGTGACAAACATCTGAAATATTATCATGTTATGAAACTGGTGATGAAGGCTATTAATTATATTCGCTCCAAAGCCCTGTGTCACTGCAAGTTTCAACTGTTTCTATTTGACATCCAGGCTGAAAACAGAAATGTTGTGTATCACAGCGAGATAAGATGGCTCAGTTGGGGGTCTGCACTGCAGAGCTTCTACTTCTACCGAAAAGACATTCTTGGTTATGATCATTAACAAGAACTGTGTGAGGACGAGACTAAGTGACTTTCATCTGCATGACATCTTGCACATCAAAACCACTTGTTTTGAGCCAGATCTGGCCTATATAATGCAGTCGAGATCTCAGTATCACCTTTAACATTAGTGCAATTAAGTTATTTGTTTAGTCAATAGCTCATTTGCCTTTAATGTTAATGGTTCAAAAGAATGTCAGGCTGAATGGTCGGCCCCACACATTTTCACCTCGCCAAATATGGCCCTCCTTGAAAAATGTTTGGATACCCCTGGTCTAGATGGTTCACTCTTTTCCTTGCTAACAGAGAATACATCTCTTTTCTGACTGTCTGCAGGACCTTGGAAGGGAAATTTTCCATCCCAACTGAGTCTCTTTTGTATATTAAACCTGTTCCAAGTGAGGCAGTTGTTCACTATGGGAGCAATTGGGGGGTGGGTGGAAATCAATCTGTGGGTTGTATGGCTGTTTGTGTTACGGAGTAGATTATGCAATTTTGGATTGAAACTTAAATGTTGTTTTTGTAAATGTGCTTTTAAGTCAATATTTGACTCCTGGAAACTGTCTGGAGTTTTCTTGGCTACATTTTCGGATGTGGTTTGCAACTACTTTCTTCCTAGGGTTGAGAGTGTGAATGGGCCAAAGCCACTTAGCTGGATCTGCGCCTAAAGTCGGCCTAGAACTCACAGTCTCTTGATTTTTAGCATGGTGCCTTAACCAATATCCCAGACTGCCCCTCTTTGAAGAATTGGTACCACCCAAAAATTATCCATGAGCTAAGCTTTCTGTGATGGAGCCAAATAAACCACCATTGCTTGTTTAATGTTTTGATTAATGTTCTAATAGTTATAAAACTTTGGAAAAAACCTTGAGAAATGAAGATTATTTTTCAAAAACTATAGGGTGGCTGCTTAGCTATATTCCTGAAATACTGAAATATTGCTTCTTAGTTGATAGATTGGTTTGGAATGACTGTGCTGCAGCATTATATAATCAACACTAACTTATAACTAAATTTTATTTGGGACTTTGTTTATGAACAGCTGCTAAGCTCATATCCAAATATAGCCTTCCTAATGTATTTGGAATGTATTTCGTGCGTACTCATTACCCATCGTGTGTGCTGGCAGGGGATGATGGGAGATGCCGTTCAAATGGGAGCAGCTGGTCTTTTTGGTCTGGTGCTCTCCCAATGTGTTGGACGACAAATCCTGATGACTGAGAATAGTGGGAATTCTAGTCCAATATTTCTAAAAGGTGCCAAATTGCAGAAGATTGAAATAAAACTGATATTAACCAATATCAGTTATTTGGGGTTTCACACAATCCTAGGTTTCCATCAGAGGTCACTGGCAGTTCCCTGGAGATCATGATTTCTTTTTTTAAAAGAGACCAAACAAAATCCTTACAACCTCCAACATTGGGTTGACCTGCCGGAGTATGTGCATATCCTGGACGGGTGGGGAATTGTGCATACAAGGTGCAAACAGAGAGGTGACCACCGCATGAGCAGAAAAGTGAGCTGAGTTGAGGAATGAGTGAGGACTAAGGAAGAGAAGAGGGAGGAGCAGCAAGTGGTGAGAGAGAGAATGATCCTCTCCTTGTGAGGGGTCTCCTTTCCAGCACATGCCTGCCTTTCTTGCAGGTACAGTGGCCCAGGGGGCTCTGTCTCAAGGCAGGTACAGAAGATCTGGGACTGGGCTGGGCTGAGAATCAGCAGCCTCAGGAGCCATCCACAAAGGTGGGGGAGAAAGAGGCAGAGGAAAGGAAGATGTTTAATTCTTTAATTTAATTTAAGAACACTGTCAATGCATCTATACAGCCATACACCAGAGACAAGTATAATTTTATAACTTCTGCCCTGAATTTGAGTGTGAGTCTGCAGGGGTTCCTGAAACTGGAAAAAACATTTGAAAGGTTCTTCCAGGAGCAAAAGGTTGAGAAATATAACAGACACATCTCCAAAACAGTACATTTTAGCAATGCAACGAAAACAACGACGTACGGTTAATTGGTCAGAGAAAACTCTCTCATCTTCTGTGGTTCCATGCTGAGGCTCTATTTATGCACCTTCAACATCTCCAGCCTGGTGCCCTGCAAATGAATTGGATTTTCCACCTCTGTAATTTCCCAGCTAACATGGCCTGCAAGATCATTTCACTCCTTCTGCTATTTTATTCCTGTGGAGATAAGCCTTTTTTTTCCTGCTCAGAGAAAAAGTTTCCGTTTCTGCCGTGCCTGGTCATTTATGCCATTTTTGTGGGAAGAAATGCCTTGGTGGTCCCCCAAAAGGGCTGATTCCCATCAGGTGGCTTTGAGCTCCTTTGGGCACAATAGCTCTTGTCTTGCTTGCAGTCACCCTTAAGAAGAAGGGAGGTTAAAGGAGGCAAGCCGCAGCTTCTGATGGTCCTCCTTTCATTCTGTAAAAATGGTAAACCATTCATTGTTAAATGCTCCTCCTTGGCAGGTTCCCTGTCATGGAAAAACAAGTCATCCAGGCTCCAGATACAACTACGTGCCAACTGATGAGGCGTGTTATTATGCGGGTGGCGTGTGAATTCCAGTGTTTTGCCATTGTATTTGCTAGGTGATTAAAAAGCAAAGAAAGAGAATTTTTGAGGGCAGTGCTGGCAGACGAGTTTGGTGGCCATTCTTGTGTAATTAGTCATTCTCTCTGTGAATGGGCTGCTTGCTTGCCAAAGGAACGTAAAGCCCAGTTTTCCTTTCCATTTATTCATTAGTTTATTTTGCTTTTTTGCACAGCAGCTTAAGATAGTGTACACGGCACTCTCTCTTCCTATTTTGCCTTACAATAACAACTGGTAGAAAGAGCAACTGGTCCAAAGTCACTCACGGAACATTTGTGGCCAAAAATAGACTAGAACCTGGACGTTCCTAATGCTATCCCTAACCTTACCTCTTAACTATTACACTTTTGGGGATACGTGTCGTTTTGGGGATACGTGTCGTTCAGGTCTGGCCTTCCTGCATGAGGTAAATTGCAGAGACCTTTGCCAGCGACAGCCTGAACATATAGGAAAATTGGGGGGGTGGGGTGAGGATGATACAGTGCTATTTGGGCCTTCCGAAGTAGATGACAACTCCTTAATAAAACTTCCAATTTATTTCAGGTAGGTTAAATAATCTTACCAAATGCATAACTTCCTACTGGAAATAGAACACTATATTACTTTTAGGTTACAGGAGGACGCATGTCTTTTGTGGTGCATTTAGTGTATGTGTTTAGCCCTCTGAATGAAGTGCAAAAGCCCTGTATGGTTATGACAAGATTTGTTTCCAATAACCTGCTGTAGGATCTCCAAGATCAAGAAATATCCATAGGAGGTGCAGGAGTTCACCTGGGATCTCTCAGATAATCACAAGAAGCTAATTAGATACATGAAAGTGGCCTTCAATCCACTGTGTCTGTTCGAGGGTCCCCCCCCCCCCAAAAAGACATTGCCTTGTTGCTTTTCTACACCATTATTCCTGCTTTTCTGGGAGAGGTTGGCTGAAGTCCTCTCTGCCAGCTCTGGTGGCCTCTAATACCTGCTGGTGTTGTTTTCCTATTTGTGGACTGTATCGACTTGTATAAATATTTTCTCCCCCATTCAGATGGCGATGGTCCCAAAATTTATAATGGATGAGGCAAACTACTAATGCATCAGCCCCTCTTTCTCTGTTGACACGAGCTCTATTTCTTGCCCGCTCAAGCACTTTGAGAATTGCTATATAGGATGCTTATTCTCCTGGGATGCTTGAGGGTCTGGATTATTTATTACATTGCCCCCTTCCTGAGAGGGGCCTCTTAAACATTTATGGCTTCCCCTCCCATGCAATGTATTCTTGCTGGGTTGCTGGACTAAGGCTTGCTGTTCTTCTCCAAAAGAAGAGATCTCCTTTTAAGGTAGCTATGAAACTAATACAGGAAGCTTCTCGGCTGGACAAAATGGACACAGATGCTCTCAAATTTTACTGCATGTGCGCACACACGCACCCACCTGATATCTCACATGTCACAGAAATGAGAAAATTGCTAAACTAACTATAGTAATATGCTTTCACTGAATTGTGTTATATATCTGTTTTTCCTAATCATCTCTATACATTTTGAAGCATGTAGAGCATAGATATTGGTCTGCTAATCTAGTTTAGAGAAGTTTCAACAGATAGCTGTTCTTATCTGACCACTAAAACCTCGACTGGTTAATTCTTGCAACTGAGATTCCCAGGACTGTGTAGATAAGACTGGGGAGCTCAAAAAAAGAAAATCTAGAAGGTAAGGACGTAGGATATATGTACATCTTCTTAAAACATCCATGAGACTAGCTTGACTTGAAGGAGAGTTTTCTATTTTAATGACTCATGATTAGGAGAGTGACAAGAACCTGTCCCATATTTATTTATCTATTTATTTATTTATTTATTTATTTATTTATTTATTTATTTATTTATTTATTTATATGTGTCTGTCATCCTTCATATACTGTATATTATCAAGCAGCTAAAATAATATATTTAAAAAACCCTGTGATGGTTAATTTAGTGTTTCCCAAAGCATGTGTTTTCTATATTGAACCATTGCTGACGTTGGCTGGGATTTCTGATTATTTTAATTGATTTATCTGGAGCGGGGCATATTGGTGAGGAAGGAATGTGTAAAATGGGTGGGTTGCTGCCGGCATTACTGCCGGTTCGGTCCGCACACGTGCACAATTGCTCATAAATAGGTCTGCGCATGCACAGAACATTAAAAAATGGAGGGGGGGAACCATGCTGTGCCAACCAGACCGATCCGGTAGGAACCCACCTCTGATGTAAAAGACATGGTGACGCTCTTTAACAGCAGCATCCAACTGCATATCAGATCAGGTAGTTAAATTATTGGAAAGCTGAAAAACCTACAGTAGTTTAAAAAATGCTCTTGGCAAGAGCTAGAAAGGATTACGAATTCCCCACTCTGGCTGGGGAATTATGGGAATCCCCACATTTTAAAGCTGCAAAGGTTGAAAAACACTAGTATTCCTAACAATTCCGTCTCTCTGCTTATCTTCTATGCACTTGAACTTGGCTAATAAAAACACTGCAGTCTATATTGAGCCTCCTTGTTTACCATTTTTCTCCTCCCCAGTAAACCTCCAAGGTGCCACAGTAAAGCTCTTGTTTATTTTAGGCCAGCAGAGAAAGCTTGAATAACATGAGGCCACTGCCCTCTAATGGCTATTTGTGTCATTGCAGTTAATTTTTAAAAATGCATTTGCTGGAACTTGGTATGTCTGAAGAACAGGAAAATAAATACACACTTTTGCCAGGGAGTATGTAACTTTGTTATTGCTTAAGCTTGTCCTGCAAGAGTAAAACAGGAGGGACATGTTTTACCACAATGGCGCATCACGTTTGCCACATCCACATTGGGAATTAAATATCTTTTTAAAGAAGTATCATTTTATCTGACCACCCTATCTTCTATATTGCAGACATGGTTTGGTAAAAGCAAAATAACACTGAAGTTAGGGGTATGGTTTGAGTGAAAAAACACATTTAGAACTAAAGAATGGTCGTCTTTAATCACATCTTTAATCCAAAAATGATTTTATTATATGAATGCAAATTGGGCTGATCACGCAAAAACCTCTGTCTGTTCTTTCAAGCCTAATTTAGGACACAGACCCATACTTTTTCTGGTTTTGTTAAAATCAAAACTATCCTTTCCCCCAACCCCCAAACCAATCATCCCCTCAGCTCAGCCTCCATACTAGCCCAATGTTTGTTGTGGGGGAAGAGAGAAGAGCCAGCCTTCCCAGACTTCTAGAAAACTAAAAAGACAACTTTGCTCGCTGTGGCCAACTCGCCAGGGGACAAGAGTTATACTAGTATTGCCTCGGAACAAGAAATAATAAATAAGATACTAACATGCACAGAAATGGACAGAGTGACTCTAGAGTTCAAGGACAAGATGAGATGGAATCATGAAATCTGGGACAAATGGTACCAATAGCTAGAGACGAGGGGAAAAGGTGGTGACAGAAAAACACAGATAAGTTAAGAATTGGAAATATGGTATTAATATTATATGATAGGTAGGAATTGGATATGTATATGTACTGATAGTAACTATATAACAAAAGGGATTAGTGGGTAGGTAATTTGACTGATTGCACATACCTATGTAATGGATGTAAACTGCTATTGTTGTAAAATCTAAGAACTCTATGGAAATGACTATGCCAGAAATATCACACTATGTCCAACCTTTTTAATGTTTATTTAATAAAAACCTTTTTAAAAACGTTATACTAATATTAAAGAAATGGGGTAATAGAATCATTAAAGAAAGGAAGTAAACAGAGGACGAAAATGAAATGTAAATGTCAAAAATTAAGATAAGTTTTATAATTAGTTTAAATAATTAAATCAAATTGTCCCACAGCGAGTTGTCCCATGCCCCTTCCAAGGGCTGGGATTGCCATTCACAATGCAAATCTCCAAGGTCCCAACATATGACAACATTGAAAGCAGGGGACTTGGACTGTTCTCACTCTTATCTAATATAGTAGGATGGGTGGATATCCTCAGGGAGAACTGGTCCCCAGGTAGCCTGCCCCTCTACGTTAAAGCTGATAACCAGCACTCTGAATTGCATCCCGACCCCTTCCAGTCAGGCTTCAGACCCGGTTACAGCACTGAAACCGCTTTGGTCGCATTGACTGATGATCTATGGAGAGCCAGAGATGGAGGACATTCCTCCATCCTGGTTCTCCTTGACCTCTCAGCGGCTTTCGATACCATCGACCATGGTATCCTTCTGCGACGACTGCGGGAGGTGGGGGTGGGAGGCACCGTGTTGCGGTGGTTCTCTTCCTACCTCTCGGACAGGTCGCAGTCGGTGTTAGTGGGGGGGCAGAGATCGTCCCCTAGGCCCCTAACATATGGGGTGCCTCAGGGCTCGGTCTTATCCCCCCTACTATTCAACATCTACATGAAACCGCTGGGAGAGATCATCCGCAGGCACGGGATTAGATACCATCAATATGCGGACGATACTCAACTGTATCTGTCCGCCCCGTGCCAACTCAATGAAGCGGCAGACGTGATGAACCGGGGTCTGGAGGCGGTTATGGACTGGATGAGGGCTAACAAGCTTGTGCTCAACCCAGAAAAGACCGAGTGGCTGTTGTGTTTCCCTCCCAAGGATTCCACCAATATTCCATCTCTCAGGCTGGGGGGCCAAACTTTATACCCCTCAGAGAGGGTCCGCAACTTGGGAGTCCTCCTAGATCCACAGCTATCATTCGACCACCATTTGACGGCTGTGGCTAGGGGGGCATTCGCCCAGGTACGCCTGGTGCGCCAGTTGCGACCCTACCTGAATCGGGAGGCACTCACAACAGTCACTCGGGCCCTCGTGACCTCTAGGCTGGAATACTGCAATGTGCTCTACATGGGGCTGCCCTTGAAGAGCATCCGGCGTCTTCAGCTAGTGCAGAACGCGGCCGCGCGAGCGATAGTGGGTGCACCGCGGTTCACCCACATTACACCTATCCTCCGCGAGCTGCGCTGGCTACCTGTCGACTTCCGGATGCGCTTCAAGGTGCTGTTAATCACCCATAAAGCCCTACATGGTAGTGGATCTGGATACTTGAGAGACCGCCTTCTGCCAATTACCTCCCTGCGACCAATAAGATCACACAGATTGGGCCTCCTCCGTATTCCATCGGCCAGCCAGTGTCGGCTGGCAACTACAAGGAGGAGGGCCTTCTCAGTAGTCGCCCCGACCCTTTGGAACGAACTCCCCGTGGAGATTCGTACCCTCACCACCGTCCAGGCCTTCCGCGCAGCCTTGAAGAACTGGCTAGCCCGTCAGGCCTGGGGATGAAGATAGTTGCCCCCCCCCGAATGATGAATGCATGTTGGTTACTGTTTTTATTATATGTGTCTTTGTTATTGTCTGTATCTCCCCTTCCCCGATTTTATGTGAGCCGCCCTGAGTCCCCTCAGGGAAAAGGGCGGCCTACAAATTTCAATAAAATCACTAAAAAAAATCACTAAAAATCATCCCGAGAGCAGCTGGAAGCCATTACAGCTCCCGCAACAGTAGTAATATTCAGGTGAAGCATGGGGTATCCAAGTGTGCCACATCACTCTGGGTTAGTTTCAGCTTCTGGGTAGTCTTTAAGGGCAGCCCCATGTAGAGTGACTTGAGTTATTGCAATCCATTTTTAAGATGTTGATATTGGACTATTTTCTGAGCATTAGCACAGTGTTGGTTAAGCACTTATGAATGGATATGTACCATTTCCTTCTAATCCATAGGCCTTTCCATCTGCTAGAACCAAATGGAGAAACAGTTTCAAACTTGTGTCCTCTGGGTATACTGGAATTGTAGCTTTCTTGATCCGGCATCCAACAGAATCATTCGTTTGTTTGTTCATTATTTACTTGCTGACTTACTTACCGTATTTTTCGGAGTATAAGACGCACCAGAGTATAAGACGCAGCAAGGCTTTGAAGAGGAATTTTTTTAAAAAAAGTTTTTGCACTCTGCAAACCTCCCAAAAATGGCCCATTTTTCGCGAAAACAGGCCCGTTTCCCCCCCCCTCCCCAAAAGGCATGAATAGCCTTTAGGGAGCTTGCAGAGTGCTCCTGGAGGTGGGGCCAAAACAAGCAAAAAAGGCCCATTTTTCACAAAAACAGGCCCATTTTTCGTAAAAAAAAAGTGGGGGCATGGATAGCATTTAGCAAGCTTATAGAGTGCTCCTGGGGGCTGGGAGGGGTAAAATTGAGCAAAAAAACGGGCTGCTCATTTCTGCCCTCCCCAGCCCCCAGGAGCTCTCTAAAAGCTTCCTAGAGGTTATGCATGGCCATTTTGGTGAAGGGGGCGGGGTTTCAGGAGGCAAAAAATGCTGTATTCAGTGTATAAGACTCACCCAGATTTTCAGCCTCTTTTTTGAGGGAAAAAGGTGTGTCTTATACTCTGAAAAATACGGTACTTACTTATTTTGTGCCTTTATTATTTTTACAAATAATTTATGGCAATGAACATATCCCACATTCCCCCCTCCTCCTATTTTCCTCACACCATTCTTAAATTTATTGGATTAGATCCAGCATCTAATTTCATGCAATAATCAACTGGATTTTTGTCAATGTAAAGATAATAAATCTTAACATTCATGTCTGTAAAATATTTTAAATTTATGCCATCACTACATCTTCAAGAAGTGAATTCCACAGCTGATTTATGATGGGCATCACGTTTCTTTCATGCAAGGTCCCTGAATGATTACTGAGACAAGAATCACTGTGCTTTCTCAAACAACATGCTTGTTTAAATATTAGATCATTTTATGTTTAATAAATCCAGTAAATTATCTAGAATCAGAGTTAAGCAATTTACCCAAACTGCAAATCCCTTTTTAAAAATAGTTGCTACATAGGACACCTTAAACCCTCTATATAGAAGGCAGTTTGGTAATATTTGTGTATCTTTTTCTAAAGACCAGCAGTTTCCTATGAGAGATCTTTTAGACTCCTTGGGTGAATGGTTAACTATATATTTGCTGTTAGTAAGGACTCTTTTCATACCGCTATTTGTCTCAGTTTTTCAAAATCTTTTTTTTAAAATGCCTTGCCTTTTGACTTAAGGGTGAATTCAGAATTTCTGTAGATTCATTCATTCATCTATGAAACTTGAATGTTACCCAACTCTAATTATTCGGGGGGGGGAGGGTTCACAATAATGAAACCAAGAAAATGACAATAAAACTAATTACCAAGAGAGTGGGGGGGGAGAAGACAAAATATGGCAAGAATGACAGAGTGGATAGATAGTCTTCATGTTTCTTCTAAACAATAATAGAGTGAGGGCCATCCAGATCTTGGGAGAACCTCATTCCAGAAGACAGGTGCTACTTCTACAGAGAAGAAGGACTTCAGGGTCCTTTTAGATGACATTGATTATAATATAAATATAAATAATAGTGACTTGACCTCATTGAGTTGAAACCCCTGGCTGACCTTTGTCGGGCTTGGAATATGAGCAGAGCTTATTAGTACTAGGATGGGAAACCACTAACCAACCTCAGTGGTATAAACCAGATTAGAAATAAACCTGGAATGAGGCAGCGACATTTTTCCACAACATTGCCCAGTAATATAACACCACCAGGAAAACTACACCAAGCCGTATGTAAGGTCACCAATCAAGCTTGACTTGATGATCTTTTTATCTTTTGCCCCAAGTTGCTGATATATTGCCATTGCAGCTCAGGTAAGGACATGGCTCTTTAATGCTGTTAAAGGCATTGGTGTACCATACCTTTCTTGGAGCTTTTGTAAGAGATTATTCTTATCATATTAGAATATGAGTAGTTGGTTATAAGGTGGGGAAAATTCTCTCTTAGATATAAGACACAACATTGATCTCATGAAGGACTGCATGAACAAAAATAGATGCTATTTTTTATGGAGTCTTTGAGATTCCCGTTATGTGATCTGATGTATATAATAATTGAGTCACCATCTACATGTTATATGTAAGATATTATTTAACCATTGTGTAAGCTGTTAGGAGCGGTTAGCTTTTCCCATGGTAGTATTAATAGGTCAAAAGGCTGAGGCAGTCTAACCTAAATAGCTCCGGTAGTAAAGCTGATGAGGTCACATAAGTGGCACTACAAACCCTAGATGATCCATCCAGCAATTGTAAAATCTCATCTGTTTGTGTTCTGTCCCTTGTATGACTCTCTGAAGCTTCCTTCTTCCTGCAGAGAATGATACAACTGCTGGTCAGTGTGAATAGGTCAGAATTATTACCTTTAATCCTTGAAGGCCCCTTGTGTAAACAGGTTTAGGATGATTGCTTTGATAGGGTTGGAAAAGTCTACTTGGGGAATGGACTGTTTTTGAAGCTACCAGCTTTGATTCCAATCTGAATCCAAATCTTACAAAAAGTTCATTTCCGGGGCTCTTTCTGGAAATCAGTGAACAACTGAACTGTTTTTAAAAACGGCGTGAAAGAATTGACTTAAACATTTGGATTAAAGGCATAGTCCCTTGAGGAGATGCAAACTTCAAACGATCAACGGGTTTCTGTACAAGAATTGTCTCTGCATCTAGGGATAATTAATATAAAATGAAATAAGACTGCCGAGGCCTTTGGGGAAAAACTTTCAGCATTCACAAGGACAGGTTTAAAGAGAACAATGCCTTTAAAGTTGATCTGAAGGAATACAAGGACAGAAATAGTTTTAAATACACCCAGATAGTTTGAACATCTTTTTTTTAAATAGTTTATTTTGCAGGCATTACCAGTTTAGGAAAAGGGTCAGTAACTTCTGAGGTTACTAAAAATCAGGCTCCCAAACTATTTCACTTGGCTTCCTGTCATCATTTCTAAGCAGAGCTCCAAAACTTGAAAATATTTTTATAAAAAGAGAATGGAATGATGTGCCCCTCCTGACAATTTCTGTTTCATGTCCAAACTGCTTATACCTAAGACCCCATTAATGTTTGGTTCTCCATTCCGTTTAGAAAAAGTTTTTAATCCACTGTACAGACATCGGTCCTATATCCTCATATAGAAATACTGGCCTGTAATATGAAATCTGAAGTATTTCCCATTCTAGTTAAACACAATTTCCTGAAAATATGCAAAATAATACCACACATATTAGCTTTAAAGGTAGTCTTCATTTAAAGAGACAATTGGGATTGGCAGGCCTGTTGTTAAGTGAGATACCAAGTGACCACAATTTGCATTTTTTTTCTGCTGGTTTCTCCATTGACTGCTTGTTAGACTAGCAATAACACTTGTATGTTGCCCCATAGTCTTTTACAGCCCTCTCTGGGTGGTTTACAATGTCAGTATATTGCCCCCAATAGTCTGGGTCCTCATTTTACCTACCTCAGAAGGATGGAAAGCTGAATCAACCTTGACTCAACCCTGAATCAAGATCGAACTTCAGGCAGTGGGCAGAGTTTGCCTGCAGTACTGAATACCTCCAGAACTCCTTCCACAGTCTAGAAGCTGACTGTGAAGCTCACAGATGGAGATCATGTAATTGTGGGATGCTGTGACATTGGTAAATGCCACCAGTCACATGACTGCAGGGATGCTATGACAGTAGTAATTGTGAGGAGCAGCCATAAAATTACTTTTTAGCACCCTCATAACTTTGAACAGTTGCTAAACAAGGCTGTCATTAAGTGAGGACTACCTGTACCATTCTTTTGAAATCCCCCTTACTAGCTTAGTAATTTTAGGAAGGCAGGGTAGAAATGAATTAAAATAAATAAATATTGATTAATCAATGCCTTCTGGTTGCGTGTCTAAATCCCGAGCTGGATGGTGAAAATGGTGTACTTGTGGTTTTGCCTTATTGTTAATTGGCTTTTTGCCTGAGTGTCCTTAGAGTTTTTATATTGTTCCAATATTGTTTACCTGTTTTTAGACACCTAGAGTTGCAGACCTGCAAATCAAAACTTTCATTAATTAATCCTTTGCACATTAACAAGCTGTTCTACCTCCCTGAAACCAGCAGTAGTTGTTGCTCCACCCCCCTCCTTAAGTCTTCTTTCCCCAAATTAGAGCTTTCAAAGTATGTTGGGACTGCTTTCCCTCTGGTGATTGGGGATGATGGTTGGAAGTTTATAAGGAGGATGTCTTTAAATGTGGGGAAGATTGCCTTTAATCAAATGAACATGAGAGAGCGCTCAGTTTTAAATTCCTTGCTTCTTCCCTCATTACAGGTAGACTAATACCTTCTGATCCAAGATGGCAGACAGTGATAAAAATGGAAGCAGCCGTTCTAGCACCAGCAGCAGTCGACTTCAGAGCAAGAAGCCCCCCAACCTCTCTATCATGATCCCACCAGTGAAGTCTGAAGAGGAAAGCAGCCAAACAGTGGTATGAATTACTGAGAGCCATAAATGTCTATTAACTGTGAGAATTCCACTGTTATGTGCTAATTGAAGAGGTGTCTCTTATAATTGTACATTACAGTAGTGCAAAAAAATTGCTTCAAAAAAACAAAACATGCTGTTTCAAGCACAAAGCTGACTTTGGTATTTAAAAGCCAGGTACTGTAAAACACTTCCCAAATGCTCCTTATGATCTGTTTCACTCTTGAAAGCAGTCTGATATTAGCCTTTGTTTTGAGTCTCAAAGAACTGGCTTTCATCTCCCATATGGGAATGATCATGGATTGTTTACTGGTTCGTTGTTCAACTCCACCATCATAGACTAGTGTTAACACATTCACACCGAGAAGGGAGTGGGACCACTGAAATCCAGTGCTCCTAACTCTCAATCTTTGTGCAGAAGGATACAGTGCTCCCCAGCTTCATATGTTGCTGAAAGATCTAATGGTAAAACAGGAGCTGCGGTCAAGTTTTAATCTTGGTGACCTACAAAAACAACCATGCCATCTCCACCCATTCTAGATTGTCTACTTCAGCCAGGATCTTTTGTGTCTATCACCTTCTGCTGAACCTTCCCTGAAAGAGGAAGATGAGAGACTGGATGTAAGTTGTCTAATAAGAGTGTATCAAGTGTTCACATCTTCTGGCTGCAATATTCAAACATGCAAATATACTGCGGTGTTCTCTCCTTATAAGGTGGTTGCTAGAAGTTCAAGCTAAATTGGATCTCGTTGATCAGAATTGTTAACATTTCAGTAAAAAAAATTCCTGAATCCAGACAATCTGTCTTTAGATGGATTGTCTTCCAAAAAACCATTATAGTAATAATCTTTAATATAATTAGCCAGTTGAATTACCTTAGCTTTTATTACATTGACCTGCTATATCGCCCCATTTAAAAGCGGTATCTATTCTACTGTATGTACTCACTAGCTAGTGACAAGGAAGAACAGATCATATAAGCACAGTAGAAGGAAAAATCTTTTGTAAGCTCCAGCCATTTCTTTGGTATTCTACAGAGACTTTTTGTGAATGTTGCACTTCCGGGAGTAGAACATTTCATCCATCCCATCCCTTATTCCATTGCATTTTTTCCTTTTCTCTTTTACTTGTCCCTAGGTTATAAACTGCTCAGAGGCAAGTGTGTAATTTGATCTATGTACCATTTTACCCTCACACAGATATCTATGTCTGACTAATTAACTCTCCCAGCTTATCTAGCCATGAACTGGAGGAAGATTCTGATCCCTCCCTGATCAGGGAGTCTGATTTCTTGAGAATTCATAATTTGTGTGGCTAGTTGATTGGGCTGTGGATCAATCCGTCCTCCCCATCCCCTTTGCTGATGACCTCAATGTCTCTTTTTAGCTTCTGAAAAAAAATCCAGCTCTCCAAAAAAGCGTGAGCCTCCAAGAATCGAGATTGAAGAGAGGGGACAGCAACTTTGAAAGACATCCCGCCTTGCATAGACAAACCTCATTGTCCCAGAGCATTCGCAAGTAAGGAAAACTTTATCCTAACGTGTTAACTTATTATTATTTATTTGTCTGATTTCTTATATTTATTCAGCTGCCCATCTCATAATAATGACTCTGGGCAGCTTACATCATTTAAAAACAAATCAATAGTAATATGAATATGAAATATAAACGACAGCTGAGGATAATTTGTGAGTCTGTGAGTGCTTGATTTTGCTTGCTGCGCTGTTAGTAACATTAAAAAAGCTGGGTAGCTATTTTTGAAACTCACTGTCTGGTAGATGAACTTAAGACTCATTGAATTCATCAGTACACTACGCACACTTTCCTCTTGAGAATGTATAAGCTCCCAGTTTAACTGAATGTCATTATGTTTGCAATCAGCGCTTTAAGAGGTGTGGTAGTTCAGTGGTTAGAATGCAGTACTGCAGCCTAATTCTGCTGACTGCCAGCAGTTCAATTCTCACAGCTTAAGGTTGACTCAGCCTTCCATCCTTCCAAGGTCGATAAAATGAGGTTGTTGGAGGCAATATGTCGACTCCATAAAACAGCTTAGAGAGGGCTGTAAAGCACTGTGAAGTGGTATATAAGTCTAAGTACTATTGCTATTGTTTTAAAATATTAGCCAGTGCTCTAACTTGGGCTTGCTCAAAACTGAGACCTGTGTCAAAGAAGGGGAAATAAGACTGATAAAATGTCAACTATTTCTTGTGAGCTATTTTACATTATAGTCAGATCTCAACTTACTTCCACAATTGGGATTTTAATTGCTAGGCCATATGGTCATTAAATGAGTCCACATGATAAAACCTAATTTTATGGCAATTTTTATCATAGTCGCTAAGCAAATTCATCATGGCCATTAAGCAGATTGCATGGTCCTTATATGAATCATGTGGTCATTAAGTGAATCTGACATCCGCAGTTGACTTTTCTTATTGGAAGCTTGCTGAGAAGTTCTCAATGACTGCAATATGCTGCAGCCATTATAAATGCAAGCTAGTTGCTCAATTGCCCAAATTGTGATCACGTGACTTCAGGGATCATGCAAGGGTTGCAACTTCAAGGACAGGTCAAAAGTCACTTTTTCTGAGGCTGTGGAAATTTAGAACCATCCTTAAACAAATGGTTGTAAGTCAAGGAAAACCTGTATGTGAGGTAGTTGTGCTGTTATTCCTTCTCTGCATCAATTGTTAAGCATGACAATGGCTTTTTCCATAGAACAGAGCCATAATAATTTCCAGACGCTGAAAAGGAAAATAAGCAGAAGAAAATATAATCCATAAAAAGTGGCTTAGCCCCACCATCAAATTGGTGTGACTTAACCACAGACTACATCCCATTTATTTTTTTCCCCTTAAACATATTTTGAAGAGTTGATGAAAAAAATTGAATACTGTATTTTTCGGAGTATAAGACGCATTTTTTTCAACCAAAAAGGAGGGTGAAAATCTGGGTACTTTTATACACAGAATACAGCATTTTTAGCCTCCCCAAACCCCACCCCCTTTGCAAAGGTGGCCATGCATAACCTTTAGGAGGCTTCCAGGGTGGTCCTGGGGATTGGGAGGGCAAAAATGAGCGAAAAACATACCGTCTTTTGCTCGTTTTTGCCCCCCAGCCCCGAGGAGTACTCTACAAGCCTCCTAAAGGCTATGCATACTCTATTGTTTTTGGGGGGAAAAACAGAAACGTTTTTGCAAAAAATGGGACATACTTGGGGAGGGCCGCAGAGTGCAAATACTTTTTTTAAAATTTGCCTCTTCAAAATCTTGGTGCGCTTTAGACTCCGGTACGTCTTATACTCCGAAAAATACGGTATATCCACGATTCTTCATGTTTATTCTGTCAGCTTTAAAATGTCAGCTTTAAAAGTGTCCCCTACAATCCTCCCACCCCTTCCATCTGCTAAAACACATCCATAGATCAGCCATTCCTGGAAGCAAAGCTAGATAAACGTTTGGGCCTGGATGGATTAGATGCCCTCAGTTGCTTTCCTAAAGACTTGACGTTGCTTGTGAAGCCATGGTTATCTTATGGTGTTTGTTTCCTCTTTGCTACACTCAAGAGGAACAGCTCAGTGGTTTGGCGTCAGCAATGACTGGGATGGAAAGCAGCAGAGTTGGCAGCTCAAGAGCCTTCAGCACTGCAGCCTGCGCTATGGAAAACTTAAACCTGCCTACAAGGAAATAGAAGTGAACAGCCAGGAGGTGCCTTCTTTCCAAGGCACAGAATCTCCAAAGCCGACAAAAATGCCCAAGGTAGGTATCATTGCATAAGAGAGTCAGTAATGCCAACAAACAGTTGTACTAGATTTGGCTGTGGAAAAGAAGTTATAAATTCCTCTTGGATGTACAGCTTGAGGGAAAAGGGCCACCAGAAAGTCAGAACTTTATTTTTTGAAGGTCTCCAAGTTCAGCTCACTGTCAAGTGAAAAAGTCTGGTATTGGGTAATAACAAACTTCACCTCAGGGTCTGGGAATCCACAGTCAGTCAGAGGAAATATTATCGGATTATCTGAGGTGAAGAACAAGATGGCACCCCTCTATCTACACAAGTCATCTAGCTGTTTGGGAGGCCAGCTTAAGGCTGTGGAGGAAATTACCTGGTATTGTCCCAACTCATTTGCAACTGAGGTGATGGCCTCCTTTTGCATAATGAAGGAGTTGATCCTAAATCTATGAGGAAACTTAAAGGGGTTATGGTTGGCCACATTCTCAGAGAGAAACATCCTCTGTTTAAAAGGACTCTATATCAGATGATGAGGAAAATAATGATTAAAACGGAGCAGGGAGATGTCAGTCAGAGGAAATCCTTTGACGGAAGGGGAATCAAACATTTGTCTAAGGCACCATCCCATGGTTGATACATTTAAAATTTAAAGCAATATTCCTGTTCCATTTCAGCACTGAGTACGAAACTAATTGCTTCAATTGTTTTATCCTTTCAGATTGTAGACCCTTTGGCCCGAGGCCGTCCCTTCAGGCATCCAGATGAAGTGGATCGTCCACGAACCCCACATCCTGTCCTTCCCCCTCTGACTCCTGGCGTTGTGTCCTTAGCATCATTAGGTAGTGCACGGTCAGGCTATGCCCGCCTGCCCCGCCGGAAAAGGGAATCCGTGGCCCATATGAGCTTTAAGGCAGCTGCAGCAATTATCAGAGTGAGTTCTAGTTTTGTGGTAAAGCTCTGAGCTTCAGTTCTTTACTTGTTTAGATAATGGTGTCTAGGATGTGATATGTGCTGCTTCCTTACCTTTCTGCTCACCAACAGCAACACTAGTATTCCGGAGAAGGAAAAAAATTGTGGATATATAGGATTGCAATTCAAATCTGAACTACAAAATATATTAAATCCCAGTTTGCAATTATTTCTCCAAGTAATTTTCCTATTTCGGAGAAATGTGTCTGCAGTTATATTGTGTGGGAGGGCATTTATATTTTTTTCTGGATTCTCCTACTTCACAGTTCCTGTGGGTGATTTTTTTCTGAGACTTCACATAAAATCCTTATTTCAGCGAGATTGGAGAATCAGTTACTTTGCTTTTGAAAAAGTTATATGTTATATTTTGTTATGCTGTTCCTTCTAAGCTTGTATTTGAACTCTGGAATTCAGTGAATCCATGAAAGTTACCTTGACAGACTTAGATGATTTTCATATTCCAAGCTTTCTAAAGTTGAGGGGTATGAAGTAGGTTGTCCTGAGAATGGTCACGATCAAAAGGAAGCTGTGTTTGGTGAGCACACAAATAGGCACACAATGACGGTATATTTCCCTTGGAAACCCAAACAGGTGCACATTAGAAGTAAAAGCATATGCTCAATTCAGAACATCTGAATAGAAGCATCACCAGAGGGAGCTATTGTACAGCACAGAAAAAGAATGGAGAAAAAGATTTAACAACATTTGGCTGGAAGGTGGATGCTATGTAAAACCAACTACTTCATAATTGGAACCAATATTAATATTATTGGCTTATACCCAACAAACTGTGCCACAAAACAGAGATTTGCTGAAATGAACCTTGTAGCTATCTTGGCTTAAACTATAGCTCAAACCTATTTGGATATAGCTTCAGAACAATGGTGGGTTGCCAATTTTTTTACTGCTGGTTTGGGTGCATGTGTGACACTTATGCGCAGAAGTGTCTGGGCAGGTGGGCAGAGCCTCCCACTGCCACTACTACTGTTTTGCCTGATCCAGGCTGAACCAGGAGCAACCCACCTCTGCTTCAGAGTATTTATTCATGTGTCAAATCTTGTGCCTTCCTCTTAGCAGGCATCTCCCCATGTGGAAGGCAACTTCAGGGCTGGTCATATCCCAGTAACTCCAGTTGGAGTTGAAGCTGCTGATAATATCCTGAATCATTAACAGCGAATGTTTTGAACCTGACCATTCACTATTCCAATTTGTTTCTTACAATAGGGGCGTTCCGTTCTGGATCCTTCAGTGCAAAAACGCAAAGGCAACAAACGGAGCTTTATGTATCCTAGCTTCATGGACGATGATGTGGTGGATGGCATGGATACACTTGACTCTTCCTTCTTCAGTAAGGCAAGCATGGTTCCATGGCCTTCCTGTTACATTCTCCTCCTCTGCTCTGACAGCTCTGTATCACTCCTTCCATGGATTTCGAAAGCTTTCTCTCTTGTTTACTGAGTCTCCCTCCGTTCCTGCTTTTTTCAGTTTGTGATGCTGCGCCACCCATACATTAAAAATCCTTGCGCCATTTCAAAGCAAGCCTTTGTTTCAAGCCAAGTGGTCACACTTGGTGTCTTCTGATGATCCTGAGAGAAGCTGAACCTCCAGCCCTGTGAAATGAAATAGGCTGCCAGGCAAAAGAGATTTTGAAAGTTTGTAAGTCTTTGATGCCATCTTTCCAGCTCAGATCTAGCAATTTTACTATTGCTTATATATCAATTTTTTAAGTTGGATATGTTAAACCATTCATGATTGTCTCACCCATTCATGAGAATGCAGCCCCTGGGACTGCTCTTCTGGAACAGGATTGGGTTTTTTTTCAGATATTTCTTTTTTTCATGCAAGAAATAAATAGGCATGTAGACTCAACAGCCCCCATGTGTGAGTAAGATCATTCCTCAGGCTAGGCAAAAAGGGTAATAAGATCAATTACATTTCAAAATAAAATAAAACATAGTCTCTATTAATTAAAATATACCATATTTGTGCTGATAAGAGCCAAGGTGATGCAGTGGTTAGAGTGCAGTACTGCAGGCTACTTCAGCTGACTACTAGCTGCGCTTCAAATCTCACCAGGCTCAAGGTTGACTCAGCCTTCCATCCTTCTGAGGTGGGTAAAAGACCCAGATTGTTGGGGGAAATAGGCTGACTCTGTAAACTACTTAGAGAGTAGTGCTGTAAAGCACTATGAAGCGGTAAGTGCTAAGTGCTATTTAGCTACATAAACTTTTCGGAACTTGAATATTTTATTATTGTTGAAATATTCCTTGCTGAAAGATATTGCCTTTTCACCATGAATTTAAAGGAGGCAAAACAAGTTCACCAACAGTGCTCTTCTAGGTAAGCTTCCAAAGTGGATGATTTAAACTGACCCACGCTTGCCTTGAATTCCTATTGATTTCTACTTGGTTTCTATTGTAGCCGTAGCATTAGGACATGTCACAAGAAAAACAGCTGGAATATAAATATTTGGGTTGCTTTTAATCTAGGCATGCCTGGACATGTCCTTTGCCCAGGGGAATTTATCTAGCAAATGGGGAGGGGAGATAGATCCAGGACATTCTGCAGCTAGCATTGTCCCAATTTAAAAATAACTGGTGACAAAGGGGTGTTTCTGATACAACATGAATGACGTGGGAAAGAGCTGTGCGGCAGGGGCTCTCACTGTGTGAAGGTAAGGCTCCTTCAACACATTGGATGAGGGAACTACTTTTGCCTGGCCATGTTCCTAGTAGTGCTTCACTCTCTAGTGTGAAGCATTATTTGTTTGGCAAAGGCACTATTGATGTGTAATATTCTGTGCTCAGAAAACATTAGAAGGGTCCACTGTGCTATACTGACTAATTTCTTTATGTTCCTTTTATATTGCATTATTCATATGGCTTGCTAAGTTTTGCTAAAACGTACATGTGAATGTGCACGATCCCATCCACTGGTTCTTCTTGTAAACGAGCATGGCTAGCAGATTATGGGTAGTGCTGCAGAGAATAAGCCAGGGATCCTGGATCAAACAAAATGCTAAATGCTGAGTTCACAGCCTGTAAGTGATGGATTGCATGTGAACTTTGTGTATGTGCGTGGGGCAAAGGGGAAGACTGAGCATGAATGAAAGAAGATGCTTACTTGTCCATGGTATTATATATATATATATATATATATATATATATATATATATATATATATATATATATATATATATATATATATATATATATATATATATATATATATATATATATATATATATCACATGCTTAATTCTCCCTCCACCCAACTTTTCCCATAGATTGATTCCGCTCACACTCCTGCCTTCCCTTCCATTTTATTCCATTCACAAATAATGAATTTGAATTTTAACTTACATTTATGGAAACTAAGTTTCTACAGATCAGTGTTTCTCAATCTGGACAACTTTTAAGATATGTGGACATCAACTCCCCAAATTCCTCAGCCTACCACTGCTACAGATTGCCAATGAAGCTTACCCTGGGAATAGCTAGCGAGGGCAATTTGCTTAATGTTAGCTGAGTATATTATGGCTTGATCTGTCAGGCAAACGTAAGCGGAGCATTGATTGTATGTTTAGATGCAAAATAAATTGTCTTCTAATGCCCTACATTAAACTCCTTTTTGATGATGTGAATTTCTATTGATTACAAACTAAACCTGCCATTAAAAAAAACAAAGCCAGCCCTTCTACTGTATTAGAATCTCTGGCTAGCTTTTGACTGTAATGATTTCTCCCTCCCTCGCTTCCTTTCATCTTTCCTTTGCTTGTCATACACTATCTATCTATCTATCTATCTATCTATCTATCTATCTATCTATCTATCTATCTATCTATCTACTCTCTCTCTCTCTCTCTCTCTCTCTCTCTCATATTCCATTTGCCTGGAAATTCTGGCAGCTGCAGCCTCATCATATCTGGGGTGGGTGGTTTGATGGGACATTTATAAAGAAATGCAATATCTATCCCTACATAAAACACAGTACTGGGCAGTAATCCATAATCCAGCAGGCCATTTGTGTTTGCTGCTTTTTTCTATCAGGTGTTATGAAGGTGTGCATAATTAGATATATAAGGTAACAATGGTGTTTGCCAGAATGACTGGATCCCTCTCTGAACAAGGTATACAAATGGGGCCATGAAGAACAATTCCCCTTTCTTACAGGTTGACGCACATGAGGAGATGTGCTCCATGCAAGATGATGTATTTGAATCCCCACCTCTCTCTGCTGGCTACCGTGGGCTTCCCTTACAAGAAGACGGCAAGTCACCTGAGGCCGACCAACCTTTCCAGTGAGTCTCAGAGACCCATTTGGACTGATGCAGGAGAGACATAGCCTCCTGTTCATAGGAAATATACCCTGGCGATTCATATCACCAACTGTGAGCCATTGTTGCCACAATATCCTGGAAACAAAGCTTTCCAAAGAGAGAAAAAAAACGTTTCTTCTATGACACTCTTGTTTTGGATTCTTCTTTCTGTAAAGGCTACTTTGCCACAGCAAGACTTTTAAAACAATCCTAAAATAAGGTGCTTCCATTTGTCAACAACAATTTATCTGCCAGTGAACTATAAACTCAACTCCTGGTTTCTGCTGCTTCAGGACTGAATTATAGATAACATGTCTTGCACTTTTAAGGTTTTATAAAGTACGTCATCCTGACAAGTATTTGAAGGATGGAGACAACATATCTATTATGAATATAAATATTACTTTTCTTGCAAAGACCATTTTAAGTAGCTTAAAATGGTATCAATATCTCTCTGCTCAGAAAGTGAAAGCTTTGGAACAGGAGGAAATGAAGCAGGGAACTAGCCTTTTGAAACAAGATTGGCCACTTGAATTGTTTGTCTTAAATGCTGAAGACATTTACATCTAAGAATTGTAGACCAGTAGCCACCAACCTTTTGGGCACCAGAGACTGTTTCCATGGAGGATGGTTTTTCCGCAGACCAGAGGGAGTGTAATTTTATGGGCTGCCTGCATCCCACCTATGGGACTTCACTTGTTTGTGTGGCCTGGTTGCTGGCATGCCACAGCTTGATACTGGTCCACAGACCGGGGTTTGGGGACCCCTGTTGGAGACAGTGCTAATTCCGTGTCTTGCATCTAAGTAGTAATGCATCTAAGTGGCAAAGACGTTGAGCTTATTGATCAGAAGATCGGCAGTTCAGCGGTTCGAATCCCTAGCGCTGTGTAATGGAGTGAGCTCCCGTTACTTGTCCCAGCTTCTGCCAACCTAGCAATTTGAAAGCATGTAAAAATACAAGTAGAAAAATAGGAAACACCTTTGGTGGGAAGGTAGCAGCGTTCCGTGCGCCTTCAGTGTTTAGTCATGCTGGCCACATGACCACAGAGACGTCTTCAGACAGCACTGGCTTCTCAGCTTAGAAACTGAGATGAGCACTGCCCCCTAGAGTCGGGAATGATTAGCACGCATGTGCAGGGGAACCTTTATCTTTAGCTAGAGAAGGTGACAGCTGCAAGTTAGAAAAGACTAATGCAAACAGGGTGGAGGAGAGGAAAGATGCTATTAAAAATTCAAATAAGTAACTATGCACTGAAGAATCAAACAAGACACTTAAATCTCGGTCAGCTTATGATTTTCCAGAAAAAAAATTATGTTTGAGATTAAACTTAATCAACTCCTCCTATTGATTTTCTTACCTTTCTCTGCATAAAGTAGTCATTGTAACAGAAAATATGTTGGGGTGGGAGGTGGCAAAAAGAGAACCAGTTACAGATGGTCCTCGACTTACAATCACAATGGAGCCCAGAACGTCGCTAAGTGAAAAATTTGTTAAGTGGGTTTTGCCCCATTTTGCGATTTTTCTTGCCGCAGTTGTTAAGTGAGTCAACTGCAGTTGTTAAATTAGCAACAAGATTGTTAAGTGAATTTGGCTTCCACATTGACTTTGCTTGTTAGAAGATGGTCACATGAACTGGAACTGGAACTGTCCTAAATATGAACTAGTAGTCAAGTATCTGAATGTAAATCAGGTGACCATGGGGATGTAGCAACAGTCATAAGTGTGAAAATTGGTCAAAAGTCACTTTTTTCAGTGCCATTGTCACCTTAAACAGTCACTGAACTGTTATAAGTTGAGGACTACCTCCTATTATTGCTTGGGGGCCCATGATGCTTCAAAGCCATACACATTTAGTGAGATCAAGTAACATTTGCAGAAGACAATTCTTAGAATCCTGGAATAAATTTGACATGTATCTGCTGCTGTGCTGTCCAACTCATGCTGAGTTTTCAAATATGTCCTTTCTTGTTCTGCAGGCCTGGGGGAGCTGTTGCCCTCAAAAGCTTCTCAAAAACAGCTTCTGCTCCCAAGAGGGGCACTCGGATTGCTTCCAGGGTGAAGCACTTTGCCCTTGACCGCAAGAAGCGCTACTATGGGTTGGGAGTGGTGGGCAACTGGCTGAACAGAACATATCGTCGGAGCGTCAGCAGTGTGGTACGGTCGCAGCTGGAGATCACAGAGAGCCACAGGTAGCAGCAGACCACCAAAGCTCCAGGGTGACTATGGATTAGTCGTTTTCTTGCAGTCCAACCTTCCCAGCTGGATTGCTAGGGGGATGAACTCCCTTTTAAATGGCTCTTTGAACTCAGAGAACAAGTAAGATAAAAATGCAACACATCCATAATTAAGTCACTCCAAAGTGTGTTCAATCCATAGCAGAAATAAACGATCTATTTGTAGCTGGGCAAGGAGTGTATTTCAATTGGAGAAGGGAATATTTTGTCTGGAGAAGTTATCTGTCGTTTTGTATTCTCTTCCATCTTGTGTCCTGAATGCTGCATATTCATTGTCTTTTGTGGATCATATACTTACTGAATTAGCCAAGCTTTCTAAATATTTAGATGTAGTAGTGGCGGAGCAGTGCAGTCTAACTGCAGTTAGTATTGCAGACTTAATTTTGCTGACTGCCAGGTTCGATCCTGACCTATTTAAGGTTTAAGGCCTTCCATCCTTCTGAGGTCGGTAAAATAGAGAGCCAGATTATTGGGGGCAATATGCTAACTTTGTAAACAGCTTAGACAGGGCTTTAAAGCACTGTGAAGCGGTAGATAAGTCTAAATGTTACGGTTAGTTAATTAGTTAGTCTCTTTCTTAACAAAGAGTATCAGACTGAGATTTATCTACAGATTTTTTCTGGTTTCTGACACTTTTCACCACTCTTTCTTTCTGTTTTTTCTGAAACAGGCCTTATTTTACATACTGGATCACATTTGTCCACATCATCATCACTCTACTTATCATTTGCACTTACGGATTTGCTCCAATCGGCTTTGCTCAGCATGCGAAAACAGAATTAGTGAGTCTGATTATATTTCAGTACTGCTTACTTGGTGATTTCCATGAAATATGAAAATGTGAACATCTTTTCTACCCCATCTTTTAAAAACCTCCGGGTGGCCAGCTACTATTTAAAAGATATCTTGGTATATAATTAATGCTCGTTTATTGATTACTTCATTTAGTGACCATTCCCGATTACTACTGCGATAAAACAAGTAACTTTGCGACTGATCCTCACATGTATGTCCTTTGTAGATCAGTAAAGCAAAGGAAAGCTAAAGTAAGATCGTAAGTACAGCCACGGTTTCACGTAGTGACCACATCATTTAACAACTGAGATATCCCCAATTGTGGTCATTAAACAAGGACTAACAGTACAATGTAAACTATTGAAAATAAAGTCAGCATATGTAACCATTACATATTAATTACAAATGAAGATTTTTGAAGTAAAATGCAACCCAAATGCCCAATAGAACAACATGGTTCTTAACTAATACTTTAAGAATTAAAAAATAATAATCTAATCTATTGAACTAGTCATGCATTGCTCTTTGTATCAGCCAGGCAATGGACTGGCATTCAGTCAGTTCAAGCAATGCTGACATTGGGAGCAGGACTCTTGTCTAATGATCTAAACTAGCCTTTCTTAATCAGTTTCCCTACAAATACACTGGAACTATTGTTCTCAGAACTCCGGGTCAGAATTGCCCATAGCTGGGTCAGCTGGGAAATCTATAGCTCCATTGGATCTGGAGAAGGCTGCCTGAGGGAGACATCCTGGATTTAAACTCTTGGGACTTGAAAGTTCAAAACAGCAGGTCAAACTGGACCTGGAAACTGACTCCCTCTCAATGTAGATCTTATCAAGTATTTTCCATACATCTAGCAGACCCAAACAGAACGTCCTGAAAATCTTCAGAGTCCTCTAGCAAATAATATTCTGTGTTGAATGGTGCTAATTGGCCCAATGCCAAAAACTTAAAATCTGCAGCCAGAGAAACCAAGATTTGCATACTTTCAGCAATATAAACAAGGAGATAATTGGGCTAATATTCTTTAGTGCAGTCTAGGTGGCACAGTGATTAGAATGCAGTATTGCAGGCTACTTCTTCTGACTGCTGGCTGCTTGGCAGTTCAAGTCTCACAGGCTCAAGGTTGACCCAGCTTTTCATCCTCCTGAGGTCATTAAAATGAGGAGGCAGATTGTTGGGAGCAATACTCTGACTCTGTAAAACTGCTTAGAGAGGGCTGTGAAGTAGTATATAAGTCTAAGCACTATTGCTGTTGCTATCCAGGAAAAAAAAAGCAAGACTGTAGCTTCAAATGCAGGTTACCTCCCCAAAAAACAAGATTTGCAATAGTTTCCCTTGAATAAGTCTCCTTCAATTTGCTATGAAACCCGCATCTTTTTGTGAAAGGTTTGAAAATGTGACGCACTCAGAAAGCCACTCCCGCTGACATCTACCATTTGCCCTTATAGGGAAAAGGGCCCATTTAATCTGTTTCAGTTTTCCAGTTTATTGGTATTTGTATGCCGCCCACTCCCAGGGGACCCAAGGGATTAAAAATTAAAAATAGAAATATTAAAAATAGAAATATAATCATTTTAAAAATACACAACATATAAACACTTAAAATGGGGCTGGATGCTGATCAACAGCCCCAGGCCTGCCAGAACAGCCAGGTCTTAGTGGCTTTACGGAAGGCCGGAAGAGTAGTGAGGGTCCGGATCTCTACGGGGAGATCATTCCATAGGGCCGGGGCAGCAACAGAGAAGGCCCTCCCCCGGGGGGTCGCCAGCCGACATTGACCCGCCAATGGTACCTGGAGGAGGCCCAATCTGTGTGATCTAATCGGTCTTTGGGAGGTGAATGGCAGGAGGCGGTCTCTCAGATAGCCAGGTCCTAAACCATGTAGGGCTTTAAAAATAACGACTACCATCTTGAAGCGTGTCCGGAGACCAATGGGGAGCCAGTGCAGCTCGCGGAGGATAGGTGTAACATGGGTGTATCTAGGTACATCCATTATCGCTCGCGCGGCTGCATTCTGGACCAACTGCAGTCTTCGAGTACTGTTCAGGGGAAGCCCCATGTAGAGTGCATGTACCTTGATATACAAGTTATTTCTTTGACCTTGGAATTTCATCCCTATTTTGCAGGTACTACGAAACAAAGGCGTGTATGAAAGTGTGAAATACAGCCAACAGGAGAATTTCTGGATTGGCCCGAGTTCGGTAAAGGCTGCCTTTCCTTTTTTTCTTTTTTTCTTTTTTCTCAACCTTGGTGACTTTAAGTCCTGTGGACTTCAACTCCCAGAATCCCCCAGCCAGAGTTGAAGTCCACAGGACTTAAAGTCGCCATGATTGAGAAACACTGCTTTAGATGTTGCTACACTACAACTAAACAGATTCTGTTCTCAACAATCAAGCTGTACTAACTTGTCATCAGATTTTAGTAGTGTGATTTTGGAGGTTCTACAGGTTCAAAAAATGGAGGGGAGCTGTATGGTGCTCACAGGTTGCTCATTATTCCCATCAGAAATTTGTACTCCAGTGTCCCATGTGATCACCATCTGGACCACATGAAAAATTAGACCGCTCTAGGCTCGTTTTTGGCCTTGGCCTCCAGTATCTCTCTGCCACCCAGAAATGGGGCCATTTTTGGCCTCCCGAGGCCTCCACCTGTCCCATTTTGGTCTCCTTGGTCTTCAGTACCACTGCCACCCATAAACGGGCCTGATTTTGGCCTCCTGAGACCTCCGTGCATTCCGTTTTTGGTCTCCTCGGCCTCCAGAAGGTGGGGGGGGGTTGATGTGGGGGGCAGCCTCATGGTGCTGCATGGGCCACATTAATGGCTTCTGCGGACCATATCCAGCCTGTGGACCATAGTTTGAGGACCCCTACACAAAGGTAATAAAAGGAAGCATGCAGCTTAGCCCTTTGAGTCATCTCAGTGTGCATAGCTTTTACCAAAGTCCTCCACCATTCACTGGGATGGGGGTGGAAGGAGACATTATATGGCAAAATCCTTGTTTCTTGAATGTTTTTCACACTGCCACTTTCTATTTCAGATTGACTTGATCCATCTGGGAGCCAAGTTCTCCCCCTGTATCCGGAAGGACCAACAGATTGAGAAACTGATTCAGAAAGAAAGGGAGAAAGAACGTCACTCTGGCTGCTGTGTCCAGAATGATAACTCGGGTTGTATTCAGACTCTGCGTGAGGATTGCTCGGTAAGAGCAAGATTCTGAGAGCTGATAACCTCCTTCAGACTGGGGTTTGAAATGAGTTTGGGACTGCATCTTCCAGAATTCCCAGCCAGTAGGTTTCAAGTTAAAGGAAGCTTCATGAGCTTTGAGAATCATGATTTAATTCTGCCATTTTTTTTCTCCTGAGAGCTTTAGTGATCACTGTTTTCTGGAAATAAAGCAGAGAAAAAGCTGATGTACTAAAATGTACACTTGAATTCTATTGTAGCAATCTTTCAAATATTGTTAAAAGTTTCATAATTCTCAATTTTTATGGGCTATGCCTGGTCATGGGATTAATATAGTCACAGTACATTTTAATAATAAATGAAAGTCACTCTCCATGTTTCCTAGATCTTTTTCTTTTCTCTTTTTTCTTTTCTTTATTTTTCTTCTACTGTACTTAATACTTTGTTATAGGGTAGTTATTTTCTTAAATAACATTCTCAGTGAATGGTGATCATGGTCCTAAGGGAGATCACATGTGGGAGAAAATTATATGAGCAGACTTCTGATAAGATTTTTATTCCTTTAAAAATCTGGATGTGTATTAGAGAAATATTATTTGCAGATGCTGTGATACATAGTTTACAAAGTCTTTTTTCTCTCTATAGGAAACATTGGCCACGTTCGTAAAGTGGCCAGACCATAATCCACCAGCTGTTGACCCCAGCAATTCAAGTTGGAGAAGGATATCAGGAGCCGTTTGTTCTCAGGATCCCAGGTGAGACATATCTTCACCTCAACAAAGGTTATCTTCACCTCAACAATGCCTTATAAATAAGATGAGAGGGGGAAGCAGGGAATGTAAGATGTTGGGGCACTTCTAACTCTTCACTGCTATCTGTTTGTTTTCCAACAGGACCTGTGAGGAACCAGCTTCAAATCCACCTCATGTCTGGCCAGATGACATCACCAAGTGGCCAGTAAAGATCCTTTCTTTCTACCTATTTGACTCTTCCTTCCTATCTACCTCCTCACCTTCTTTTGAAAGGGCTGAGTCTCACTGGGATTAATGGGGCTCAAATAAATCATCACTATTAATTGTCTCACTATTTTTTATGTTGACTGAAAATAATTTTATGTGAGGATAAGAGAGAAGCTGTTTGAACTACTTTTCTGCCTGGTTACCTGGCACAGCACGGTTTGCTTCATAGAGAAGTCCGCCTAATGAGAGAAGGAACTGGGAGTTCCTGCATGCATGCTTGGTTTTTTTTCTAAGTAATACCCATTTACCAAACAGGGTGGATTCTGGTACCTTGTTTGTACTTCTTACATGGAGTGAAAGGCAGAATTGTAGCAAAAGAGTTTCTGGAACCACATGAACTAGAATAAAATGGAAGGAAAGTGTGTAAAGGAAAAACTGCAATGTAGAGACTGTGGAATCCCTGGTGCTATCTAGCTTGCTATTTGCTTTAGATGTTTCATTGCCCAACTAGGTAACATCATCAGTGCCAGTGAGTGTGGGTGTTTGGTATTAATCCCTGCTTACGTGAATGTTGGCAAACAATCAAGCAACAAATAAGGACATACCAAGAAGAAAACCATATCCCCACCCAAACTGGCAGGACAAGCTGGAGTAGATAAACACGGAGCAAACCTTACACTCACTAGCTGTCATCCCTCCCAGGTAAACCAGACAGGAAACACAACTAGAAGAACTAATTCTATTTAATTGTAAGAATCTTACAAGTCTAAAACTACAAACTTCCCATTGGAACTTTTAACTGCCTGATCAATTAGAGTGGGGCCTTTCTAAGTTTCTTTCTCTGACCACTAAGCTACCGAGACTTCTGCCTGTCTTGTCTGCTTCCTAGGCATCCTCTCTTCTCCTCATTCTCCAAGGTCCTCCTCACATTCCATGGGTGATGTTACCTGGTCAGGTAATGAAACATCTGCAAACAAACAACCAAGCTCAGAGAGCACTAAGCATTCCACAGTTCAACCCTGCACCAAATATATTCTCTGCTGTTGGAATGTAGGAACTTCAGACGCATGTTTCTATGTAGCATGTGTGTGCAGAAGTGTCCACATATATAGCCATACCCTGGACCACTTTTTCACGCAAACAAGTCATAAGGATACAAGTAGGAATCTTTGTTTTCTGAGCTCAAGTTTCAACAAAATGAACAAACTGTTTTAACTATGTCTGCTATCTTGGGATATTGTATTGGTGGTGGTGTTCTTACTTTTCCATAACCTAAAATATAACTCTAAACTATAGGCAGCTATGCAAAATTAAAACGACATTGGGTGTACTTCCCTTTTCCCCTTTAATTGTAAATGTCTTTTATTTACAGATATGTACTGATCAGGTCAAAAGTAACCACACTGGTTTCTTGCATATGGACTGTGATATTAAAGGAAGGCCATGCTGCACTGGAACCAAAGGCAGGTAAATGCTTGTGAGTTGGGGAGCGTCCAAGAATTGTTTTTAGCAACCATGAAAATATATCTGTTTTATTTTGGGATCAATTTTAAAGCCTGACTCTATAGAAAGTTTCTCATAATTCCCTCAGCAATGCTTGAGGTAAAGTGTGTTTGATTAGCATGCATGTTTAAAGTGAAGAAATATAGCTTAATATTTTTCACATTTTGTTGTTCTGATCTGCTGTTTAATACAGCAATTGAGTCTGTTACTATTGTTTTTGAATACAGACTATATCGCTCATTAAAAACACTGAAATCCTTAGTCACCAAGCTATTTGAAGCCCCACGAATGTAAATGAGACTTTGTTATGTCTAATTCACTCTCTAAACTTGCACAAAAGGTTCCTTATTTAGCAGCTTTTCAACTCTCTGTGATCTTAAGGCATCTGATTAAGAGAGTTTATGCCCTAATAAATTTATTACTTTAAAATGCTTAGATCACTCAGAGAAATTCTAGAGCAGAACTGATCTTCAGGCAATTAATAAGCTATCTGAGAATTCACTTGGATGCACTGAACTTGAAATAAAGTCATGTTGAATGAAGTATAATTTAGGCTTAATTTGCATAAGATGAAAACAAATAATGGTGTTTCATAGATTTGGCCAAGATGCTTAAAGTAGGTTATAGGTTTTGTTTTTGTTGCCATATTTAGAAATGTACTTAAAAATATTATAGCTATCAGTATATCACAGAAGTGAGTATACCACCTCACATTTTGTAAATATTTAAGTATATATTTTCATGTGACAATACTAAAGAAATGACCCTTGGCTACAATGTAAAATAGTGAGTATACAGCTTGTATAACAGTGTAAATGTGCTGTCCCCTCAAAATAACACAACACACAGCCATTAATGTCTAAACTGCTGGCAACAAAATGTGAGGGAGTGTACTTATTTTTGTGATACACTCGCATAACATAGCATTCTTTGAATATGATGATGGGACAGCCTTTGATAGGTAGATGAAGGAATGTGCAGCCCTTCTGATTTTGAGCTCAAATCTCATCAGGCTTTAACAGTGTGGACAATGGCTTTTTTGTGATCATTAACACAAATCTTGATTGTGCAAGACAGGAGCTTTGTCAGTCCCAAACCAAGAATGACACATAGTGATTCTTCCAAGATGCATTCTTTATTGTTTCACACTTAAAGACAATATCTTGCCAGACTGAACACTCTAGTATTTGTATCTATGCTCTGTGGACTATTAAGGAGGGACTGTCTGCATCCTTTTTCTTTCATGCATAACATTTGGATTTAGTAGCCTCTTACTGTTCTGGAATGCACACCCTCCCTCCTGGGGATCCAGTACATTCCATCATATTTTAATGTAGAATTGAAAATTAGTTAGCTGATTGATGAGTTGCAAAATGATTTGTAATTGAATTGTTCCAGGCTGAAGCATAAAACTTAAGTGCTCTGACCATCTTGGAAGCCTTTCAGGTTCAAAGCAACCTTTTGGATCTTTGAAGCTAAAAGGACTTCCAAAATATTTCAAATTGCTGTTATAAGTTTGAACAAATGTTTTGAGTTCAAAACATTTTGCACATTGCTATTTTTAAATATGTACTATGTTTTCTTTTACTTGTATAAGCAACCAAAGTGGCTTACAAGAATGAAATTAAATGCAAATATAAATTGCAATTGTAAAGTTGGTGCAATTAATATCCATACCATTGAAATCAAGATAAAAGAAGGGATGATGAATTAAACTGACTCTATCACTCTCTTTATATCAGCTGTGAGATCACAACTCGGGAGTACTGTGAGTTCAAGCATGGCCACTTCCATGAAGAAGCAACTCTTTGTTCACAGGCAAGTAATGTCCTCAAGCAGCTTTCTTTATTTTGACACTTTCAAAAGGAGTTGAACTTCAGATCCCAGCAGCTGGATGATTTAGTGGGAGTCAGATATGGAAAAGACTATCCCATGATGTGTTGATATCAAATGTTTACTCTGTACTTGTAGATTAAGGCTAGAAGAATAGTACAAGAAGAATTTCTTGTTTGGGGAAAGAGCTAAAGAGCTTCAGAGGAGGGACAGCACAAGTATCTCACCTCTTAAGTAGTTGCTAGGCCTAAGTGTCTAAGCAAGGTTCACAGAAGCTACCTTGGTTTTCTGTTAAATATCCATAAGCTAAATAGTGCCAAGCAGGTCAATGCAGGTTTTGAATACCTTGGCACCACACTGTTATAAAGCACTGTGGTAAATTGAAAAGAGAGTTAGTATGTAATCAGTAGTAGTCAGTAATAAATCTCAGGCATCCTTGAATCCTACTGGGTCAAGAAGCAAGATCAGTGTTTCCCCATCAATTAGTACCTGCTTATTACACCACATTCTTCTAAATTCTGGTGTGGTTTTCAATATATGCTGTATCACAGCTTCTGCCATTTCCTGCGATGATGGCTGGGGATTCTGGAAGATGAAATCCATGACTGGCAAGCAGCAGGTTGGACAAGGGTTATCTACATACTTTAAAGACTTCTTTTTCTTTCTGTTCCAGGTTCACTGCATGGGGGAGGTGTGTGGCCTCTTACCTTTTCTTAACCCAGAGGTTCCAGATCAGTTTTACAGGCTCTGGTTGTCTTTATTTCTTCATGCAGGGTAAGAAAAAAAAGATGAGGTTTGATGCTTTGAACCTGCCTTTTTCTGTTTTTGTTGTGTCCATACTTTTGCATTGGGAATGTCAGTATCTTATCTCCTGTTGTTTAATTTTCCCTTGCTGCTTTTCTGATTTTCTCTCTCTCTCTCTGTGTAGGGGGTGTCAGAAAGTGTTGTTGATCTGAGCCAAAAAACTAGAAATGAGGCCTAGCTAACTGATTCAAGCCTGGTCTTTCCTGGCTCTGCCTTGCAAGCATTCATAAATTACTTCCAGACAGAAATTCTTCAGCATCAGCAGCCAAAAAACACTTTGCAACTTTTCTGCACTTTAATACATTGGGGAGGGATTAATGGAAGTAAGAAAATATAAAAGAAGTGATGGAAAGGGAATGATCCCAGTCAGAAGGTGACATTCACACCCTATCTAAAATATCATTAATGATGTAAGGTGATTATACAATCAAGGTTTTTTTTAAAGTAAAATACCTTAGAATTTAATCCTTGATCCTGTCTGATAATTGGCTTGAGCAAGTGTAGCCCTTCAAACCTATTCAGATTTTTGGTTTCTTCTGAATGAATTAAGTGGACCTCATGGGCTTCCCATACATCCACTAATTCCCATTTTTCAAGTTGTGTCTCTCCACAATCCCTTCATTTCAACTGTATGAAATGATGGGAATGGTTTTGAAGGTTCATCTTGTGCTACTCCTGTTAGGTAATGGGAGTCAAACCTTTATCCCAAAATACTTAAGATCAAACAAGTATATGAAGAGACCACAATCTATCTTCTAGCTGCTTGTATTTTAACTGATTTCAGGATCCCTTGTGGCAATCCAGGCTATTTATCAAACTGGCAAACATTTAGCACAACAGTTGTAACCTGTAACATTGTGCAGGCTGGTATTGTTTGCAGAGATGAAGGAGAAGGGCTATTTTTATTTTTATTTTATTTTTTGAAGGAAAGGGGAATGTTGATCTGATTCCATTGTCTCTCTCCCATAGGATTATCCATTGTCTGGTGTCTGTGATCTTCCAGATGACGGTGCTCAGAGATTTGGAAAAGCTGGCAGGCTGGCTTCGTATTACTATCATTTTTATCCTCAGTGGCATCACGGGCAATTTGGCTAGTGCCATTTTCCTACCCTACAGGGCAGAGGTAAGGGCATGACTGGGTTTTTCCGTTGAAGAAGAAACTTCTTACAGTTGTATGAATTAGCCTAAAAGCAACATTCTCCAGGTGCACTGGGCCATGTTTTGTAGCCTCCAAATTTGAAAATTCTATTAAATCTTCAAAATCAGTAGCAATAGTAGGAGAACATGATCACTATGAACAAGCAACAGTAATGTTTTGCATCCAGTACTAAATTCTTATAGCAAAGGAATATAGAAATAAGATTAGTAAAAAGAACACATTGGCACAACCCAACTGTGCTATCTCCTGAGTAGTTGGCAGCACGCAGTTGACCTAGATTGATCTCAAAAGGCTAAGCCAGATTAGTTCACTAAAAGTATGGGAGAAACCAGAAAATGTGAAGGTTGTAAACTACACTGGGAAAGCCAACCACTTCTGCAACTGCCAGTAAAATCACACACTTATGCTCATTATGTTATTTGGAGTTGAGCTCCTTTTGTCACTGTGATATAAATACACAATTTTTAGATTCTGAAATGTTTGAGGTCATTGTTTGAGAGTACTGTTTTGTTTACAAGGCACTGATATAAAAGTAGGATCTACATTTGCTCTACATGAGCTAAAGGCAACATATGAACAATACAGGAGTGGGTTCCTGCCAGTTCTAACCTCTTCTATAGAAGAGGTTCCACAAATCTACAGTGCCATTTAGAACCGGTTCCAGCTCCCTCCCCCCGCCCGTCTGCACATCATCAAGATGAAGAGTGAGAGGAAGAATTCTGGGAGTTGAAGTCTACAAGTCTTAAAGCTGTCAAGTTTGAACACCCCTGGGGGTTTTTTTCTAAAGGATTAGGGGTATGAGAGTCTTGTAACTCAACAGCTTTAAGACTTGTGTGCTTCAAATGCCAAAGTTTCTGAGCCAACAGTTTGGTTCCTAATCAAGAGCATTGTTAAGTTTCACCAGATGTTACAAGTTGGCCATGCCCACCCAGTCACATGGCTGGCAAGCCACTCCCACCCGGTCACATGGCTGGCAAGCCACTCCCACAAAGCAGGCCACACCTACAGAAGAGGTTCTAAAAAAATTTGAAACCCACCACTGGAACAATAAGAAGAAATGGCTTTTAAAATCTTCTTTTAAATTCTATTGAATTTATCTTTTTCTCATACATATTCCCTTCTTTCTCTATCGCTATGCTGACTTTGTTCAGACAATCATATGTTACCCTGATCATTTGAGACATTGAACAATTGTTCAGGTTGAGAATGCAGTCTCTTCATGGAACTGAAAAACAAGCCAGATTTCAGTTAACTACAGCTTTCCCTTAATTCTAAAGTATGATATTATGGTGAAGGACTTTTGATCAGTTCTGAAAATAAAGGCATGGTTTTGAAGTGAGCATCACATGCTGAAATAATTACAGTTTTCCAGCGTGTACCTAAAGAGGAAGTGTTCTTAACCCCAAAATTTTGATCTTGTTAGCATACAAAAGGGAAGGAATGCACAAAGAGTGTTTGGCAAGACCATAACTTTTGTCGGCATCCCATTTTAGTAAAGAGAGATAAAGGTCTAAAGGTTTCCCCTGTCCAATTGTGACTGACTCTAGAGGGCAGTGCTCATATCCAATTCTCAATCGAAGGAGCTTGTGTTGTCTTGAGAAGGCATTTCCATCATCATGTGGCCAACATGAAAATACAGAATGCAAATATGCATTTGCATATTTCGAACTGCTAGATTTATCAGTTTGTTGCAAAAAATCAAATCCAGAAAGCACACACAGATAACTGGTTCAGCAAGATTAATTTAAATAAGAAACTTCTTTATATACATACATACATACATACATACATACATACATACATACATACATACATACATACAATACCAACAGCAGAGAACAGTTTCATTTCAGTTCAGATCAGCAGACAAATCCAGGCTAGTTTCATTTCAGAGCTCAGAGATTAATACAGCTGAGCCCGCCCAGATTTCTTAGTTACGTTTCTGTTTCCAAATAAGCCTCAATGACTGACCTTGTTACCATGTCACTTCCAGTCAGTCCCCAATGGGCTGACCTGTTGCTATGTCCTATTCCATGAATATTCTGACAAGATTGGCAGGACCTGGGGTGACTAATAGAACCTCACCCCTTCACACATGGGTCTTGAACCTGGACTGTGAGCTTTCCAACTGACAAATTCAGTATGAAGACAATGTTAAGGTTTGAGACCTGTGCACAACGGATTGAGTTTCCATTAGTCACTCCAGGTCCTTGGCCATTGAGCCACAGAGTAAACAGTGCCAAGGGAACTGAATGATCTACTGGAATCAGTTTCTTGAGAACCTTGTGGTTGGTTGTATCTCATATTCAGGAGGTCAGGAAGTTTAAAGGTGTTTGTCTTTCAGTGATGGGGCCAACCTTCTGAAAGCATCTCCTATTGCATATTTCTCTGCCACTTCCAAACCCTTCCAAAAAATAAAAAACAAATCAGAGCTTATCCAGAGAACCATGCCGTACGCTATGTTTGGGCTTTGTTTCTCTTATCCCTGTGTTTCAATATTTTATTCTATTTTCTGACTTGGTGAGCCACTAAGAATCCTGTGGCAGGATAGAAATATGATTAATAAATAAATTGTAAAGCATGTGATATTGCTGGAAGATTAGATCTGTCTTGTGTTATTGAGTGGGGAATGTTTTTCGGTTTCCAGCTTTCAGGTTGTCATGATATCAGGATTGCAATAAGTTGTAAATAAAGTTTTAGATGATGATTAGATTTATTATGATGATATAAATATAAAAGGATAAAATACTTGAGACAGTGAGAAGGTATTCTTTTGGTATCCATTTTCCTTTTTTATCCCTTTTTAACTTTCCCCTTTTGAGCCACTCCCTCATTTTTCAATGTTTTCTTTCTTTTATTACTTTGCATTTAATCTTTGAAATTTAATAACATTGGGGTGAGGGAAATGAGAGGACATGGATACCATATGGGTTTGTGTTAATCAGAGAAGTAACCCAAGTTAGCTTGTTAAAGATAGATTGTTCTAAAATCTTTTTTTTATAATTTTCTTAATATGACAAGTTTACTTGTAAAACTAGTTGTGCCCTTCTTCGTTTGACCTTGCAGCTGAGGTTGTGTCATCCTATTCCTTTCCTTTAGGTTTCATGTATGCTTGCCTTCTGTCACTATTTAACATAGGATTCAGTGACTTCAATGCCAAACATGTTGTTTTATAGCACTAGCATGAAAAAAAAAATCTAGGGCAACAGTTCCTCTGGCAAACAAAAATCATACAAATAGGAAAGCTACCTGTGAATCACACACATAGCAAGTTCTAATAGGTTTGGTAAATTAATATGACAGATGAGGTCTAAGATAATATGGTTTCAGTCTTTAAAAAGGACCAAACATTTAAATACCCCTTTGATGCAAATCTGCATATAGAAAAACTAACATAAGAGGGAGGAACAGTGTAATCTGTTAGTTTTGGGAAGTCAGGAATCTGTTTGCACTTAAAACTTGGTGATCATTCAGATGTGACCTCCAGTTCTGGGAAAGTGCCCTATTTACATTTTTATTTTGTTCTTTGCTTTTCTAGTCTGAAAACCCCCAGACCTCTTTGAAATTGTTACTGAGAAATAAGTTCATTAGGGAAAGTTTTCAGAAGGAGCACTAAGCAGCTTTTGGCCCACCTCTGCCAAATTCTCTTCAGCACAGGAGCTGTCTTCCCTTTGTCTCATTCCCACTCCATCCCACTTCCTCCTTGTTCTTGGCATGAGGCTGATGAGTCAGCTGGTCTGGCCAGCTGCCATCTGATTTCTGGCCCAGCAGCAGACTGGGAAGCTGGAGAGCATTGGATGATGTCACTGCTGACATACAGCAACAAAAAGAAGTGCTGATTCAGCTTCTTTGACTGCTGATTCGAAAGGGGGTGGAGAAGACTGGAAGGTTTGCTGAAAGGCTACACCAGCAGTTGGAAAAAACCCTTCCCTTGGGTTTTCCACCTCCCTTCCTAGTAGCCTAAGCAACCAAACAGTATACAAGATGTGATGCATAGCTTTCTGGACCAGTGGGCGCCTACTCTTACATACTAGTTGCAAGCCTGTAACTGAGAGCCTTTGGTCTTTATGCACTTCAAACCACAGTCAGCACAGAAATGAGGGGGCCTCAGCAGCCTTTTCAATCCACTGCAATGTTGGCCTGGGTAAACAATAGAGATGCACCTGCTCTGATGATGCCCTTTCGTGTGCATGCGCACACATGTACGCACACAGAGGTAATCTGAGGGCAGAGCAAAAACAGAAGTCTCAAATGGTCGTTGTTTGTAAAAAGTTGGAAATAATTTTAAAAGTTATACTTCTCGCAGCCTCATTTTTCAAGCAAAATTGTCAGAATGTCTTTAAAATGAAAACTCTAGCATAAAAAAGGGTGGGGTGTAATTAAGAAAAAAGAGTGTAAAGAAAGTGCTAAATGATTTTGTTGTTTGGAGGCAAAAGATGATAGACTGTATAGTGCTAGTATCAAGTATGGTAGAATAGTACCCGTGACACCTCCATTTCATGTATTCTTAATTTAAAAATGAAAATTTGCTTTGCAGTGAAGAATATTTGCCAAACTCTAATCAGAATCATTAGAAGATTTGTATTAAGGAGATGGCTCACATAATAAATTGTAGTCCCTGTTCATAACTGTGAAGAATCTAAGGCAGGGGTCTCAAACTTGCGGCCGCGGGTCAGATACGTCACACACTGGCCACGCCCATCCCGGGTAAGCAAAGGGGGAGAAATCGCGATATGTCATGTGATGATGCAAGTTTGACATCCCTAATCTAAGGGCTTGAAACTGAAGTATAAGAGATTAATCAAATGACGTTTTCTATTAAATAAATAAAAATTCTGGGGCTGTCCAGTGCTTCAGATTTGACTTTGAAAAGGTGTGTTACAGTACAAAGGCAGCACCTGTTGGCAACTCATTGAAGAAGCCATCTTTGTTTTTAGGATCATGGCAACTCACTAAAGTAGCTACTTTTGTTTTCTGATCCTGGAAAAGGTGCAGTTATTTTAGTGAGAAGATGATAGCAAATATTTTGCACAAATAGATAGGTTTTATTTTATTGATCTAGGGAGATGGGTGATCTGCGTTATTCTCTATGTGAGGCAGAATTGAGATAAGATAAAGGTCTCCTAAAAGTAGTTTTCTATCTCCATGTGCCGAGCCAGCACGTGTTGGGTCTGTTTTTGTTCTCACATGATAGTACCCATGCCTTTTGACTGATGTAAGAGATTGTTGGCTAAGCTGAAGTTCTAACAAGCTGTAAAGGAGATCTTTTCTCTAATCCCTTCAACAGCGTCAGCCGCTTCTCAGGTGCTGCTTTGTTGGGAACATGAGGCAGCAAAGTGCCAACTTGTGGATATCCCCTGTGTATCCCTCCTGCAGTGATACTGTAGCATCATGACAATGTCCCCATCTTTTAAACTGATAAATTATGATGATGTCCCACCTTAATGATGATAAGCTCCTGCATACAGAGGAGCTCACCCACAGCCACTCAATCTTACCAAGGTTCAGCTGAAGTCTGTTGTTTCCCATTCAGGCCCCCACGCCCTCCAGGCACCACAAAAGAACACCCACAGCATCACTTACTTCATCCAGGATGGAGATATATAACTGGCTATCATCAGCTTACCAGTGATACCTCATCCATGGTGACGCATGATTTTGCCCAACAGTTTCATGTGTGATGTGTTTATTACTTTATACATAACTTAATACAGCAAATATACCTAATACTTCTGCCTCCTCCTACTGTATTAGAAATACTTGTCCCATGTATTGCATCCTAGAATATTGAATGAATAATTAAATATAAGGGTTGGGAGGCGCCTTGGAGCTCAACTCCCTACCCATCTCAGAAATCTACTACAGCAGCATTGATGATAGATGGACTCTAAACATGTAGCAAAGAACATGTGAAACACATCCAACATATCTAACTGCTCCTTGTTTTTTTTCTTTCAAGGTCCTTGGTCACACTATTTTGGACATGCTATAGATTAGTGCATCTCACATAGGGTAAATTATTTCAAATTGGGTAAAAGTAATTTTTATTTGGGTAATGGCACACAAACCCAGTCCCCAATCATAACAGGGACATTTAAATTGATTTGAAGTGTTTTTACATTGGAGAAAAATCAAATAAGTGGCTTTGGGTAATGAAGGAAAACCTTTGGGAAGCCCTGTTCTAGTTTTGTCAATGTCCTTTCTAAAACGTGCTGCTCGGAGTTGGACTCAGTAAACTAGGCACAATCTGACTAACGCAGACTAGAGAGGAACAGTTACTTACTTTGAACTCTGTAGTTTACTTCTATTGATACGGGCTTGTCAGGTTTTTTTTTCCTTTTGGAAGTAGCATCACATATTGGCTTTGGTTCAGTTTATGGTCTAGTCCACGGGTAGTCAGCCTTTTTATACCTACCGCCCACTTTTGTATCTCTGTTAGTAGTAAAATTTTCTAACCGCCCACCGGTTCCACAGTAATGGTGATTTATAAAGTAGGGAAGTAACTTTACTTTATAAAATTTATAAAGCAGAGTTATAGCAAACCCTTATCACCCACTATGAAAGCTGAAACACCCACTAGGGACCAGGTTGACTACTACTGGTCTAGACCAGTGATGGCTAACCTTTTTGGTGCCGAATGCCCAAAGCGCATATGCACGCGAATGCGCACACATGAACTCCCCAAAATGCAATGCACCCCACACATGCACCCCTTCGCCTCGTGCATGCACCTCACCGTCCTTGGCCATTTTTGGCTTCCAAGTTAGTGCAAGAGGCTTTCCAGGCCCAAAATAGGGCACAGAGGGTCTCATGTGGCACCCCCATGCCCCATTTTGGCTTTCAGGTTGGTGCAGGAGGCCTTCCAGGCCCAAAACAGGGCATGGGGGCATGCACGCTTGTGTGAACTCCAAAAATCCAGTGCAAATGTCCCACATATGTGCACATGTCCCCTGTATACACCACGCCCCCACACACATGCACAGGCGGAGACCCAAAGACCAGCTGGCTGGCACATGCACGGTGGACCTGGGCTGGGGCGACAGCTGCCATGCCTGCAGAGAGGGCTCTGTTTGCCACCTATGGCACGTGTGCCATATGTTCACCATCACGGGTCTAAACTCTAGAAGATAACTATGACTTGTAGTGTTTTGTTTCATAGTCCTTTTCTCCTATATTCTGGCATTTGAGTTTTGTTTTGCAAATGTAGAAACTGGGCATGTTCGTATACAAATAGTCCTTGACTTACAATAGTTTATTTAGTGACCAATCTAAGTAAGAGTGGCACCAAAAAGTGATTTATGACCATTTTACATACTTACGACTGTTGCAGCATCTCCATGGTCATATGATCAAAATTCAGATGCTTGGTAACTACTCATATTTATGATGGTTGCAATGTCCCAGGGTCATGTGATCATCATTTGGGAATTTCTGACCAAGTCAACGGAGAAGCAAGATTCACTTAATAACCATGTTACTAACTTAACAACTGTGGTAAATGGGGCAAAACTCAATGAACAACTGTCTCACTTATCAACAAAAATGCTGGACTCAGTTGTAGTCATAAGTCAAAGACTATCTGTAATACATTCTACAACATTAGTTCCAATGATATTTCTGTGTCCTGCAAACCTATCAGCCTTTTTACTCAGCCTTTCCCATAATCAAGTAAAATGTCACATGCTTAATCCTTGTGCAATATGACTAGAATTTCTGGTACAGAATTAAGAACTACACTTTTTCTTGAAAGAAAAATGCCTCTTGGGTCAAATTGAACTCCAGTTGACATGTCCATTTTGTTTTCTTGTTAATAAAATGAAAGTAGTTATTCCTCATCCATTCAGCTCTGCTTAGAGTATTTAAAAAAATCAGCTAGTGTAATATACAGGTGAGCAAAACATGCTTGGAAATGTGTGAGTGAAAATTCTTGTGTTTTATATTCTGGTTCTTTTATCTTGTTCAGTGAATGTCCTTTTCTAGAATTTTAAATGCTGCAAAAACTCACAAGCAGAGGAAATATTCATAGTGAAAAACATGTTCTGTGCCTTTAAAGCAAGGTAGGGAAAATATCCAGTGCACGGCTTTTGGAATTCTTTCCAAATCTTTTACTGAAGTGGTCATAAGAGGCATGTACTTTGAATACTGTACTGTAATATCTTGCATCTGTTTGTGAATATATGTGTACTAATCAGAATATGTGATGTGTTGCCGTTTGTCTGTGTGGATCTAATTGAGGTAGATGCAGATGTGTGTCCTGTGTCTGTGTATTTGAGGCCTTAATCAGAGCAGCAAGTGCATATGTGTTGTTCAGATATTACAGTATACGCACATATATTATTCTCCCTGTTTATCAGTGATATTTATTTACTGTATATGTGTGTACCAGGAAGCAGAGGATAGATTACATATGCTCTAAGGCAGGGATGGCAAACTATCAGAAGCCCTTTATGACTTGTGGATTCCAACTCCCAGAATTCCTGAGCCAGCTGGAGCTTCAATTCTGGGAGCTGATGTCCGTGAGTCATAAAGGGGCCATAGTTCCCCACCTCTGCTCTAAGGGAAACTTAGAATGGAGGAGTTCTCAACATTCTGAACCATTGAATCTTCCATGTACTTATGTATTGGGGAAACCTTTGGGAGATTATTTTCTGTAGAATCTTCGGAATAACTAGCCCATTTCAAACTCGGATTTTCTTTAGTCCTATGAATGGGCAAAGACCCAAGCCCTTTAGTATAATTTCTTTCTAATGCGTTCCATTAACATTTGTGTGTGTACTTGTTTACTTAGTGGAAAACTCAGAGCAATTTGAAATAAAATAAACTCCCTGTTATATCTAAGCAGCTAATTCTGGTTTTTGTTTGTTTGAGTAATTTTTCTCACCTCACATGTTCTGGCAAAGTTGGCAAGCTCCAGTGCCCAGAAGTTAAGTAGTGTCATCTTACAGGACCCTTTTCTGCCATGGCATCTGCCTTCTGAAGCACCATTTTATGACTCGCACTGCAGCCCTATTTAAATGAGCCCTTAAAACCTGGCTGGGTCCCCAGGCTCTGGATAGAGGTGGCAAGTAGGATGTTTTTAATGGTTTTCAGCTTCTTTTTTTAGTTTCTTTTTGTAGCAGTGCCGTACCTTGCTTTTAAACTATTAATATTATATTATTTTGTATTTGGTGAGCCACCCAGAATTATGACAAATTAGGGCAGCCCATGAATTCCATAAATACATAGTGCTTCACATCCTTCATCAAGATCTAGACAGATCCTGCATTCATTTAATCAGGAATATATTCACATAAACTGAATTCTGAGCATTGCTTTATTCTGTTTACTTTTGAATGTGAATGTCATCATTTTCACTACAGAAAGAAGAAACAGCTATTCACGAGAATACTTGTTTATATTGAGCAAACCATATTTTAATGTAAATGTGTTACCAAAATTCAGACCGCAACAGAAGTTTGCTTGCAAATGGCAGCTAACTTAGAAGTAGTGTAAATAAAGATATTATTCTATTAAAAGCATTAATAGAAACATAAGTTTTTTAAATTAAGTGTTGTATACTGCTCAGAGTTACTTTCATGTAAGATGAGTGGTTATAGAAATATGATAAAATAAATAAATAAAAATGTTTCTGAATTTACATAGCCTTTAAAATTGCAAACTATTGTGGCAATAAGATGAATTGAAGACTGCAAAGTGAAATAAACAAATGAAATAAAATGCAGGTTGACCATTTCATTCATCTGTGTTTATGATTAAAAACATTTAGCTTTTGCATGGATTAAATGAAATTTTAAAAAAGTAACATGCTTCCCAGCCCTCTGGTATTTTTACAATTGTATTTTAGATCTCTCTTTATTTTGAATCAAATCTTTGATTCATTTATCAATAGCCTGTTTTCTGACCAATATAATGTATATTTTATCAACTCCTACTTGCCAAAGACTGAACTCTTATCATCTATGGCTCTCACATTGTGGATAGATTTGAACTACAATTTCGAAGGAATATTGTTGTTAAAAACTGCTTGACTTGATGACTTCTTCTAGATCAGAGAATTATTTCAGGAAAAGATTGGTTGTTCAAGTTCTGAAGTGTGCTCATGCCCCTTAATTAACATACTATGTTATGGTTCTGACAGAAGCAGTAGTAGGATAAGAATTTTTTGGCAATTTTCTGAGGAATACTCTAAACTATCCTAATTGTCAAAACTTTGGCGCTATAATACCTGCTAGCTTGTGTGTATGTGGGGTGTGGGGAGGAATGTCTCTTTGTTCGTCAAGGTATCCTGCTATAATTAATTTATTTTTTCCTTCTATCCTAGGTGGGCCCAGCAGGATCCCAGTTTGGCTTGTTAGCCTGCCTTTTTGTGGAGCTGTTCCAAAGCTGGCAAGTCCTAGAGAATCCCTGGAAGGCTTTTTTTAATCTTTCTGGGATTGTCCTTTTTCTCTTTGCCTGTGGCCTTCTGCCATGGATCGACAATATTGCACATATATTTGGTTTCCTCAGTGGCCTATTACTTTCTTTTGCCTTCCTGCCCTATATCACTTTTGGTACTGCAGACAAATATCGCAAACGGGTGATGATCATTGTCTCCTTACTGATCTTCGTTGGTTTGTTTGCATCTCTTGTGATCTGGCTGTATGTGTATCCCATTAATTGGCACTGGACTGAATATCTAACCTGCTTGCCTTTCACAACCAAGTTTTGTGAGAAGTATGACTTGGACCAGACCTTGCACCAATGAAGCATTAAGTGGATTTAGTAGAAAGGATTTTGAGGAACAAGGACAGAGGCAGCTATGCCTGTATAAAGCAGAACATCTTCATTTCCAGTTTCCTATTTGGAATTTTTAAGTATCATTCATGAAACAGCATGCACCAAGAGCTGAAACTGAGCAAGTGGGCAGTCCCTGCCATCTTTTGTGAGGTAAAATATAACTAGGTGAAACTCTATGGCAATCCTAAACATCAATTAACCATTACCAGGAGGGTTACGAGTATAAATCAGGGGTTGTTATCAGAACATTTCCCACTTATGTGCCTTGCATCAGAAGGCAGTCTGTAAAGCTTTGTTCCCGAGATCCCTCCCAGACATGAGCTCAGCCTTCGAGGTCAAGTTTCTTTTGAGGAACTGGCAAAGAATCCAAAGACGTCCTTCATCCGTGGGGCCGATTGGGCATTTGTGAGATGAACAATGACTTTCAGCCAGACAATGACTTTCAAAGACTATTAGCTATGGACATCCTGTTGAATTGCTTCCATTGACGATCTGCCAGTTTCTATGTTTTCCTACTTGAAATCCCTCCTTTTTATGCAAATCCTGGTTTGGGGTTCCTTTCCTAGTGCCTTTTGGCGCAATATGGTGCTTGAACCTTGTGGCAGTCCTCCCTGCCTTAGTGCCTTTTTATGGTACTAGGAAGTGTACTGTGAAAATAAACCCCATCTTTTTGTACAAGGGGCATTTTTATATGCAGATTCTTGTTTTACGTTCACATTCTCTGTACGTCACTAGGGTCAAATACTTTTTGACCAAGAACATTGCTTTTAAAGGCACCTTGTCCTCAGTAAGAAATGCGGGTAATTATTCCAATATTTACATTGGGTTGATAACACAGCAACCTGGAATTTCTTTTAAAGAACACTTGAAGTATAACCTCTTTCTAAAAGGAAAGGAAGGTAATCAGATTCTCTAGTGACAAAATGAGAAAGTGTAAACAAATATTTTTGGTATAAATTAAATTCTATGAGAGGTGTATATATATACACACACACATATATATAATGTTTTTGTGCATATGTATTTCTAACCATCAATTAGAAATATTGAAGCTGGAGGTTCATCTTCCCGGAGAACATGCTGTAGCTACATAGCACGGTTAATTTAAAATTCTGTCTCATTGTTTTGCCTTGAGCAACAAAACATTCCAAAATCTTACCGTGCTCTAAGTAGTAATTTATTAGAGCCTTTAATTGAGAATATTTTTCTATAATTATTGTTGCTAATGTGTAAATATTAGACTGTTCCTCTGATGAAACTGAACAATGTGTCCCAGTTGACACTGTTTATCTACTTTTCATTAAAAATAGTTTTGGTAATCATTTCTTTGCATCCAAAGTATATTAATTTTAATGCTTAACCGCTTTATCCCACTTGCTCCCAAAATTGGTTAAAGCTTGCCATTCCTCTAGCACTGCACTTCTGTTCCTTCCAAATCTTTGATTGACAAGTATATGCGCAAAAGTGCCATGACAATATATGTCTCGCAAAGCCTTGTGGCTGCCTTTCAGGATCTACTGTCTTGACTAATAATTTTTTGAAGTGTTCTTACTCTAGGAATCTTGTTCATTATCTGTATTGTGTACCTGTGGAGTGACCCGAGTAATGGAAGTTAATTCATTTTTTGCCATCACCTCCAATCACAATCTCAACCTGGCTGTATTATATAAAATAACTTCCCAGTATCATAGTCTGATTGATTGCATCATTGTATAGGAAGAGGGAAAAAGACCAAGACCAGGAAAAAAAGACATTTATTGCTGATCTGACAAGTGGTAAATGGCACACGCAATAACATTTGGAGAATGCTTCCTTATTCAGTGGCAAGAACTTTTAACATTTTCTTATGCACAAGGCTGACCAAGTAATGAATTCAAATGTGCAACTACTTCCTTATAATTAGTCATTGATTACACACAATGGGCTATAAATTTATAGTTCTCAACAGTTTCCTTGTAGCTAATATCATTGAATTTAGCAGTGCTTACTTTGAGTAGATAGGCTTATACTGCCTTAGTAAGGAGTCTTTTCCCGGTCCCATACTAATAAAAACAAACAAACAGATATCTGCTCTGTTCATAAGGAAGGCAGAATGCCTAACTTCCTCCTTTGCTCAGCTTTTATTTCTACTGCAATTGTGCTAGGTAGACCAGAAAATGTCCACACATACATCTGATTATAGTTAAAAAAATTAAATGCAAACAATGGTAGAAGGCATTCTGACCTATATTCAAATTATGGCCATTTCAACTGTGGAACATTCGCCCTCCCCCCTTGGAACTCAAAATGTTTTGCAAACCTCTGATTTGTGGCTTGTGCTACATTGAAAAATAATATTTTTTCCAAGTATCTTTCTATCACTAGTGGCAATCATGTACTATAACTTTACAGGTAGGCCTCAACTTATGAGCACAATTGGGATTGGAATTTTCATTGTAAATTGAGTCAATCAGACAATTTTTACAGTGGTGATTAAAGGAATCACCAAGGTAGTGTTACTGCCGGTAAGTACAAGTACAGGTTGTAAGTCACTTTTTCCATGGCCACCGTAACTTTGAACTGTTGTTAGATGAACAGCCTGAAGTGGAGGACTACCTATATCATGCAAATGAGTAGCATTCCTGCTAAATAGATGGTTTAACAGAATGACCCTTGCTTTACTCAGTTGCCTAATCTCTAGAGTTCAGGCTTATCAACCTCATTTTTACAGATAAAAAGTTATTACTGGTTTTCTAAAATCAACAGTATGGCAGACAAATAGATAATGATCTGGCTTTAATTGAAAAATGTATAGACACAAAGATGTCCCTTTACTCACAACAGATGGACTGAACAATGCCATACATCTATACTTAGACAAATAAAAACAATTGTACATCTATTTTCTTTTCCATCCTGTGTCAAGGGGATCTTCACAGGTAGAATTCAATGCACATCATATGCTTTAAGGGACAATTAAATGAGGGAAGTATTTATAGGAATTCTGCTTGGAAGGAAGTCTGTCATGGCTTTAATGCTAAGGCAGCATATATTTATAAAACACATGAAGTTTCATACCTTTACATAAAGCCAACCACTATAATAAGGTATAGAATTGCTCTCCAGTGAACAAAAAGCAATAACTTATAGTAAGTTTTGTATAAATACACTTAGTTACTTGAAGACTATGAAACTGAAAGTAACCAATTTTATGAATTCAAAGTGCAGTTGAACTCTTCTTGTAAATAGAGCTGTTGTTATTACTGAATGAAATATGAATGACAAAATGAATAATATATAATGACTTTCTGCAATACTCATAACTTACTACAAAATTTTGGTAGAACTGCAAGCAGCTATCATGTTTTGCTGCCTTCATGGTTTAAATCTGAGAAAATAAATTATTGCATTATTCCTTATTCTATTTTACCGTCATTATATTCACACAGTGCTCACCTAACTTTTTTTCCACATGGTTTGCTCAATGCAAAATGGTCGTTCTCACATCAAGCTAAACAATAACATGCTAAAGTTCATTACACCTTTACCCTCATGTGAGAATTTGACCAGTGCAAGACACAAGAAAAAAGTCTGAGGCTTAGCTATAATTTTTAAAGGCAGCCTTGCTTGTAATCTTTACATTCTTCTTATCTTACAATTGAATGACTGTAGCAGCTTACAGTGCATTATCACTTGTAGATCTTTTAAGCATCATGTAGTAAGGATGGCAACACTTTCAAAATCAGTACTTCCTTTTCAGACTGAGTAGGTTTACTCGCTGGATACTGCTGAATCAGAAGGCCCTTATACTCATGGACAACCAAGGTCTTGCCTTTCAGCACTTCCTGGATTCATTAGACTTCAGCTCCCTCTGAAGGACTGAGAATCACAGCAGATATTTTGTTTTCTAACCAGATAGTTGGAAATTAACAAGGGGAAATATCAGCAGCCACTATTTCTGCGCATAAACGCATGAGCCTGAATAGCGCAGGTCATCTCAATGAAATTTAATGAACCAATAGTGATCTCACAAGGGCCTAGCACTTTAAAGCCACACTTGGTATAAAAGGGAATGAGAAAGTCCTCACACATCAGTGTGGCTCGACGCACATAGGGCAGAGAGCATAGGTACTGTAGGTAGCGCCACATCAAGATAGATCCTTTGCCTTGCTGGCGGAAAGTACAATGTACTGCCAGAACATGTATGTGGACTATGGTACCATCAGGCTTGTGTAGTGTCAGTGCATCCTGCCATGAGAGAAGAGAGAAGAAACTGCTTTTTAGTGATTAGTTTTTGAACTTTCTTCTGTTGACAACGATATTTTTCTCAAAATGTTTGTATTACCAGATCATTGGATCATTGGTCTCTCAGTAAGAATCATACCATTTATTTATTCACACAATGTATTTTTAAAAAACTTTTGCAGAGATGAGCTATGACTTCAACGAATCCAGTAATTTCAGAATAGGATGTTTGCATTCTCAATCTATGTTGCCCAGTTTCTATAAACTTATTGAATAAATTAAAGCTACATTGTAGATGAGCTAAACATCTTATGATGTCTTGGACACATCCATGTGATTTCCTTGACAACAATAGGACTGTAATTGGCCATTGTCTACTTCCAATGTTTTCTTCAACTTCTCAGTTTTGTCTACAGCTCTGGGAGTCCCTGATTCCACCCAAGTACTAATCAAATCTGAACCTGCTTACATTTTTGTTCCAGAAAAAGTTGTCCGGAAGCTGGCCCTGATGAAACAAAGCCTACTGCATTACAACAAACCTATTCTCCCATAGCTCCTTTTGGTTAATTTGAAATTATGTCAAAATTCTGTAAAGCTCTTTTGACTACTAATTTCTAACTAAATGTAGTCTAATCCAATGTGATTATTGTGCTGCATGTTTATGAAAACGCGGCCATCTTTCAGCGTCACATTGTATGTGCATTAATATATATTTTGGAATGGGAGGCATGCAAGGAACAAGTCATTCAGCAGTTTGCTCACAGGTGCTAAAATGTGAAATACTCTCTCTGGATTATCTGAAGTGTTTCTGCTTATTTAACAACAAAATTGCGTCTGAAAGTGGGCACAAATGCAATTGTATATAAATAGAAGCATATTTTCTAAATGTTTAAGGCATAGATGGCTGTGTATTATTTCTTTTTAAAAATTGGGTTCATATTCCATTCTCATTCATTCTTTTCCAAATACTGTATAAAATAACAAAGACGTATTTGGCTTACCTGGCTGAGTCTTTCCTGGTCCCAGAGGGAGCCAATAATGAAAGCAACTAGTTGGCCTTCTTCAAACAAGCCAAGTGACAACTCAGGACATAGGTTAAGAAAATGTCGAATCTCATCCAGGTGGAGGGGGCAATCTTCTGACACTGAAATAAAGGCTTGAGGGAAGAAGAAATGGAGATGTTGAATTTTGTCCTGCTGATTACAGCAAGATAAAATTTCCAAAAAACTAGGAAAATATTGGCCCTGCCCAAGAAAAAAAAAATAAAACTAGGTAAAAGGATGAATCTGACAAAGTCCTGAGTCTTGCAAAGTGAGATTTCAATAATCCAATCTGGTTTCTTCTTATTACAAAGTTTTCTATGAGGGGATTTAGCATGCCTTTCATCCCAATGGGTTTTCTTTTATCAACTATGCCAGGCAGTTATAGGCAGAGCTTGCAGATAAGCATTCAAATGCATAAAGTCATACATTTTTGGGAACTGAATTAATCTTTAGCCTAATTACTATTTCTGAAATTATTATATTTCAACTGCCACATTTATGTTCACTAATGTTCAGGTTTAGCTGAAAATCCCAGACTATCTATGAAAAAAATCAGTTTCATTATGTCTCTACCAGTCTGTCTCTAGGAAATACAAAGGGGGGAGGTGTTTGGTAAAATATGGAACATACATGGATTAATTATAGAACTGCTGCCATCTGCAAAGTTTAGAACTGGGAAAAGAAATGTTCTCTGTAGTGAGCCAGCAGAATTTTTCCCCTCTATGCGTGACCCAATTGCAACTTCTCTTCTGAGCATTCCTATCACCCATCTCTTCCCACTTATGCCTGCAGGACTGTAATTTGTTGCTTGTATCCTTATGATTTACATTAATATTGTTTCCTGATTGTTTATTTGTATCCTGTGGCTATCATTAAGTGTTGTACCTTATGATTCTTGACGAATGTATCTTGTCTTTTTATGTACACTGAAAACATATGCACCAAAGACAAATTCCTTGTGTTTCCAATCACACTTGGCCAATAAAGAATTCTATTCTATTCTATTCTAGTTGAGGGAGATGCTGTTCTATTCAGTTTCTGCTTACTGCTTAGAAAATAAAGAGTTTGATTTTTATCTTTTTTTAAAGAATTTTTTTTATTTTAATTGAACAAAAACACAAAAAAAGAATCATCCTTCATTTCATCTTGTAGAAAGCATGTCAATTGGTTACAGATAACTTTCGTGCATTTCTTCCACAGTCATTACTTATAGTTCATATTAGATTATAAACATTAAAGCAAAAATCTTTGTATATCTTACTATCAATGTACCACAATTTTCATTTGACTACAATTATTTGAACATGCTTTTACCTCAAATCATTCATACTTAAAGACACAACCACATAATGGCATTCATTCGCTATTTCAAAAAAATCCTCCAATAACATTACACCTTTATAGCATCTTTTAAATAAAAGTCAATTAATAAAGTTTCTAAGCCTCCTCCCCTTTTTTTCCAACTCACTGACTAAAATTTATATCCAAGTTACTTTAGTCAATACTATAGCATGTATATATTGTTAAACAATGTCCATTAACATTTCCTTGTTATTATAATTGGCTAAAAATCATTTACTATTTATGCCCTATGTCCTCTGATCAGGGCCCACACTCACCCACCAAAATTAAGATTAAGATTAAGAGATTAAGATTTAGTCTCCGGGAGGGACTCAGGGCGGCGAACAACTCAAAAGGGGAAAAGGGGATACAAACACAATACACATAATTAAAATACACAAGAGTCATACAACCATACAAGTCGAGAGGGGAGGGGAACTCATCAACCAAAAAACCTTACACCTTTATAACAAGATCTAAATGAAAATTTGTTAATAAAATTTATAAGTTTTCTTCCCAAGTCACAATTTACAATTTATATCCAAATTTCTTTTACTAAATTGTCAATACATGTATATATCATTACGCTGTATCCATTATCATTTTATTATTATTATTATTTATAGTTAATTAATTGTTCACGAGTAAACATTCAATAACAATCTAAAACAATCTAGGAGTTACAAAATTCCTACTTATTAATCACCAATAATAAAAAAAACTAATTGTTTATTACCAACTTTCATTGTCAACCTGTATTTTTCCAGTAATAAAACAGTCTTATCTGTCTTGCCAATTGTGGAATCAGTCTTCTTTTTATCTCCTTTATAAGGTTTTTATAGGCTTCTCTCCGCACTTTGTTGCTTGAAGGGTCTCTCAGATAATCTCCTTGCCCACCAATTGCTACTAAAGTTAACTTGTCTTTGTTTGTCAATCTTGCTTCTGAAAGAATTTCTCTTCTTATATCTATCATCATTAGTATTTTTTCTCTTCTGTGTCCTGGAATCTGGGGTAGAGTCCAATTCATCAAATTCCCTTTTCCATATTCCCTTCTTTCCATTTTCACCCACATTTGTTCCATTAATAAATTCATCTATTGTCTTATCTTTATCCTCTATATCTTCATTCTCCCCTTCAATTTTGGGGGCTCCAACCCCATCATCTTTTGCTGTGAGGAAGACTAGTCTTTCCAACTTCTTATCAATTCTCCCATATCCTTCCAATAGATTTTGAATTCCAGCCAAGATATTTTGGAATTTTAAGGTTTCCACATCTAAATATTGATCCATGTTTCCAAAAAAGGAGGAGGAAAGAAAAAAAACTAATAGCCACTGCCACTCTAGACTTCCAGGCCTCTTTTATTTTTTATTTTAGGTTGACTTGAACACAAGTTCTTTTACGCTCTTCAAAGGAGAAGGGTTCTGTTCCCCCCCCCCTCTCTCTCTTTCCCTGCCAAAATAACTCTCAGAGGCACCTGTGAAAACAGTTCGTGCCCTTTGTTCTTTATCAGTTTCTGTAAACAAGTTGCAAACCCTTCAGCTGCAAAGTTAGTGGAGTCAAATAAAAAGATACGTTGTTTCAAAAAACTCTGAGTGGCAGTTAATTTTCACCTTCTGTAGGAAACAAAGTTCTTTAGATTTCTTTTAGTGTGGTTTAATAACAAGTAGTAGGAAGAATTGTTAGAATAAAAACGGAGGTTTTAATCCAGAAGTCAAAAAATAAGGCAACAAGCAGAAGAAAAAAAAATCAATCCGTTCACTTTAAGAGGAGAGATGAAGAACATTACGAGCATTTCAATCCACAAAAAATAGTTACAATGACAAAGGGAAAAAAAACTTTCCACAGCGATCCCATTAGGATTATTTTTGCCGCTCAGTTTTTTTGTTTAAGGATCTAATTTGGCTTTAAAGAAACATTTCTTTGGGCAGTCTTTAACAAAATAGAAAAAATACCTCACCAGATGGACTCACTTTCTCTTTTCACTTCCTTCTTTCCAGAGTGCCCCGATTTCATCAACCTAGGATCTGCCTGTTTACTGCGGGTTTGAAGCACTTCCCTTGGGTCTATCAGGGATTTTGCAATGTCCCTGAGACCAGCAAGGTTTTGTCTTCCTGATCACTGTCTCTATGGGACGGTTTAGGTCTCAATGGACCCCCCAGTGGCAAGTGTCAACGGCGGTCTCAGAGTATCGAGACCGCACGTTGTAACATCGCAACGTGGCTCCTCCTTCTCTGATTTTTATCTTTTTGAATACAATAATGTCTGTATCAAAACTTATACATAAGGCATGATGCAGTTTTTATTGGTGCCCTGTTAATTTAACTATCAATAACATATTATATTATATTATATTATGGCTGAAATTCTGATGAAAATCTGAATATACAGTATTTTACTGTCACTGTCTTTTCAAACCTTGACTTTTCTAATACTTCGGATTAATCTTTAGAGTGATATTTCCCCTCCAATAATTCCATATCTATTATAATATTTTTCCTTTATTTGTTTTTTTGGGGGAGAGGGGTGCTTTCATATCTGTTAACTCCTGGTGATTGACTGGATGAGTCCCTGCCATTTTCTTGGCAGCATTTTCAGAAGTGGATTGTCATTGCTTGCTTCCTAGAGCTGAGAGAGATTGGCACAAAGTCACCCAGCTAGTTTCTTTCTTTAATGTAGAATTAGAACTAATCATCTCACCTTTCACCAATACACTAAACCAGTTCTCTTTTTGAATTTAGAGATACTGTGTGTTGTTTTGTCTTCATACAAGCTAGTTTGCTTTGACTTCTCAGCATTTGGGAACATGAAAGATAACAATAGCGTGCCATGCTTGATAAATGTATTTGGAGAAAAAGTGCAAGAAAGATAAAATTCTGCTTAATTGCACTGGCTGCAACTTAAGCACTATATCATACTATTGCTTCCTTGCTTTTCTTTGTATCACACACTCACTCACACACCAGCATGTGATTATCTTATCCATAGCCCATTAATACAATACAGTTCTTCCCTATCATGAACATGTATTTCGTAAGATTAAACACAAGAAATGGATTTTACCTTCTCTCTCAATTTCAAATACTCCAATGGCATCTTCAGGTGTGAGACACCGGAATTCGCTTGCAGGAAGAGTGTGTCGACGCTGGCTCCTAAGGGAGTTTTGTGAAGATCTGAGATAAGAGGATTTGAAAAAGGGCAAAGCACTGATCATAGACATCTTCTATGTATTTCTGCCTCTTCTGTAAATGTTTCTTCTCCTCCTTTCGGGTTTAATTCAACTGTCTCCAGCACAATTAGTCAGCAGATGAGAAGACCTGCAGAGATTGCAATGTTTTCTTTTTAGGAAACTGACATGACCATTAGCTTCTGATCCTTGTTGTCATACCCACTGAGGAACAGAATGTCTATCAAGTTCTTTATTCCTTTAAAGCTCACAAAAGCAGAGTGTATCAAACATTCAAATGCTAAGGCACAGCTTAAGGCAGATTGCGGGGGGGGGGGGGAACCAGTATGGGATACTGGGTATCCTTTGTGGCTCTTCATAATTTGTAAATCAGATATTTTCAAGCACTCATGTGCTGAGCTTCCTTCAACCACAAGCAAGACACAACTTCACACACACTCACAGACACCCCCCCTCAAGAAACATAATTATTTTAATGAGACTCCTAAGTAAGATTGAGTAAGAATAAGTAAAAGTAAGATTTCCTTTACAATACATGCAGCCTATTGTACATTTCATGATCTGTCTACTTTCCGATCTGTGAAATAGGTAACTTGAAGTAGAGGATGGCACACATAAAGTTCAGCTTCTACATTTTTCTCTATATTTGTTATATTTGCTATATTTGTTATTGAAGGATGAATCATCAGGCATGCTATGTGTCTTCAATTACATAGTGAAGCATAGAGTTTGTGTAAATTATAGGTTCTTGTCCCAAGCTGATATTTTACCTCCTGGTGTACTTGCAGAAAAGGAGGTTTAAGACCAAACTATTAGCTACCTCTGAACAAGTTAATTTTGCCTCTTCGCTAGAATGATCCAAATATTTAACCTTGCTTTCTTATAATGCCATGGAACTAAACACAATCTCAAATAGAGCTTTTAAAATTATGTATCACTAGCCTTATTTTTAGACAGCTTTTTTTCTTTTATAAATAATCTTCTGAACAATTAAATTTTTAATCATTGATATAGTAGTGTATATTTGCATACATATATGTATATTTTCCATGTCGAATGGCCTGTCTAGTTTGAACAGATGTCTGATGAACTATTAAATCTACAAAAATGCAATAGCCAAATCAGACTTTGATTTATTCATATTGTTTTAGGTCATCATTCCATACAATTAGTCTATTTTAGGCCAAAGCTATTAGATTTTGGGCTGTGGCTTTAAAGTGATACACACCCAGTTCAAATTCCTTCATGGAATTTTGCACAAATATGGATATGCATAGCAAAATCTAAATCTTGTGAATAACCATCAGAAGCAAAATCAGAGATATAGAAAAAAAAGGGAAAACCAAAATCCTTGCACTTATGCTACCACTGAAGCTTGTTTAGCTGATATATAGTCCACTAGGTATACACTAGCTCTAGTTCATGAGAACCAAAGAACAAAACAAGCAAAATACTCATAAATGCAATATCCTCTCAGAAAAAGTGGGCTGTATCATTTGATTATCAAAGTTACAGATTACTTTAACTACAAAGATTTGTGCTATTTAATCCATGTCAATATTCATATAAAACTGATTTGGATGGGGCTTTATGACAACAATATAACACTGTGAGAACAGCGCATGCAATATGCACGTGTATGCTCTAAACACCATTTCTAACTATGCTGTTTCTTAATGTGGTTTCTGGTATGAAAAGGAACTGAAGGACAAAACAGGTGAGGGAAACTAGTAAATCTATTATAAAGCTAGCAATTAAACCTGAAAAGTGGTCATTATGTGGATTTCTTAAGTGGCCTCATCCCAACCAAACGGTCTAGAAACTAAATTTTTGGCCCTTGCAATTTTATTTCTATTATTCATGTGCATGGCTCTATGTTTTAGCATAGAACCTACAAGGGTGCTCAAGAGGAACTAGCAGCAGAGATACAGGTGGCATCAAACCTGCTACAATAATATCTAAGCCTGCTTGATTTGGCTTTGAGTAAGATTTCCCCTCCAATACATGCAGCTTATTGTACATTTCATGATCTGTCTACTTTCTGATCTGTGAAATAATTTGAAGTAGAGGATGGCACACGTAAAATTCAGCTTCTCCATGTTTCTCAAAGCTGCTATATTTGTGGCCTGCAACAGAACACAGTAGACGGATAGACTGTATTTATACAGTATCTATTTCTTTTAACTTCCGCAAAACATTTTTTCACTATCTGGGTAGCAGACTTTTTTCCTCAAACTTCAAACACAAAGGTTCAGTCATTTCAGTGATTGTTTATTTTACTATTGACAACAGTATTTCTGAGCTTTTAGAATTTCCAAAACTAACAATAAAGGATTTAAATTTAGCAATAATTTATAAGCAATCTGAGTGGATTGTCTTCTATGTTGAATGTTTGTACAACTAGGTCAGTGAAATTCTTACCCAGCTTATTGATCGATAGTAGGATCTATTCAGCATATCTCTGGAGGTTAATTACTATGCCACCCCTCTGCCCTGCCCCAGCAAAGCAAAAAAATGCTACTGTGTGCAACATTCTTTACCTATGCAACATTCATAAGAAACAAAAAGTAATAGCAGCACTGCTGCAACGTTACATAATACAGGGTACCATAACCCCTAACCAATGGACCTAAATATTTTTTTCTGTCCATAGATAAGGAATTTGATTACGCTATGCCTCAATTTTTATATAATTATTTTTAAATTCAACATGTGCAATGTCATATAAATGGGTCTTTCTCACTAATAATCATTTTCCAGATGGGTTTTTTTTGCATCTGTTGACATTGGTAAACTCTAAGATGAAATTCCACCTCTGAAAAATTTAAATTGTAACTGTAAATTGTAGTTGCGTGGAATTAGTAATTTTGTTTTATTGGGAAATGCAAGGACATTTCTGACTATAGGTCACAATTTGATTTCCAGAAAAGTGTTCATATTTCATTTTTCCAAAGCAGAAAGCATTAAAAATTATTCAGTATATTTATTAATCACAGTTTAAAAACATGTAATTTAACTATACCAATTGGTACAGAAAATTCTTTTTGTTAATTACACAATTGTGGGAAACAAATTATCTTGGACCAGAAAATAGGTTGCCTATGACATTACTTGTCTGGTCTAAACTATTGTTTAAACTCTTTCTACTTTTTGCTTTGGGCTTATGTAATATATATTAACTTACCTAAGTTAACCTGACAAATAATCATTTGAAATTATTTAAATTATACTCCAATCCTGAATTCATTTTCTTAAAAGTATCCTTTTTTCAATAAAACCTATTATCTAAATTCTAAATGATTCTAAATCCTTGGACTCTTAGGATTTTAATATTTCATTCCCTGCAGTTAACTATCAAGCTTCTCTCACAATAACTTGAATTTTCTTGTAAACTGAATGTCCAACTACAAAAAATTGTGTGATTATATGCAAGTGCTATGTAAAAAGAATGATAACATTAAATTTGTAAGAGATTGATGTTACAATTAAAATATGCAAAACACCAGGACAAAAATACAAAGTAATATTTTCTAGATTTATAATATAAGCAAGGGATAGCAATGAGAAATGAATCTTACCTTCATATTATATTTTTCTGCTCAGATGATCTGATTACTTAACACATTACAATTTAAGCTTCTGTAATGAACAGATACTAACTTGTTATAGGAGAAACAGTTCAATTTAGCTTCTGAATGAAACTTTTCTTGACCTTGGAAATCAACTTCATTAAATTAAATTGAATTGCAGTATCTTTCTTACCTGTGTGTTGAGTTTTCTTTTAGTAATCTATTAACTTCTCCAGAATGACACTCGGCAGAATTGTTGCTAGAGAGAAGGGCAAAGAATACTGCAGTAAATGTTAATGGGGTCCCAGCTTTTATTTTCCAGAGACTTAGGGAACTCTAGCCATTACATTTGGGGTTTTTTAGTAGCACGTGATTATTTTCTTAAAACACTTTAAACCCTCAGGAGACACAGAATTGCAAAAGAGCTTTAAGATGACATGTCAACAAAAAGATTGAAGGAGGCTTTACTTTCTTGGCATGATTTTCTCCTAAGGGATAAAGTGTTTTAGCTTATTACTAAATACAAAGGGCATCTTACAAGCCACAGGGGAATAGCTAAGCAGGGCACATGGGCAGAGTACTGGTGGAACAAAAGCACATTGCATACACTCTTCCTGGAACTATTCATTCTCAAAGGACATCCTGCTTGAAAGTGAATATACTCAATCAATATTACTGTAAATATAATTGCCTTCCTGGAATTGCCTTTGATCCATTAATTGCACCAACTAAATTGTTCATTATTATCACATTAACAAATAGGTTAATAACATCTCTTCTAAATATTTTTCTAACAGTATGAAATTGTACTGATATGTCTTTAATATATTCAGTTATCTGTGATACATACACAGAATATAAACAAGCAGCAAAAAAGTAGCACTGAGATTAGACTGACAATGGAGACCACAAGAAACTACTGTATTTTTCAGTGTATAAGTCACACCGGAGTATAAGATGCACCAAGGTTTTGAAGAGGCAATTTAAAAAAAAAAAGTTTTTGCACTCTGCAAGTTTCTCAAAACGGCCCATTTTTCGCGAAAATGGGCCATTTTTTCCAAAAAAAGGGCACAAATAGCCCTTAGGAGGCTTGTAGAGTGCTCCTGGGGGAATTGGGGGGGGGGTGAGCAAAAAAGGTCCGTTTTTCACAAAAACGGGCCCGTTTTTTGTTTTTTTTAAAGGGCATGAATAGCCTTTAGGAAGCTTATAAAGTGCTCCTGGGGGCCGGGGGTGCAAAATTGAGCATAAAATGGCCCGGTATTTGCTCATTTCTGCCCTCCCTAGCTCCCAGGAGTTCTCTGAAAGCTTCCTACAAGCTATGCAAGGGCATTTTGGTGAAGGGGGCAGGGTTGCGGACGGCAAAAAATGCTGTATTCAGTGTATAAGACTCACCCAGATTTTTCGGCCTCTTTTTTGAGGGAAAAGGGTGTCTTAGGTATAGTGTAGTTAGAGCACACAAAGGCACACAACACATGCACAAATCGTTGCTGTATGATAACTCTCTCTCAAAATGGCACACACAAATATGTGGTATACACTGTTACCTGGAACATTTTAAAATGCAGTAGTCTATATTTCTATATGAAGTAGCAATAATAAAACATAGCAGATTTGTAGAGTAAGCATTACATAATCCCTTGACAATGTATTACAGTTTGTATGCCCATGTCTTATAAAGTAAGCACTTAGATTTGTGGCGAATTCACTGTTTTCATAGCAACAATAAATGGAGAGTATCTGGAAAAATATCAGATTAATTTATTACAAAAGATCCTCTAGGTTTAGATATAGTTATTCTCATGATAGAAAGTTCCAGAAAACCTTCCATGATCAGTTTTCTTTGAAAGATAGAATACTAGAAACATTTTACACTTTTTCTAATAATATTTAGAAATATTTACGAGACTGCAGAGAAGTAAAAAAAAGGCCCAGAGCAAACAAACAAATGATACTGAATCACAGCACTGCGGGGATTTCAAAATATTACCAACCACATTTTTTTTGTAAATTTTAAAAATAAGTTTCCCCCCGGGTCACATTTCAACTTGAACATAGTATCTTGTAGCAATATTTGTTTTTGCTGAATTATATTTAGTTTCTAGTTCCAAATTGTTTTTAGTTCCTAATTTTGCCAGATTGCTTTTAGTTCCTATCTTCTGCCTTGCACTCCATGTATGCTTTGTGATGAAGTATCTAATGCTGTATCTTTGGAGTAAATTTAAAACGATTCATACTGCCGAAAATATTTTCTGTTTTAGACTAACTCTACATGTGGAACTTTGAAAAGATTTTCTAATCTCTTCCTGATTGATGAGAATTAATGGCTTTTAACAAAGATTCTCAGAAATTTCTCTGAGCAATGCATGATGTGCTATTAGAACTCCACTATATTAAAAAGAAACAAAGTTTGTGAGATATATATGTCAGATCCAAACCAGTCCTCATTAATGAAGCACTAATAACTAATGTGCCTTTGGTTAAATTAATTAAACTGGAGTGTGTGGATAACTTCTTTAAACTAGCATAAATTGGATGGTTTTCTCATGAAATGAAATAAATATTAGATGATGTTGTATTTATATTTCAGCTAAGTTTATATGACCTTGGACTAATCATTCTTTCAGTCCTAGACAGAGGGCTATGGCAAACCATTTCCAATCTTGTCCAGAAAACTGCACGAACCTGTCTAGGCAATTGTCAGGAATCAAAACTGACTTGAAAGCATGTGCACACCCACATACCCAAAAGGATTACATGAAGCTCTGCTAATATTCAAGGACAAAGATATACCAAACAAACAAAAATGAAAACAGAGAAAATCCAAAAGGAGGCAACTATACTTATTTTACAGAAGAGTGTAGATTGTAGTCCTAAAGAACAATATTAATAATAACAAAAATCAAGCCATACCACAGTTATACAAATGAAACAATGCTGAAGGTAACAATTTAATGTGGCCCATGATGAAGACTTCTAAACTGGCTCCATAGGACAGGAGGCTAAGATAACTGAATTTTAGTTTCACATTACTATAGAAAAGGAATTAGTAAATTCCTTGAAGAGACCCAAGAACCATCTCCCAAATAGAAGATTCAATTCTTTCTCAGTAAATTGTATCTAGTTTAATATTACTGTATTGCCTCTGCTCTGTCTACCTTTTAAGCAAGAGAACTGAGTGATGAAAGTAATTCTCATAGATTTTATTTAGTGTTTTATTAAATTATCTAAGAGCGCCATCTATTGGAAAAAGGACAGCAAATTGAAGAGAAAGAAATGAAGGTGGGGTCTAAGGAGGCTTTTATTTTGCAATTGCTGCCTCATTCACTGTATTTCGGGGGGCAGAAAAGGAAGACCCAAATCATTGATAAAATATGTGGGTATGGAGGTTACATTTACAACTTCAATATTTCTTCCCAACATTAATTCCAATTTTCTTACAAGAAATATAATTTAAGTAAGAAATGACACAACAACTACCGTATTTATCGGCGTATAACACGCACCGGCGTATAACACGCATCCCCCATTTTAACACAAAAATTTGAGTAAAAATTTTTTTCATTAAAAATAAATGACTTGGAAGCTCGGAACTTAATGTTGGATTAAAATTTATAACATTAGAACATGAATTATAACATTAACTCCTCTTAAAAGGCAAATATGAAATGAAAAAACACCTCTTTGAGCAAAAAGTTATTTCCATTTTCTTCCTTATATAATATTTTCTGTTTCAACATAAAGTGCCTTCCTTCCTTCCCTCCCTCCCATCCCTTTCTTTATGTTTTCTTCATGCTTTCTTTTCTTTTTCCTCTGCTCTTTTTAAATCCCCCCCCTTCTTCTCCTCCTCTACATTTAGGTTGGATTAGTTTGTACAACGGTCATCAAACTTCTGAAGTAAAAATAAATAAATAAATCATATTTAAGAAGAAGAAGAAAAAGGAAGACGTTTTTAGTTAAGTCAAACGTTTTAATAAAAGTTTCATCTTTTAAGATTTGTCCAACACATCCAATTGTAACCTTAACAGTAAAGAATATCACCCCAGCTGCTAAAGGTTCAACCAGTCTGAGAACCATTGAAAAGACAACAGTGCAAAATCCAAAAGACACAACTTCCTCACCGCCATTGCTTTGGTACCAAATCTTTGAGGAAGGGGCTCCAGAAAGAAGGAGGAGGAGGAGGAGGAGGAGGAGGAGGAGGAGGAGGAGGAGGAGGAGGGAACCAAAGAGAGGCTTTTACCGAGTCTGCGCCCCACAGCCAGGACCGTCCTTGCGCCTCCAGCCGCGTTTCTTCCCCGCAAAGCCCTTCGGGCAACCCGAGAGTTCCGCTTGACGCCAGAAGGGCTTTGCAGGAAGAAACGCCGCGTTTCTTCCTGCAAAGCCCTTCGGGCAACCCGAGAGTTCCGCTTGACGCCAGAAGGGCTTTGCAGGAAGAAACGCGGCGTTTCTTGTGTGTGTGTGTGTGTGTGTGTGTGTGTGTGTGTGTGTGTGTGTGTGTGTCTGTCTGTCTGTCTCCGCCATCCCCAACCTCTACACCTTGCAGGACTGCTGCGCCTTTGAGAAGCCGGGGTGGGGGGGAGAGGGGGACGGGAACGACGCCTAACCCCCACCCACACAACCCGGTCCCCGGGAATGCCGCTCCCGCCGTTCAGAAACCGAGGGGGAGAAAAGTTCAAAAGCCGCCGGAGCCAGCTGGAAAAGGAGCGACTTTCCCCATTAGCCGGCGCCCTCCGCCAATCCGCAACGGCCTCGCAAATTAAAAACCGAAGGAAGGCGGCGAGCTCAGCCAAGCGCGGCCAGGCAGCCAGCGGCGCGCACCGGCTTCCCCGCGCAGGGAACTTCTCCGGCGGCTGGGGGGAGGCCGTCAAGCGGAACTCTCGGGTTGCCCGAAGGGCTTTGCAGGAAGAAACGCGGCTGGAGGCGCCAGGACGGTCCTGGCTGTGGGGCGCAGACTCGGTAAAAGCTCTCTTTGGTTCCCTCCTCCTCCCCCTCCTTCCACAGTCTGTGTGACGCTGCCGCCAGGCTGAGATCGGCGTATAACACGCAGGCAGGGTTTAAGCTTCCAATTTTAGTTTTAAAACTGCGTGTTATACGCCGATAAATACGGTACATAATGCCTGGCAACGCTGCAGGACCACTCCCTTAAAGCATTCCAAATTTCTAAAACAGATCAGTGAAAAAATAAAGAGAGATACCACTAAATCACTATAGTATTTTATAGGCTATTAACATAGTCAAATATTACTTATTTACTTTTCCTAAATCTCTTTACATATTAATAGAATATCAGGACATCCAAAGCCAGGGATACAAATAGTTCAAAACTTTTCAGTCAAAGAAACCTGTTTTATATTCTTTTCTGCACCTTAAAAGTGCTTGCCACTTCATCCAGTATCAAACCATGGATGGAAGACGTTTTTAGTTATTGATTTGGCATTTAGTGTCAACACATTAAGACGTGATGAGGATGCTAACATGGCAACCAGGAAAACTCCATCTGGGAGAAAGCAAAAAACCTCTGGGGATAGCATGACACTCCCCAACCTTTTTTTTTAATTCCCTGGTTTATTAACCTTTCATTGCTATATCTTCTGCATCGTCGTATCATACAGAGCAGCACCAGTACCTTCAGCCTTCTCAACACTTGCCTTCTCATGCATTTTCCTGCTTACAGCAGCAAAATAGATGACGACCTTTGATTAATCTGATGTGCCAAGCGAAAGAGGAATACATAATCTAATATATTCCTATGGATCCAATCTAATTTTCAAATTGCCCCAATCTCAAAATGATCCAATTTTCTCATCTAAAAGCCTCCAAGCAAGGAATAGCTTTCTTTCGTAACGGGTCAAGTCAAGAAGTGCTGGTATGGTAGTGAGATGATCTTCAACTTTGCCAAATTCCTTTTGGATGTTAATCCACTTGGGAGGCAGCCTCATGGAACTACAAAGTTTCTACCACAGTCTACGATGCTCAGTTGTGGTAGCGAAAGGAGTTATTCAAAGGACAAATTCATACTCCATCTTTCAGTTTTACCATTTTTCTAGCAATCCATTAAAGTTGCTACTGTTTCTGTTCATACATCCTTACTGAAAGAAGCACCTGATCCTTATACTACGGCAAAACAGTAACAAGGTTTTCTTATCCAGACTGATTGCTTGGACCCACCAAGAAAAAGAAATGGGAAAATGATATATTGCAAAGCACCAGCTTCTAATTTTCACTTATTGCTTATTAACTCATTGCTTGATTTGAAAATGTGACCATCTGTAGCAAGAGTAACTTTATGTGGAAAGTAGCAACTTTATCAGTCTTGCTTCAGTTAAAATGATTGTTTATCTGACTGGCCTGAAGTTACCATATTTTTCAGAGTATAAGACACACCAAGGTTTTGAAGAGGCAAATTTAAAAAAAAAGGTTTTGCACTCTGCAAACCTCCCAAAAATGGCCCGTTTTTCACGAAAACAGGCCCGTTCCCCCCTCCAAAAAGGCATGAATAGCCTTTAGGGGGCTTGCAGAGTGCTCGGGGGGGGGGGGGGGGGCAAAGACAAGCAAAAAGCAGCCTGTTTTTTGCGAAAATAGGGCCATTTTTTGTAAAAAATAGGGCATGGGGGGGATAAGATTTCTGCCCTCCCCAGCCCCCAGGAGCTCTCTGAAAGCTTCCTAGAAGCTATGCACGGCTATTTTGGTGAAGGGGGCGGGGTTTCAGAAGGCAAAAGATACTGAAAAATACGGTACACCAAGAGTTCCTAAAATTTCAAAAGGTACTCAGCAATCCACACTTTGTTATTCAACAAATATATGGTTTGTAGAATTTGAACAAAATGGGATAGAGGAAATCAATAAAAGCTTCCTTTTATAATTTCTAAAAGAAACCTGGTGGAAGAGTGGGAAGAAGTGGTTTAAATTTTATAATGGTGTGACAATATCAATTTCCTTCTTAAAAAATTTTCTTAGTCATAATGACTAGACAAGAAACCTTCAATTTACCTCCCAAAGGAAGAATTCTATATAGATTTGTAATAAATGTGTCAGTTTATTGATAGTATAAAGTTGAGTGATACCATGCTGTTATGGATTATGACATTTTTTATTTAGAAAATTTACCTGGATGCCCTTTTCACCTATGAACTTTGGATGGCTAATAATAATCAATGAGAAAAACATAACTTCTATAAATTAATATTCTTCTCTCCAATCAGAATTTAAAAGAATCATAGCACAATTACAAAGGCTTTATAAATGAACCCACACAAACTATACCTACACTGGACTCATCTAAAATCCTGACCCAGTATCTTGGGGGAAAAGCTCTTCACAGCAATAGCAATATAGCAATAGCAGTAGACTTATATACCGCTTCATAGGCCTTTCAGGTCTCTCTAAGCGGTTTACAGAGAGTCAGCATATTGCCCCCAACAATCTGGGTCCTCATTTTACCCACCTCGGAAGGATGGAAGGCTGAGTCAACCCTGAGCCGGTGAGATTTGAACAGCTGACCTGCTGATCTAGCAGTAGCCTGCAGTGCTGCATTTAACCACTGCGCCACCTTGGCTCTTAGCCTTTTGGAAGAGGCCCTCTGGATCCAGTCGGGGATTGTTCCATGGGGCAGGCACTGAGACAGAGAAGGCTTGATTTCTTGGACCCACAAGATGACACTATTTCATAGACAGGTACTTGCCCTGTTGGAACTGGTGGATAGGCAGAAATCTCACAGATAGACAGTCCTGCAAGCTATTTGGCCCTGTGCCATGCAAGGCTTAAATATGTTAAGCTGTATGTTGAGATAACTGTAAGTGTAATTGGAGCCAGAGCATCTCATTTAACAACAATGTAACCCAGGCAAACCTTGGTGCACCCAAAATTACACACACCACTGGGTTCTAGGCCAGATGAAGCATTAAGTATTTTTTTTAAGCACAGTCCCATATAGAGCACATTACAGTGATTCAATTGGGAAGTGACTAAGGGATGAGCAAATGTAACCAGGGCCTCCCAATTCAGGAATGGGAGGATTTGGCACACAAAATGAATTTGTCCTCCCCTCCGTAGCCACTAGCTATTCAAACAGGAAGCCTAAGTCCAGGAAGAATCCCAAATTGTGTGGGATTCAGTGGCTTGCCATCTCCCTGAATATTAAAAGATGAAAAATCAGGAGGCCCCAAACCACTGGGTCTTGATGAGTGGCAGCCTGTTCTTCCTCATCCAGACTCATATAGCCACTGGGCAAACATTTCAACAGTATTCACTTATCCAATCAAGGATAGTGACAATAATTCAGTATCTGTTGGAGAGAGACTGGCGGATCCAGGGTGAGAAATCAAGTGGGGAATTAGAGTCCCTATATAGTCACAAAAGGACAAAATCCAGTCTCCCTTGAATGCCATTGAACCTTACCTAGTTTTACCCAGGTGCAGACTGTTAGTTTGAAAAGATTTCTGTGAATAAGCAATAAAGCAGTAAGTTGGACCTGTGTATGTGTATGGAGCTGATTGTTTATAACTGACAGTATCATTGGCATACTGATATCTCACTCCCAATGGTGCCAATGGATGACCTCATCCAGCAATTTCATACAAATATTAAATAGGACTGGAAAGAGAGCCAAGCCCTGAGGCACCTAATTAGAACAAGCATAGGATTAGACCCTCTCCTGGTCAAAAATGGAACCAGCACTAGAAGGAGAACAAGCACAAAACAATTATTTGCTTCTAATCCCTAAGGCAAGTCCAGAAAGACACCATAACTGATGCTATTAAAAGCCATTGAGAGAACCATGAGATCAAGGATGGATCTACCACCTCACCCTGAGCCACAAGCGCAACCAATGCCGTCTCAATACTATAACCCAGATTGAACTCCAACTCAGGCTGTAGCTTTATTGTTTATCACCTATGTTACAAGAATCTCACCAGACGGCTTGCCTTACTTACTCTTCTTAATTTTCACAGAACACAATTAAAAATTCTGACCTCTCCCATTACTATTTCCTTACTAATTATTTGTATGTTTGTTAGGTGTATCTTTATAAAAACCTTGGGAGTACTGTTTGAGGTAACTCTAGAATTTAAATACATAGCAATACAGGAAAATACCATATTTTCAGAGTATAAGACACTCTGAAGTATAAGACACACCTAGCTTTTGGGGAGGAAAACAAGAAAAAAAAATCTGCCTCCCAGCAATTTGCCTCCTTGCAGCAAACAGCAAACAGCAAACAGCCTGTTTGAGTTTAGCCTGATTAGCAAAACGACCATTGACTTACCTGAACGGTCCTTCTGTGTGTGCTGTGAGGGGAATCCAATCATGGGTTAACTTTGTCCATTAGCCTAGAGACTGAGTATGTAAATTTTGACCACACCTCCTCTGACTGGACCTGGTCAGTTTTGCATGAAGTCAGCCGAGAAGATGTATGTCAATGTCACTCATGGCCTTGGCCAAACAAGAACTCAAAGTCACGTCCAGAAATGTCCAGTCAGGGGAAAATGCAAGGTTAGTCACAGAGTCATAGTCAAGGAAGAACCCTGGCGAGCCGAAACAGCGGGCGGGTTTGGATTCCCCTCGCAGCACACATAGAAGGACCATTCAGGTAAGTCAACGGTCGTTCTCCTGTGTGCTGCTCTGGGAATCCAATCATGGGACATGCCAAAGCAATTAAGTCCTAGGGCAGGAGCTAAGCTGGTCAGGATCCTCCGCAGAAGAAAGGACCCTTTGCAACACTCTCCGCCCAAAGGAGGCCTCAGCCGAGGCGTAGACGTCAACCTTGTAGTGTCTAATAAAAGGCGAGGGCAATGACCAAGTAGCCGCCCTGTAGATCTCCTCCACTGAGGCTTGTGTAGCCCAGGCCGCTGTGGTAGCCGCACTTCTGGTAGAATGAGGAGTGATACGTCTGGGAACTGGCCGGGAGTGACTGTCGTACGCCAGAGCGATGCACGCCTTCAACCATCAGCCGATGGTGTGGGAGGACACCTTCTGCCGCATGGACGACGGCTGGAAGGAAACAAAGAGCGTCTCCGATCTTCTGAACGAGGCCGTGCGCTTAACATAACATTGGAGGGTTCTACGAATATCCAAATGGTGCCACTGGCGCTCTTGGGGATGGGAAGGATGCGAGCAAAAGTCCGGAAGGACGAGCTCCTGAGCCCTGTGGAACAACGAGTTGACCTTCGGGAGGAAGGAAGGATCCAAACGGAGGACTACTCTGTTAGGATGGAAAATGCAGAGGTCAGCCCGCACAGAGAGCGCAGCCAATTCCGAAACCCTCCTGGCCGATATAATGGCCACCAGGAACACGGTCTTAAGCGTCAGTAGCCGAAGGCTGATGGATTGGATAGGCTCGAACGGGGCAGAAGTGAGTGCCCTGAGCACCAAGGTCAGGTCCCAGGTAGGATAACGGTGGACTGTCAGAGGCCTCAAGTTCGTCGCACCCTTCAGGAAAGCCTTGACCCGTGAGTGCTGGGCTGTTGCCTCCTATAGGCACGGCCCCCAGTGGAAGGTAGAACCTTACACTTATCCCTGGTCTCAATGAGGATTGGATCCAACACCGACCCAAACAAGGCACCGCCCTTGAAGGGTGTGGATGCAAGGCGCCACTTGGACTTGACATCAGCCTGCCAATGGCGGAGCCACAGCAAACGCTGGGATGCCACATTAGAGACTATGGCCCGAGAGGCGAACTTGGCTGCACTAAGGGTGGCATCTGCAGAAAACTCCAAGGCTGCCATCAATTTGGTAATAGCCTGGTGAAGGCGCGCTTCCTCTGGTGCAAGCCCACTCTGCAATTGCTTAAGCCAGACCAAAGAAGTCCTATTAAAGAAGGCTGCTGCTGTCGCAGCCTGATGAGTCTTGCGAATAACTGTCTCGGCCTTACGGTCCTCTGCCTTCAGACCCTCCGAAATTTCGGATGGAATTAATGCTGGAGAGGCGAGGGCAGCAATAGGAGCATCAACTGTGGGAAACTGGAGAAGAGCTTCCAATTCAGGAGTAGAGGTGTACACTTTCCTATCCCCATTGCTAGGTGGGTTAACCGCAGTCGGTTGATCCCACTGCTTTTGAATCAGGTCTAGAAACAGCTTGGGTGAAGGAATAACATCCTGCAAGGCCACTTGTTCAGCGAATAGTCACTCAGTAGCATCTAACCCTACAGCAGTGTTGTCCTTAGAGGCTGCCTCCCCCATGTGGGTGGTGGTTTTAGCCTTATACAGTAATGATTTAAAGAGAGAATGACGAAATAAACCAGGGGCAGTAGGCTGGTCCAGGGGCAAGCCCTCATCATCAGAAAATTCCCTGTCAATAACTTCACCTTCCTCCACTAATGCCGACTCCTCACTATAGACGGAGGGTAAAGGCAAAGGTGGGTCTGTCTGGAGAACAGAGGAATCCCCCTGCCCTGGGTGGGGATCAGGCCCTGCCTGGGCCGCAGTGGCTCTAGGGGGCTGGGCTCTACGAAGCAGCTCCGCATCCACCCCCCTAGAAATAGCTGCAGAGATCATGTGGTATAAATTGGGAGGAAGGCCCAAATCCTGGCCTTCCATAGGCCTGAGGCCTGCAGCAGTAGGGGTAAACGTAGCAGAAGGCCCTGCACGCGGAGGCGAACGGGCTGAAGCCACACCTAGCTCCGAAAAGGGAGGAGGGGATTGGGCCCTCAAACCCCCCTCCGTGGTAATAGGCGCCCTGGGCAATTGCACATCAGGAGACCAACCCTGCACTGTAGGCCGCGCTGGGAAACACACTGTGGAATCAGTACCGGGGGAGAATTACTGGGCGCTCCAGATGCCTTAGCTGGCGCCTTAGTTTTGTCCTTGCGCTTATGGGATTTATCCCTAACAGCAGAGGAGGCCTGAGGCCTATGGCTGGAAGCCCTAGTAGCGGCCCTGCCGGGCCTTGGGCTAGCCCCCCCCCCTTGCCAGGGGAACGGGGTTCGGAAACGGGCTCTACAGTACCTCTGAGGACTGATTGATCTGCCATTGTAAATAGAAGAGATATTTGGAAAGGCTCAACCTCGTGTATAGAATGAACGCCGAAAAAAACCTGCTCCACCGTACAAGGCGCCACGTGAGAACAGCGACTGCACAGAAAACAACCTCCTCACTGACTCAGCAAGTCGCAAGTGAGGGAAAGAGGAGGCCGTCGGGGCGGCGCCGATGCCTGGGCACAAAATACGCGGCCCTGCCTTCCCCGGGTGATTGCTGCGCGAGCGCAGAGCCCAGTCCAAAATGGCAACTGTCCTGGAGGGAGCGAATTTCAAATCTGCAATGAACCAACCGATCAAGGGAATGAAACCTGGGTGAACCGCGCTGCCTAAGTGGGTTGCTCCCGGTGCGAAAGAACGGCGCAGGGCGGCGCACCAACCCAAGATGCGCCCAACAGCCAGCAAGGGGAAAAAAGGGCTCTGAATCCCGCTCGTGGAACGCCCCCGCTGTCCCGGCTTATGAGCCAACGGACCAAGCGGTCTCCAATCTCCGGCAAGGTAACTGACGGCTGGGAGGGTCTGGGCTGGCAGCGAACTGCCGCCTCCACCTCTGTATGGAGTAAAGCACTTCAAATCGCAATGTGCAACTTTTGAATCCAATTAGAAGATTAAATTTGTCAATGAGTCTAGAGAGAAAATTGAGATGCGTCTCGTTAGGCTGGACTGAGTAAAAAACTGACCCGGTCCAGTCAGAGGAGGCGTGGTCAAAATTTACATACTCAGTCTCTAGGCTAATGGACAAAGTTAACCCATGATTGGATTCCCAGAGCAGCACACAGGAGAAGAAAAAAAAATCTGCCTCTGCTTCCCAACAATTTGCCTCTTTGCAGCAAACAGCGTGTTTCAGTTTCAATTTCAGCACAGCCTGATTAGCACAAGCAGCTGATTGTCGGTTGGATCAGGCTACCGACCATCAGCTGTTTCAGGCTGCAGGGATTGTCATAGCCTATTGCCGCATCTGCACACCCTGTTTACAGCCTCTGCATGCCCCATTTTCCACCTGTTCCAGGCAGCGGAAATCGGAATGTGCCGAAAATGGGGTGCGGATGGGCGGCAATAGGCAATGGCCATCCCTGCAGCCTAAAACAGCTGATGGTTGGGAGGATGATCCAACCGATAATCAGCTGCTTGTGCTAATCAAGTTGTGCTGAAACTGAAACAGGCTGTTTGCTGTTTGCTGCAAGGAGGCAAATTGCTGGGAGGCAGAGGCCAAAGGATGGGGGCCGGCAGCTGGGCAGGACTACATTCAGTGTATAAGACGCACCCAAATTTTCACCCTCTTTTAGCGGGGGAAAAGTGTGTTTTATACTCTGAAAAATACTGTAATAATGAGACAGCAACTTCACCCATTAACAGTTACAACAATTACATTACATTCCTTTAGTACAGCAAATATTCCATATCTCTACAGGATAAGAAGTATTCCTCATCCATACAGCTGATTATTTGGTGTGTTCTTTTCCATTCTGTAAACATGAATGATTTCAGCTCATAATTAGAAATAATCATTCAGTCAGAAGTCCTTGAAATGATTCTGGTAAGAAAACAAATGACCACAAGATGGAGCAAGTACATTTTCCAAGAGAAGAATTTTAAGAATAAGGATTGCGTGAATTTTATGTGGAAACATATCTTTTCAAAAATTCCAAATTTGAGGGTGAGGAGAAAGTATTTTGCACCTATCACTTTCTGTACTTATGCTGGTTATAGGGTTTTAAAGGAGAAAACGTTGATAAAATTTTAAATAATTATTCATAATTTGAATAATGGATTTTTCATTTTGCAACAAGTTCCAATAATGAGAAGTACAACTAAGCCAGATGGAAATGAAAGAAAGAATCAGATTTGTAGCCCAGTCACAAAAAATATTGAGTCTTGATATTAAGTGATACCAGTTGTTCCCTACGCCCATATTCTAAACCAAAGCTAAGCATTTTATGGCCTGTAGGCCACATCTGGCCCTTTGACTTCCCTGTCTGGCTTGCAGCACTGGCTGGAGCTGCAGTAGGGGGACAGGGAACGTCGACCCTCCATAACAATTCCAGTTTCTCACATGACACCTTGGGAAAATTATTTGCCCATTCCGGTTCTAAATTATGGCAAGCAACAGTTCTAAATTACAGGAACAAATCTGCTGCCAAGCTATTGAAAACCTATATAGATTATGTTCTCCTCATGGCAGCCATGTTGTGATGGCAACTGTTATAACATACTGCAATAAATATTGAATATAAGTTAAATCATTAACGAAATAATTTTCTGAACTTCATGTAGCCTAGCAATGTGAAATCCTATATTTCTTCTACAATGTATGGAGACTTGAGGATGGTATCACAACAGAGAATATATAAGATTTTCTAAATATGAATGTGAATTACTTGAAAATTACCCTCAATTCATCAATTGAGGGTAATTATCCTCAATTTATGTGTACTGTATTTTTGTTTCATCTATATTTATTGAAAACATATAATCATTACACTGGATGACAATGTTAAGTACGTATCATTATTTATAAAAATAGTTTTTACCATCTTATTCACTAAGAACTCTACGGACACCAACTATTTTCACACATCACACTAAGCTCATGGAAGCATATGCTTTTTAATGGAGTGTTTTTGACTATTACATGTTTGTCTACAGCTTAACATGGCTGTCCTCCGACTATGTAAGTATAATTTAGAATTTAGAATTTAGAATTTTATTAGAATTTGTAGGCCGCCCTTTTCCCTAAGGGGACTCAGGGCGGCTCACACAAAAACTGGGAAAGGGGAATACAGACATTAGGACAAAACATGTAATAAAATAGCAAGCAACAAACACTCATCATTCGGGCGGGGTAACTATCCTATCCCCAGGCCTGACGGGCGAGCCAGTTCTTCAAGGCTATGCGGAAGGCCTGGACGGTGGAGAGGGTACGAATCTCCACGGGGAGCTCGTTCCAAAGGGTCGGGGCTACTGCTGAGAAGGCCCTCCTCCTTGTAGTTGCCAGCCGACACTGGCTGGCCGATGGAATACGGAGGAGGCCTAATCTATGAGATCTTATCGGTCGTAGGGATGTAATTGGCAGAAGGCGGTCTCTCAAGTATCCAGATCCACTGCCATGTAGGGCTTTATGGGTGATTAATAGCACCTTGAAGCGCATCCGGAGATCAACAGGTAGCCAGCGCAGCTCGCGGAGGATAGGTGTTATGCGGGTGAATCGGGGTGCACCCGCAATCACTCGCGCGGCTGCATTCTGCACTAGCTGAAGTCGCCGGATGCTCCTCAAGGGCAGCCCCATGTAGAGCACATTGCAGTATTCCAGCCTAGAGGTCACAAGGGCCCGAGTGACTGTTGTGAGAGCCTCCCGATTCAGGTAGGGTCGCAACTGGCGCACCAGGCGAACCTGGGCGAATGCCCCCCTGGTCACAGCCGTTAAGTGGTGGTCAAATGACAGCTGTGGATCCAGGAGGACTCCCAAGTTGCGAACCCTCTCTGAGGGGTATAAAATTTGACCCCCCAGCCTGAGTGGTGGAATAATAACCAAATCTTTGGGAGGGAAACACAACAGCCACTCGGTCTTTTCTGGGTTGAGCACAAGCTTGTTCACCCTCATCCAGTCCATAACGGCCTCAAGACCCCGGCTCATCACGTCAACCGCTTCATTGATTTGGCACGGGGCGGACAGATACAATTGAGTATCGTCCGCATATTGATGGTATCTAATCCCGTGCCTGCGGATGATCTCTCCCAGCGGTTTCATGTAGATGTTGAATAGTAGGGGGGATAAGACCGAACCCTGAGGCACCCCATAATTTAGGGGCCTAGGGGACGATCTCTGCCCCCCCACTAACACCGACTGCGACCTGTCCGAGAGGTAGGAGGAGAACCACCGTAACACGGTGCCTCCCACTCCCACCTCCCGCAGTCGTCGCAGAAGGATACCATGGTCGATGGTATCGAAAGCCGCTGAGAGGTCAAGGAGGACCAGGATGGAGGAACGTCCTTCATCTCTGGCTCTCCAGAGATCATCCATCAATGCGACCAAATTGGCTTGCATGTGGTTGTACATATTGTGCATGCAAATCATGTGAATGCCATCACATGGCTTATGAAATTAACCCCATATTATGTTTAGTTTAGTTTAGTTTAGTTTAGTTTGATTTTATTTATAGGCCGCCCTTTTCCCTGAGGGGACTCAGGGCGGCTTACAATCAAAAAAGGAAGGGGAGTGTAGGACAATACAAAAAAGAAATGTGCACAAAGTAAAGTAAACTATAAAACTCAACATTCACTCAGCATTCGGGAGGGGCAAAATAAGATTATCCCCAGGCCTGACGGGTTAGCCAGTTCTTGAGGGCTGTACGGAAGGCCTGGACGGTGGTGAGGGTACGAATCTCCACGGGGAGATTGTTCCATAGTGTCGGAGCCGCAACAGAGAAGGCTCTCCTCCGAGTAGTCGCCAGTCGGCACTGACTGGCGGATGGAATGCGGAGGAGGCCAACTCTATGCGATCTGATGGGACGCAGGGAGGTAATTGGCAGAAGGCGGTCTCTCAAATAGCCAGATCCACTACCATGGAGCGCTTTATAGGTGGTGAGTAAGACCTTGAAGTGCACCCGGAGACCAACAGGTAGCCAGTGCAGCTCACGGAGGATCGGTGTTATGTGGGCGAACCGTGGTGCGCCCACGATCACTCGCGCGGCCGCATTCTGGACTAGCTGAAGTCTTCGGATGCTCTTCAAGGGCAGCCCCATGTAGAGCACATTACAGTATTCCAGCCTAGAGATCACAAGGGCTCGAGTGACTGTTGTGAGGGCCTCCCGATTCAGGTAGGGCCGCAACTGGCGCACCAGGCGAACCTGGGCAAATGCCCCCCTGGTCACAGCTGAGAGATGGTGGTCAAAAGTTAGCTGTGAATCCAGGAGGACCCCCAAGTTGCGGGCCCTTTCTGAGGGGTTTAAATTTTGTCCCCCCAGCCTGAGTGATGGTATGGTGGTCAAATTTTTGGGAGGGAAACACAACAGCCACTCGGTCTTGTCTGGGTTGAGTATCAGCTTGTTCGCTCTCATCCAGTCTTTAACGGCTTCCAGTCCCCGGTTCATCACGTCCACCGCTTCATTGAGTTGGCACGGGGCGGACAGATACAACTGTGTATCGTCCGCATATTGGTGATATTTTATCCCGTGCCTTCGGATGATCTCGCCCAGTGGTTTCATGTAAATGTTAAATAGTAGGGGGGATAGGACCGACCCCTGCGGCACCCCATAGGTTAGGGGCCTCAGGGACGATCTCTGCCCCCCCACTAACACCGACTGCGACCTGTCCGAGAGATAGGAGGAGAACCACTGCAAAACGGTGCCGCCCACCCCTATCTCCCGCAGTCGTCGCAGAAGGATACCATGGTCGATGGTATCGAAAGCCGCTGAGAGGTCAAGGAGAACTAGGATGGAAGCATGGCCTCCATCCCTAGCTCTCCAGAGATCATCAGTCAATGCGACCAAAGCGGTTTCTGTGCTGTAACCGGGTCTGAAGCCAGACTGGAAGGGGTCAAGATAGTTAGCTTCCTCCAAGGTACGCTGAAGCTGGAGAGCCACCACCTTCTCAACAACCTTCCCTACAAAGGGAAGGTTGGAGACTGGACGATAGTTATTAAGAATAGCTGGATCCAGAGACGGCTTCTTCAGGAGGGGTCTCACCACCGCTGTCTTAAGCGCGGTGGGAAAGTACCCCTCCTGAAGAGAAGCGGTAACAACCGCCTGGATCCAGCCTCGTGTCACCTCACTGCTGTTGGCAACCAGCCAGGAGGGACACGGGTCCAGTATGCAGGTGGAGGCACTCACAGCTCGCATAGCCTTGTCCACATCCCCAGAGGCGACTTCCTGAAACTCAACCCAGAGATGGTTTGCCAAGTTTTCTCCTTGTGTCTCGGCTGGATCTACTGGGGTGGAGTCCAGGTCCGCTCGAAACCGGGCAACTTTGTCCGCCAAGAACTGGACATATTCCTCAGCCTTACCCTGTAAGGAGTCCCCCGTCTCCCTCCTATTTAGGAGGGAGCGGGTTATCCTAAACAGGGCGGCTGGGCGGGACTCGGCGGACGCTACCAAGGAGGCAATGTATGTTCTTTTTGTTGTTCTTAGGGTCCGAATATACTCCTTGGTGCATGCTGTCAAAAGTGCCCGTTTCGACTCGGACCTATCGGACCTCCACGAGTGCTCTAGGCGTCTCCTCCGGCGCTTTACCTCCCGGAGCTCCTCAGTAAACCAAGGAGGCCTCCGGGGGCCGCTGACCCGGAGGGGCCGTAGCGGCGCAATCCGGTCGAGAGACTCCGAAGCTGCCGAGTGCCAGGCAGCGACGAGGGTCTCCGCCGAACTGTGGGCGAGGGTATCAGGAATAACCCCAAGCTCCGTCTGGAACCTAACAGGATCCATCAGTCGCTTGGGGCGGAACCAGCTGGTCGGTTCCTCCTCCCTACGGTGGAGGTTTGGCCTCCGGAAGTCTAGCCTCAGTAGGTAGTGGTCTGACCACGACAGGGGTATGATCTCATTACCCCTCAGACCAAGATCGTAACTCCACTGCTCCACTGCTCCGAGAGGAATACGAGGTCAAGCGTGTGACCCGCTGAGTGAGTTGGGCCTCGAATTACTTGAGTCAAGTTTAAGTAAACTATTATTACAATGTACTGGTACAGTCACATAGTATGATTTACTTTTTACAAAAAATGAAGAACCAAATGTTACACATCACTTAACTAAATATCTTCTTTTTCTTTACTTTTTTTCATTTTCTGGGAGTACCTCAACTAATTCATGATGCACTTTAATTCTGTAAAAATCAGACTTCACTCTCTTACCACTATTATTTCTTTTGGCGAGAGTCATTGTTTTCCGCAATGATCTTATTGACTTTTCACCTCCTTCATTTCCAAGTTACTCCTGTGCCAATTTCCCTTGACTCATTGTGGTGTATAAATCTAAAACTGGGGTAACAATATGATGCCCTCCAGATATTTTGGGTAGCAATTTTCAAAATTACTCAATACTCTAGTTAGGATTTATGGAAACTGCAGGCCAAAACATCCAGAGGCTCCAGGCATTCTTCCCCTGACCTATATTGGCAGTGATCCATATCTAAAAAAGTTAATAGGGAATATTACGTTTATTTAACATGTCAAGTTCTTCATTAATGCAGAATACTGCAATGAGCTGCCTGGGTTGTACCAAGAAAATAAATACATACCTCCAAGTCTTTAACCAGGTTTTTCCCATTGTGCTCATTTTGCTTTAAGCCCTTCCAAGTTCTCTCTCTCTTTCTGCTTTCATTCTCTTATCTCCTCTTCCATTCCTCCTTTCCCTTCCACCAACAGAAACTACGGTTCTCATTATTTCTTCTTCAACCATTCATTCCCCACTTCTCCAGGGGCAGAAGAAGCTGAGCGTGAAGACTGGCCAAATCTGCGATCCTGCAGGGCTGCAAATGAATCTAAAACCGCCCCAAGCGACCTACATGACATACAAATGTGATAAATAAAATATAAATAAATAAAACGCCCCCAAGACAACTCCCGCTCCCTCCTTTTCTTCATCATTTTTCCCCTCTGGGGACGGTTTCTTCTCGGCGCCTTCCATCCCACCTGCCAGTCTCCTTTTGGGCAGCAGGCTGCGTCGAGAAGGACCCGGCCGCCCCTCTTTCTTCCCTGGCGGTTGCTCCTCGAGCTTTTTTCCACCCTCACACAACTCCCCCCCCCCCCGCTTTCATTTCTTCCCGCCCTCCGCTTGTCTTCCCTCTCCCTAGGTCCTACCTAAGCCGCCTTGCTCGCCTTTCGGCCGACTCAGCCTAGCCTGGAGCTCCGCCCCCGCAGCACGCACCACCTTTGCCCCGCCCCGCGAAGCGGCCTGGGCCCCGCTATTTCAGGGAGGCGGGGCCAAAGGTGTTAGCTCCGCCTCTCGCCGGGTGGTGACTGCGTTGTGTGGGCCCGGCGGCCGCCGCCGCTCTTTTCTCCTGCTCCGCCGCCTCTCCCTCCCTCCCTCTTCTCCCTCCCTCCCGCAGTCATCGCCAGGGCGCGCGCCATGGCGGAGCCGCCCGCTTCTCCCGCCTCGCCAGGAGCTCAGCCGGCGGCCGCTGCAACCCCCGCCGGCGGCTTTCAGCGGCTGCTCTTCACTCACGACCTGGTGTCCGGCCGCTATCGGGGTTCGGTGCGCTTCGGCCTAGTCCGTGTCATGCATGGCGAGGATTCCGACTCGGAGGAAGAGGACGGCGGCGGACGAGGCCCCGGGGGAGGCGGCCCCGGGGGTGGCGGAGGAGAAAGAGGAGGAGGAGGAGCCGGTAGCTCCGGCGGCTCCGAGTCCGGGGGCCCCGGCGGGGGCGAGGAGAATCGCGGGAGCCCCCTCCGCCGCGGGTACGTGCGAGTCCAGTGGTACCCGGAGGGCATCAAGCAACACGTCAAAGAGACCAAGGTAACCGCAGCTCCGACGCCGCTGCCTCTCTCGGGGCTCCTTTTGCATTTCGTCCGCACACGCGGCGGCTCGGTGGGTTGAGTGGGTGGGGTGTCCGCAATGGGGCTGAGAAGGCGGCGGCGGCGGCGGCTGAGAAAAGGGTGGGGAAGGGAGAGAGAGGTGCATTAGGCTTAGGAGGGTCTCCCGGGATTGACAGGTGGGAGCTAATGGCCAGATATTGGGAGCCCATAGGGGGAAAGGGGGTACCGTTTGGGGCGGGGGTTCCGAGAAGTTGGCCTGAAAAATGCTGGTCTCTGGCCGCCAAAAACATGGAAAGCCTCCCTTGCACCACTGGGGTTGCCTGGTCTGCAGTGTCTTTTTATGCAAAATAGGCCTTATTAAGGCGCCTGAGGACTTCTGGTTTCTGCACCAACGTTTGAAATAAAAGTTCCAGGTGCTGGTGGAGGGTTTTTTTATGGCTCTGGGTTATGCAGATGGGATTTTATGATGTGTCAAGATGACATTGGCTTCCATTTGACCACCTCCTATCTTTGGCCATGATTGCTCTCTTTTTTTCTTTACAGACAATATCAGTTGAAGGGAAAAGCTGCATAGTGCCTTTTGGGAAATAGCACCATAGCTTTAGGCAGCCTCCTGATTCTTGAATCCTTACCTCATCATTCCCAAAGTCATTTTTAGTCATTTGTAAGGAAATACATTCTTTTCAGCATCATCCACCGTAGTTTGTTCCTCACCTGTGATTCTGTGTAGTGTAGGGGATCTTAGTATATTAGAAATAATCATTCTTGGCTTAATTAAGCTATTTTTCTTGTCTTGCAGTAATCTTTTGGTGTTATTAGGTTGTTTCTAGTTCACAGATGTGCATCCAACCTCTGTTTCTGACTATATGGTTCTAAATATGTAGAGTAGTGGAGTTTTTGGAGGTATAATTTTATTATAAATTAGAATTCAAGCATATTTTTGTGAGTTATCCTTAATATTAAGGTGGTTTGTATTATCTGGTCTGAAATTGTGGTGGAGTCTAAAGAAATAATTTTGTGTTAATATTTTTTCACTTACTAAATTATAAAAGATTGTGATTTCTGGAATACAGAAAATGACTATAACAATATATCTTTGAAATGAAAAATATTGGATATTGAAAACTCTTGATTGGAACAAAAATCATCCACAATGCATTGGGGGGGGGGAGAAAATTACTGTCCTGCTATGGTAAGTGTATGTGTGTGTTTGTGTACATACATACACACACAGAATAGAAGGCTCAATGTGATGTCCTAAATGAATTATTTTTAATTTCCTCTGGTTATCAAAGTTTGTAAACTAATTCACATCAAGATTTCAGGAGTGTAAAGTTTGAATACAAAGTTGTTCTAAGAGGCCCTCAAAAAGGAGGGAAAGGATAGGCACTAAAATAATCTAATAAAACAGATGAATGGATCTGAAAATTTGTGAGAAGGATATTATGTTTCACATAATATATGCTGTTGTTAGAGGTAAATTCTAGACACATTGTTGCAAGCATAATCTTTTGATCTGGAATTTATGCCTGAATTCCTATAAAGAAAGTGATGCATTTATTTTAAAATAGAATATGTAAGTGCTATTGATATTTTTCAATTGTTGCATCCATTAAATCTAAGAAGAGTAGAAAAATGGTGTCACTGGCAAAACAAAAACTTTCAAAGCTTGTGCCTAAAAGATGCAACATATGAATGGCTATTGGGCCCAGAAATATATAAACTTATACACAATAAATTTATAAATTGTATACAAACTTTTGGGGCTTTCCTTTAATCCTTTGTAGGAATAATACAGGAAATGAGTTCTGTGAAGTCTGATTAAAATTTATTAGGAGATGAACTTGAAAATCATTGGATTTGACAAAAACTGATGGATTCAATTCAGAGATTATAAAAGCTAACCCAGGTTAGATCCCTACCATCATTTTTTTGCTTTATAAAACATGTCATATATAATAGGCAGGCACAGTGTAATGTTTAGAGTTGGAGTAAGGTTGGATAGATAGCTGCATCATTCACATTTTAGGGCAATCTACATGCCAAAGGGATATATTTAACATTCTCAAGTGAACAATCTTTATTATATTTTCTTATCCAAATGAATACATTCTGACTTATTATTATATTAGAAATACTTTACTTTTTCTAAATGAAAAACTTTAAACTTGGCACTCTCTTCCTTAGATTCAGATTGTGAATTCATTTATTTTTCCTAAAAAAGGAAGTTGAAATCAAGCTTTCAGAATACTGTAAGCATCCAATATTTTCCTGGGTTTCTTCTCCTTAACATAACAAACCTGTATCTCAGGAAGTGTTTTTAGATTTGTACTAATGTGTGTAGGCAAGGTAATTTTATAAATTGTTATTATCCAATACATTTTATTCTCTTCCTTTCCCTCTGGGAATTAGGTGGTGTCATAAAAGGAAACATTTTCTGAAATAATTATGGTGCTATTCCAGGCCATCGCTTGGTTGAGAATACTGAGGAATTGGATTGATCCGTGATAAATACTCTCTTGCTACTTCAAATAGTACAAAAAGTTAATCAGATTTTTTTTCCTGCAATTCTGTTTGATTGGAAGATGCAGGCAGCTACAAAACTGTGGTTGTACTTAACGAGAAGAAAGAAGTAGTTCTTGTTTTTGTACCTTTAAAAGAATTATTTGGATTCCATGTGAGATCAGCACTTCTCTCATTTTGATTAAATTGGCATACCGTTTTAGGCTTCTGGGTACTGTCCCTTTTTATGACCCTGTAATCCCTTGATTTGGGGTAGAATTGGGAGAATTGGATGGAGCTGAGCATTTAATGGCCAGATACCCTTCCTGACGCCACACGGAGTTCACAGCAGATTTTTTTTTCTTGGCGAGTAACATGGTGGCCTTGTGGTGAAGACTCTTGCCTCCCATTTGGCAGGTTGAAAGTTCAGTCCTAGATAGTGGCAGATGTTTCTCTCCTAGGCTTCTGTGTAAACCTGAAAAAAGTTACTGTTTCTTTAAACGTTACCGGGGTTGATTTCTTAAAGCAGCATTTTTTTTCTTGTAGCTTATCTATTGCTATACTGTACAAGTTCTGAAACCTTTCTTCTGAATCTTTTTTTGAAGTATATTCTGCCCTATCAGCAGCAAAGATCCAAGGACCAAGAGACATCTAGATCAAGTGTGTTCAATCTTTTGGCATGCCTGGTTGCATTGAGTGAAATGAAATTGTTTTGGGCCACATTAAAATATCTGTAATATCATTCATTATATAAATAACAAAGTTCCTTTTTATATTTTTACCGTATTTTTTGGAGTATAAGAGGCACGTTTTTCCCTCAAAAAAGAGGCTAAAAATCTGGATGCGTCTTATACACTGAATACAGCATTTTTTGCCTCCTGAAACCCCATTCCCTTCATAAAAATGGCCATGCATAGCCTTTAGGAGCCTTGCAGAGTGCTCCTGGTGGCTGGGGATTGCAGAAATTTTGCCCCTCCCCCAGGAGCACTCTATAAGCTTCCTAAAGGCTATGCATGCCCCTTTTTTGATTAAAAACGGGCCGTTTTTGGGAGGTCTGCAGAGTGCAAAAACTTTTTTTTAATTTGCTTCTTCAAAACCTTGGTGCATCTTATACTCCCAAAAATACGATAGTTATATCCCATTACTAGATGTCCAAGGCCACATGTGGCCCACAGGCCACAGGTTAAATGCTTCTGGTCTAGAGGAAAACAAATTTGAGCAAACATGAGTTACAGCTGCTATTAAGCCCTATCTCGTGGAGGTAAGAGCAGCAAAGTGTCAATGCTTCTTTGCTCTTATTGCATCTGCAGAATATTGCCCACTGGCCCTGTGTGTGTAAGATTACCTGGCCCCTGTTGGTCAAGGGCCCCACAGAGGCCTACCTTCAGAACCTCACAGGAATTTTTTCTGTGCACCTGGCAGATAAAATCATCCTGTTCTGATCCCAGTTGTATGCCAAGCATGGGAAAGTCCTATGGAGATGCCTGGGGGAGAACTTACCTAATTATCTGGAAACAGCTTGATCCTGTTGGACCTGAAGCGGACAGAGTCCGTCAGACTGCAAACACACCTCTGAGTTAGATTCGTGTCCCTCCTGGTTGACCAAAGCTGCCAGGGAAGTTTCACCTGGGTTGATCCAATTCAACCTTGATGGAGGAGATATTTTTCTGCTCTTTTTAAAGAGATATTGGTGTGCCCTCTTTTCAAGAAGCCATTACTGAACCCTACTGTTGTATACAATTTTTATCCAGTCTTTTACCTCCCCTTTTTAGGGAAGGCAGTTGAGACAGTGGTAAAACTACAACTTCAGAGGAGAATGAATGAAAAAAAATATTTGGACCCTTTTTGGTCAGGAACAAAAACAGCACTAGTCACACTTCTTGATGATCTCTGGCAAGAGCTGAATGGGGATAATGCATCTGCATCCTTGCTTTTCTTGACCTCTTGGTGGCTTTTGATACTTTAGGCCAACTTGGGAAGTTGGAGGTTGGAGGCACAATTCTGTCTGATTCACCTCTTTCCTCTTAGGTCAGTTCCAGTTGGTATTGGTAGGGCCCATGGCTCCTTTTTGTGTGGGCTGCCACAAGCTTGGTGTACTGTCTGATCCTTTCTAAAATCTACACAGAAGGACTAGGTGAGAACATCCATCACCATAGGATGAGACATCATCAGTATATGCTGATACTACTCAACTATATATCTCTGTCTAGGGAGAATTAGGTGATGCTGTGGATATTTTTTGCAGTACTTGTAAGGCTGTGGTGGCCTGGATGATGAACAACCTTGTAAGATGGAGTAGCTGGTAGGTAGGGGGCTCCTCTGTATCCAGGGGTTTATCAGCTTTGATCTTGGATGGGGTTGCACCTCCAAAGACAGACTCTGTGTATAATCTGGAGGTGGTCCAGGGCACCTCAAGAAGCAGGTGGCAGACATAGCTAGGAGGACCCTTTGTCCATTAGGTGCCAGTTACACCACTTCCTGATCAGGAAGGCCATCCTCTTGACCGTTCATGGCCTAGTCATCTCCCTATGGACTATTGCAATGCAGACTGTGAACTAGTACAGTACAAGGGGCTACCCTTGAAAAGTATCCAGAAGCTTCAGCTAATGCAGAATGCAGCCCCACAAACAATCATGTGACTCAAGGATGATGCATGTATTGCCTTTACTGTGTGAGCTGCATTGGGTACATTTGCTTCAGAGTTCAAGGTGTTGCTTATGACATTTAAAGCCCTAATTCAGGGCTGTCAAACTCACAGCACACCCACGCCTGGTTTAGCAAGGGTTGTGGGGAAGTCACAATCCATCATGTGACACCGCCATGACAATGCGAGTTTGACACCCCGCCCTACATGGTGTACAATTTCCATCACATCAGCCTACCCCAACCATTCAGACATGGAAGATATGTTATGGATTCCATCAGTTAATCAATTTTGATGCTCAGTGGGCTCCAAGAAGACTGTGTTCACTGCTATTGTCCTGTCCTGTAGAATATTCTCCTCCCATCATAGAGGTGGGCCCCCTATCTCCTGGCCTTTCCAAGGGGTTGGAACACATGGCTCTGCTATCTCTGTGAGTATAATGCAATTCAGGGTAGTTTGCACCTTAAGATGCTCTCCTCGTCTCTTAACTTTTAACATTTAAATCTTGTTTTTACCTCGCTCCTTTTACTAATCATTGCATTTTTATATGGTATTTACACTCTTATGCTTTTAATTCTACATTCCCCAGAGTCACTCTAAGAAAGAGATGGGTGGTACCTAAATGTGCTAAATAAATAATAAAGGTAAACTTTAGAATGCTCTGTGCAGGGTAGTAATCATGTTCAAAAATTGAAATCTTTTAACAATTTAGTTTGAAAACAAGAAAGATGTCAGTTACAGTGAAACTTTATTGCATTGTGGGAGGAGGTTATTTATGAGAGTCCATTAAATTGAAGAAAACTGTTTTCTAGCAATTCAGAATATTTCCATAAAGATACAATTATGGTGAGGGTAATGATATTGGGGCAGAAAGTTCCTTGCAACAAGGTCTGGTTAATCAGGGTTTCACTATACTGCAATAGCTGGAATAAATTAAATTTCTTCAATTATTACCTTTACATTTTTTCTCAATATGAAAATTCTACATATTGCCTAAGAATTCGTTTTCAGCTATCTTCAGAAAGACCAGTTTTGTTAGGATTCTATTCACATTCTTCTGAATTCTATATCCCTCTTAGATTTATTAATCTGCATGGTAAGCCATGAATGAGGTTAATAGAAAGCATGTGAAAAACCAATCTTTTTCATCATTTTTGAATTGATCCCCTTCAATTAGACTGTTATGAGTCTATTGCTATTATCTACTTCCACAATGGAATTATTTCTAGGCTTTTCTTCATTCAGTTGTGGAAGGGGAAGTTGTTAGCTCTCTTCCAAACTTAATTCAAGGAGTTAATACTTTCCTTTAAAGTTCTAAAGGGTTTTAGTCTCAAATGTTTAAATGAAAATGTATTTCCATATCAATTTATCCATGAATTAAAATTGCCCAATATTCTAAATACTACTATTTGGGGAATGTATGGCACACATATACACTATGCACATAATAGATACTTTTTTCTCATTCTCCCCAATATTAAAAGATCATATGTTTGTAAGGAATTTATTTAATAATTAGCATTTCAAGACAGCGACTGCTTTCTGCAGCTTAGGAATTAAAAGTATTGCTTTATTTTTTTGAGACAGTTACATGCTTTTTGCAGCCTGAAAGTCAAAATGTTCCAAAGTATCCTCCATTGGTACAGCAAAAAAACAGGGTGATGGTGGGGAGAGAGAATCCCCATTATGTGGATAACTAAAACAAAGAATTCAAGATCTTCTTACATTTATTATAAAGAATTGAAAGTTTTGATGCAATAGATAGTCTTTAAGGATCTGAGCTATTGGCCTATTAGCCGCTTAAAAATCCTAATATAACAAGACTTCTTGCTTCTCACATTTTATCTAGTCTCTTGGGAGATTACCTAAGAAGTATCTGCTACTTACAGTAGTGATACATCATGAAAACAAAGGGCTTCCCACAATTAGTCTAAGATTTATACAGTAGAACTCTTAACCTAACCAGTCCTCTTGTATATCCATAACAAGGTAATATATTCTTTACTTCAATTTGCTTGCATATTAAACTTCATGGATTAATTTTATACAGGGTGGTGACTCTGCTGCTGAGTTTTTTAAATAGAATATTAATGTGTGTAATTTATTATATGAAATGAAAATGTTAACTTGAATGGCATTCCTCTTCCTAAAAGAGGTTTTTTTTTAAGCAGCATGAGAATTAACCAACTAGTATTCCGCATTTACCAGAGCCAAAGTTGGTATGAACTTTCTGTTCATTTGTTCACTGGAAATTTTCTTTTCTGAGATAAGAGTTTAAAAAGGAAGTAGAAAACATAAGGGTTCATTTAAATCTTTAAGCCTGGTATTCTACTAAACCTAAGGGTCATTTGAAAGCCTCATTCTGTTTGGCTTGCTTTTTCCCCAACTTTGGATCTATTGGCTGCTATGTGCTACTGGATTGTATAGGAAATGGTATCCTCTTATTCCTCTACTCACCCACATCCCAAGCACTACAGTATCATGAGGGCAGTAACAAAAGGCCAGCATGAACAAAAAAAATTGCTCCATTATTTGTATTCTAAATGATGCAAAACAGCTTCAATCTCTTAATAGTTACACATCCAGCTGAACGTGCTGGCCAAATGATCACAGAGAAGTCTTCGGAGAGAGCTGGCTTTTCGGCTTTGAAACGGAGATTAGCACCGCCCCCCAGACTCGGGAGCGACTAGCACACATGTGTGAAGGAGCCTTTACCCTTTTAATATCTGCTTGAATATTCCCCTCTTCCATTTTTGGATTTGGGAAGAAAATTAATCTACCTCTACTGTTACTTGCGTTTCAAAAATTATATACAGACTATATCTTCAACATTTCTTTAGTATGTTAGGACCCAGTTAATCTTTCCTTGAAGACTTATTGGATGTGCCATACTGTTTTCTTATGTATCAGTTTAAGGATTAAATTAATTTTGTATTGATACAGGTGGATCTATCTATTTAGGTTTAATTTATTTTAGATACTACCAATGTATGTTCATTCTTTGCTGACAGTATAATCATTACAGTATTTTATTTTTATGTTGGTATTTTACTCTCCTCTTTCTTTACCACATTAAAAAAGAATGAGAATACCCACTAGTGAGAATGCTAGGGTTTTGTTTTTTAATGTTTCCTCTATAGAATGGCTTCAAAGATGGGCAGCTCCCAGGTTGGCAAAAACTCCCTCTTGTAATCTGTCTTGTGTCAGGGTTCCAAATAACATCCAAAATTAAATCAGAGTCCAAGGCAAAGTATTGCTCAAAGTTCCAATATATTAAGAGAGCCATGTTGGCACATCTGGGAAAACCTGAATCTGAAAGCTTCCTGGTTTTCCCCACTCAGTTGAAAGTTCAAGATCCTGCCCCCACATCCACAAGTCCATCACATGGACCAATCCTCCACTGCCATGCTGGCAGTTCCACCCATCAGAGGTGTAGAGACAAAAGATTACCTTGGATTCTAGAAAGGAATTTTATTTTGACAACATCACATTCTACTCCTTACTATTCCCCCCCCTCCCAATTCCCCACTAATGAAACAGCATAGTGGAATAGAATATTAGTATGGCAGGTCTTCTTGCTCCTTTCTTGTTGAACAGTCTTGTCCCTCAAAAAACAAGTTATGGTGTTCTAAGAATTAAGTGAATCTATACAAACAACTTGAGTACTGTGGGTGGGGGATGCATTATCATCAGAATTAAGCCTTACCTTTTTTCCCCGTTTACATTATTTACCTTGAAAATTACTGGTATGGGGAGTTCAGCTCCGGATTCTTTATTGTTTTATGCTTGCTTCACCTTAGACAAAAGATGTAAAGGTGCTGTACTAGAAACTTTGATATTTTACTTTGTATATGCAAGTAGTCCTTGTTTAACAACCACAGTTGGGGTCAGCAACTCAGTCTTTAAACAAAATGGGGATTAAGTTAACTTGCTCCTGTCCTTTAGCTTTCCTTCGCTTTGCAGTACTTTGAAGGCAATAAATGTGACAATTGATTGAAAAGTTATTTTTTCATAACTGTTAAAACTGCGAAAGTTCACTAAACAAGGCAGTCACTAAATGAGAACAATTTGTGTATGGGTTCATTTTATTGAAGTTTTTAAAAGAAATGCAGAGAAGATTATAAAAAATGAAAAAAAAATTGTAATAGTCAGCACATTGATTGTTTTTAGCATTATAATTCCACAAGTAACCAAAAACAAAAATTGACAGACATACTAAATTAATACAAACATAACTATATCACATATTTATTTAATAACTGTATTAAGCTTGGATCCATTGCTGTTGCCACCATCAGAATATGCTTTACATCAGAGCATTTTCATGAATCACGCCCCAATCAGAAGAGGTCTTCGCAGACCTCATAGAAAGAGTTGTTGAAGATCATGAAGTTAGTAAAGTCTACAAAATCATTGCTAAATCTTTTGCCCACTAAACAAACACAGTCAGATAGATAGTCTACAAATGGGGAAAATGCACACAATCATTAATTATTCTTCTCAAGGGTAACCATCCTATAAAAATCACCCAAGAATAAGGCGGGCAATGCTTTGAGAAGTCACCCCAAAACAGAATAAGGGCAAAGGATTTTGCATGCTATTCTTGCATTGCCTCATTGACATGTGTTCATCTGTTTACCATAGGGGAAACACAGAACAAGAGTAATCCTTTATGTATGAGAAGAGACCATGAGGAAATTTTTCTTCAGCAGATGCATTCTGATCCCAAGTTTGTCAAAGATTATCCAGCAGACTATTGGAAAGTTGGACAGATGAAAGTGGAATGTTTTGGATAAATTAAAATATTCCATATGAATCTCATTCTGACATTGAAGCATAGAGGTGGGGGTAATATAGCTTAAGATGTTCTTGCAGTCACCGGATCAGGATGGCTTGCAGTTAATTATCCTGGTGCATGAAATTAATTAGACCTTAACAAATTACTAGTTAATGCTTTTTGCCTTCTGAGAAGCTCGTCACTTCCATCCACAAGCACACTAAGCAAACAGCCGGCAGTATCACATTCCTTTCCATTTCCATCCTCTATAATGTGCCTGTTTATATGTAATCTCCCCCCCCCCCCCCGAATATAGATATAAACATTAATTTCATTGTTAATCATCCAGTGCATTCCAAAGAGGGGGATAAAGAGTGATAAAAAAAACTATAAGATTTGACAATCTGCAATACCGACTTCCTTGTGATCTGAATTTCAGAAACCATCCTCACAGCTTGGGCTCACTGCAGCAGACTTTATTTTTGCTATCGTAAGATGCATTGCTAAAAGAGTGTAATAATCATGTAAATATGTTTCATTGGAACACGCATGCAAATTCTTTTATTTGTTCACTTGTTTGTTTATTAAATTTATATGGAACCCATCTTGTAGCAAATCTGGGCGGTTATAAAGTGATAAAAAGATAATATTAAACAATTAAAATTAAGACAGATTAAATGAAGACTGCGTTTGGCAAAAAATTATCAATTCATTTGAGCTAACAGAAACATGAAACCGCAATTAAACAGTGATTTAACTAATGGAAATAAAAATTCCTAAAACTCTGGATTTAGGGCTAGTATATTGGTGAAAATTGCATCCAGAACAAAATGTGAGAAGTAGAACGTTAATTAAATATGCCTTACCAATATAAGCTTAAATGTAATGGTGCTGTTCCTTCTTATTGAATTTTCTAGTACTAGTTCATAGGTACATTTAGAACAAAAACCTTTGAGAGGATTTTAATGAATTCAGTCATAATAGAATGCTTTTGAATTTAAACAATGCACCTGTACATCTATGGAACCATCTGGCTAAGCAGAGTCATTTGTCAGCATTCACACTTTTGATTTTCAGGCTACAGTACAAAATAATGATATTTAATTTTACTGGAAACTGACCTTCACTAGTTACATTTCTTTCATTCATAAATACTGCATCTTTTTCTTTAAAAAGCAAGTGTATGTAATTGTACTTGCATTACAGTAAAAGAGCTGTGGTGAGAGGATTCATGTTTACAATTTTTAAAAAATGTAATTTGTATTGAATCCTGCATTTTATGCATAAGCAATCAATAACCAAAATTCCACCAACGATATTCTAGAAGGAAGGAGGCAGCCATTCCTTTAATAGTTGACTTTGAGGATACTTTCAGATACATGTTGTTTCATAATGAGCCACCAAAATCACTCAAGATGGACAAGTTTTAAGCTATTGGACAATCTGATCAAACAGCATTTCAACCATGAAGTATCTTTTATTGCCAATTGTATATTTTAAGATTAATGGATAGAGGTAGGTGAAGTGATAACATTCAGTAGTTGGATTTTTGAAGTGACTTTGATTGTCTCTCAGCATCTTAATGTCTTCCTGATTTGTTTCATAAATAGTCTTATTGTTCAAAACCAATCAATTATAACTGTTAGTTTGAGGGATGTGATTTACAGGAAGGCATTATAAGATTTTGTTACAGGTAGCACTCAACTTATGATTGGAATACATGGATTTCCTTAATGACTGTTATTCACTTAATGATCACCATAGAAAACTTGTAACATTGGATCCAGGCATGTGGGTGCTTCAGGTTTTGACCATCACGACTTATGATGGAAATTTCAGACTCCATGATGATCATAAGTTGAGGATATACTGTACCCTACAACAATAAAGTAGCATTCCATGAATTCATTTGGATTTTAAAAATCCTATTTGTTACCTTGGTTTACCTCAATTGCTGATATTAGATACTGTAATTTTTGGTGTATAAGACGCACCTTTTTTCCTCAAAAAAGAGGCTGAAAATCTGGGTGCGCCGTTCCCCTCCCCCCCTGCCCCCAGCAGCACTCTATAAGCCTCCATAAGGCTATGCATGCATTTTTATGAAAAACAGGCCATTTTTTGCTCATTTGGGGGGGAATGCCCCCCCAGGAGCACACTGCAAGCCCCCCCCCCAAGGCTACTCATTCCCTCTTTTTAAAAAAAAAAATGGGTCCGTTTTCTCAAAAAATGGGCTGTTTTCTGGAGCGAGGGACAGGAGACTCCAGTGGATGGAGGCTCCAGTGGATGGTATTGACACGCTCATTCAGCACGAGACTGGGATGAAGCTGAAGACACGCCTCTGTGCTCCACCCTTTCTTCTTTACTTCATCTCAATCCGGCTAAAGACGAGTCATATTTTTAACTTCTCCTACGATTTCTATCTCTACTGGAACCTCCTTGCCTCTGCAGCCACCGTAGCTAGCTCTCTGCTCTAGCCTGTAAGTATCTCTATGTGGTTTTCCTTTCTAACCACCAGGGAGTGTTACTTTGCATCCTTGGGATCGGAGAGAGCACTGAGGTCGCGGCAGCCATTTCTGGCTTTGTCAAGCACGTGGCGCTGATCCCTGAGGGTTTTTATGCGATCGGGAGGCTAGGGATTTAAAGACTGAGTTGCTGACCCCAACTGTGGTTGTTAAACAAGGACTACTTGCATATGCAGCTCACCGCTCAAGATCGAGGCCACCCCCTCAGGTACAGATTTCCCTCAAGTGGTAGCTGTCCCCAGCCTTGCTCAAGGGGTGCGAGTTCAGGGACCAGGAGCACCTCTTCTCACCAGGAACGCCAGCCTGTTCGGCTGGGGGGTGACTCCGGGGGTCCCAGTTGGTGCAGGGCCGGTGGTCCTGGCAGGAGTTCTGACACAACATCAACTGGCTGGAGCTCCAGTCGATCCATCTGGCGCTTCGGTATTTCTAGACCGCTGTCGAGGGTCATCACGTCCTGGTACTCACCGACAGCGTAGCAGCCAAGGACCACATCAATCGGCAGGGCAGCACGCGTTCCAGGGCACTGCACACCAAAATGATGTCACTGGGCAGAGAGACATCTGCGGTCGATCCGGGCGGAGCACATCACGGGGATTGACAACCATCAGGCCGACCGGCTCAGTTGAGAGACGGTGGACAATGGAGAGTGGAGCCTATCCCAGGAGCTGTTCCAGAGCATCTGCCGGAGGTTCAGATGGCCAGTAGTGGACCTCTTCGCCACTCAGCTTCCGTTATTCTTCTCTCAGTTCCCAGCTTGGGGAATGGAAGGAGTCGACGGCCTTCGCGCAAGGTAGCCAAAGGGACTTCTGTACGCCTTTCCTCCCCTCCCCCTGCTTCCCGGGGTAGTTCAGAAGCTAGTCAGGGAGCAGGCAGAGCTGCTCCTGGTGGCTCCTCACTGGCCGAGGAGACCCTGGTTCGCGGACCTCAAGTTCCTGCCAGTCCAGCCTCTATGGCGATACCAGAGGGGGAAATAGAGCTGCACCAAGTGAAGCTGATGCACCCGGAACCACACTGGCTGCAACTAGCCTTGTGGAGATTGAGTGGGAGTGCCTAAAAGGAGCTCAATTTTCTCTGCAGGTGATTAGAACCATAGAGGCCTCTTGCAGAAATGCCACCTTGAGGATCTATGACTCTACATGGGTGGCTTTCATTTCCTGGTGCCAGGCAAAACGGATTGACCCCACCAGGGCCTCAGTACTGCAGGACGGCCTAGACAAGGGTCTCACCCGGGGGACTGTGCGCAGGCAACCAGCCGCCCTTATCACGATCCTCCCAGGCGAGGGCCCGGTTCCTCTCACCCAACTTCCTGTTGTGAAGAGGTTCCTTCGGGGAGATCTCCAACCTGCACCCCCCCCCAGTAGTGCCTAGATTCCCCATGTGGAATCTTCCCACTGTGCTACGGGCTCTCATGAAGAAGCCCTTTGAGCCGTTGAGAACGGTTAGCCTGAAACACCTAACCCTTAAGGTGGTATTCCTAGTCACCATCACGTCGGCTAGAAGGGTGTCAGAGCTAGGAGCACTCTCCTCTAGGGAGGACTTGTGCATGTTCCACAGCAACAGGGTCGCGTTGAAGTTGGACCCAGCCTTCCTTCCTAAGGTGAATTCCATATTCCACCGTTCCCAGGAACTTGTTCTCCCTGATTTCTGCCCTAATCCGGCTAGGGAACGGGAACAGCAGTGGCACTGGTTGGACGTCAGAGGGGCCCTGCGTATTTACCTGAAGTGGACGGCCTCCTTCCGGAGGTCAGAGGCACTCTTCCTATCTTTCCAACCGTCGTCTCTGGGTAGGAGGGTAACGCCTTCCACCATTAGCCGGTGGATCCGCTTAGCCATCTCCCTAGCATACGAATCCCAGAGGTTGCCGGTGCCGGCCAGCATCACAACACACTCGACAAGGAGCGCTGCCACCTCGGCGGCTTGGGCCTCCCAGGTCCCCATAGAGGTCATTTGCAGAGTGGCTACATGGGCATCCCCATTACCGTTTATCCGACTTTACAGGTTGGACACGTTCACATCGGCTGATGCAGCGTTTGATGCAGCGTTTGGGCGCAGGGTGCTATAGCAGGTTATTGCCGAGCATGAGTTCCTTCCCATGGGACTTAGCTTTGGTAGGTCCCATCCACTGGAGCCTCCTGTCCCTCGCTCCGGAAAATTGCAGTTGGTCTTACCTGAACTGCTATTTTCGGGGCTCGGACAGGAGGCTCCAGTTCTCGCCCTAGGTAGTATGATAGCTGCGGTGGTGGGAGTTCTCCTTTGTGCCTTGTTTTCAGGTCTGAGGGGAGCTCACTTCGATGAAGTGGAGAAGAAAGGATGGAGCACAGAGGCGTGTCTTCAGCTTCATCCCAGTCTCATCGCCAAATGGATGTGTCAGTACCATCCACTGGAGCCTCCATCCACTGGAGCCACCTGTCCAAGCCCCGAAAATAGCAGTTCAGGTAAGACCAACTGCCATTTTTGGGAGGTTTGCAGAGTGCAAAAACTTTTTTTTCCTTTTGGAAAGCTCTTTAACTGATTGATGAGAATTACATTGATCAAATGCTGTGCCAGCAGAAACAAAGTCTTAGGTACTGCAGATTGTCAGTGATTTCCTTCTCCAGCACAAGGATAAATACACCTGGAAACATCTACCTAGCTACCTACTCTCTCTCCCTACCTACCTACTGTACTTCTCTCCATCTCTCTCTCCCTACTCTCTCTCCCTACCTATCTAATGTATTTCTCTCCTCTATCTACCTACGTACCTACCTACTTACTCTCTCTCTCCTACCTATCTACTGTATTTCTCCCCCCCTCTCTCTCTACCTACCTACTCTCTCTCTACCTACCTATCTACTGTATTTTTCTCTCCCCTCTATCTACCTACGTACTTACCTACCTACTCTCTCTCTCTACCTACCTACCTACTGTATTTTTCTCCCTCTATCTACCGTGTTTCCCCGAAAATAAGACAGGATCTTATTTTCTTTTGACCTACAAAATATGGCTTGGGCCTTATTATCAGGGGAGGGCTTATTGTTTTGGAGTTGCTGGGTGGCTGCTTCCTTGCGAGCGGGCTCCCAAAGAGCCAGGCACAGCCTCAGGGGTGAAGCAGCCATGAGGTGACCATCCTCACGAGCAGCCTCTCAGCAAAACCCCTCTCCAATTGAGCAGAGCGCCATTCACTGACCTAGGGAATATCCCCAAGGTGCCAAGCCATGTGGCGCTCTGCCCGCCCCCCAGCTCCCGTGGCTTGGCACATTCTGGATACTTCATAGGTCAGTGCATGGAGCTGTGCCCAGCTGGAGAGGGTGGTTGTGTGAGCCCCTATTCCGCCCCCAGCTCGCATGCCTCCCAGCTTCACCATGGCTTGGCCCAGCTCTCCCTGCAGGGCCAGGGCGCCGCCACCATGCCACCCCCGCCACTGCACTCCAAGCATAACTTCTTCTCTGGCTTCCAAACTCCGGAACTCAGCTTCCGATTCTTCCAGCAGCGGCCGCTCTAGGAGTGTGCTCTATGGTTGTGGGCCCTATGGCAGTCAGCCCACAACCATAGATTTCAGCCTCTTTTTTGAGGGAAAAAGGTGCATCTTTTACTCCGAAAAATACGATATTTACAATGGCGTAATATATATGTGTTACAAAAAACAAATGTTTCTACTAAAACCAACAAGTTTCTTCTTATTCTAGTATATTATATTCAGGTATATCCTTATTTACTATTTCCCTTCAGCATGATAAAATTGGAGTGATATCTGGTTGCACATTGTTTTGCTCTATATTAGGTAGAAAATGGAGATAGATTAACTGGAAACTTTTTTGTCCCACTGTACATTCAGTGTCCATGAGTTTCTGAATTCTGAAAAAAGACTACAGAAACTAAATGTCAAGGAGAAAACAAAGAAGTGCAGATAAGTAGGTAGACAGGTCGTCCAACAGGCTACTGTTTAAAATAGTTTAGCCTATTCAGATTTATATAATCATTTGTCTGGGTGCCATTTCCATAGTATTTAAATTTAAAATGCCATTTTCAAAAGTGATGTTTCTCCAGCATAAAAACACATCTATTCACACCCCACCCTCACAAAGTAGGAGAGATTGAGAATACTACACACGGAGATTTTTTTTTTATTTTTTTTTTTTGCATACCTTTAAAAATTGGAGAAAATTGAACCACAGATTTTCCAGTTTGCTGTTTGTTTTCCTACAATTTCCTTCATTCAAATAATGGAGCTGCAGGAATTCTTGCTTGAGTCTTTGTGAAAAAGGCTTTTAAAGTCAGAAAAACGCAACTTAAATATATTTTAAAAAGGAAATATATAACATACATCATTCAAATACAGCTTTTAAATATAAAGCTGTTCAAAATCTAGCAAAAACGTACTGTTTTTATGAGCCTTATTATGAAACTATGCACAAGGTGTTGAAGTAGATAAAATGTACTGTTCTAGAAGAGTTTTTAAAATCTAAATGCGTTTTCACTGTTTTTAATGGCTTTGAGTTACGATGAATGTTTACCAGACTTTGCTGATGGCTTGCAATCAATAGGCATAGCCAATTCAGATAAAGATCAGCAAATAATGCATGACCTCAGAGTAAAGAAGTAGAAATCGAATGCAGAGTATAATGTCACATAGATCAGGATTAGTAATAACTTCTTCTGTTGTCCTTTGTGAGCTCACCAGCTGGAAGAAGAAAAGACCAAGAGTCTGAGGAAAAGGGAGATGGCATCCAACTTGATAGAATAATGCCAATTAAACAACATGAAGTAAAATGCACTACAGGTAGTCTTCCATATATGATCATAATGGAGCTTGCTCATTACGGACACGCTGTGACCCATTAAGCAAGATAGCCTCATTTAATGACCCTTATCCCCTGTTTGCCCTGATGTGGTCATTAAACAGCGCATAAAGTGCCTCAAGAGTGAGAAAGGCTCTGGGCAGTCCAGCCCAGCCGTTCCTGCCTCAGGCTTTCCTCAGTCTCTGAGATACCCCATGCTCTGTTTCTTGCCTCTGGGCCTCCACGACCCTTGGGTCTTCCCCACTCCGGATCACCCATCATGCACTTATCTTTCTACTCTGCTTCCCTAATGTGGTCTCTGTAGTGCTGCAGTTTTCTGCAGCGCTGCATAGACTGCATTGGGAAAGCAGCAGACTGCTTTGTCGCTGACCAGAATGGTGCAATCTGGAAGTGGCTGCCATTTTCCAAGTGGCCACATTGAATTGTTTGAAAAATGCCAGCCACTCCAGATCACACCATGCAGCCTAGGAAAGTGGCTTGCTGTTGTTCAAAAAAACATAACCTCTTCACTATATGAATTATTCTGAAAAAAATTTTTTTTACACAGTTGGAGTTTTAAATGAATCAATAATAATCTATCACCAAGCTTGTAAAATGGAAAACAAGTAGTCAGTTAAGCTGTGAAAACACAGAAAAAAGAGATACCAAATTTAAACTGCAGTGGGTGTAAAAAGAATTTAAAAGTGTCTTCATCCTAGTATGCAACAAAATTGATTCTCCCTGCTGTGTTTATTGTCTAGGAAGCAGGATGCAAAACATCAAGAAAGAAAATTTAGTGATCAAAATTTGATTTAAAAAATAAACATTTTAATACAATTAAATGAGAAAAGGGAAGAAATTGACATCCACAAAAACAAAAACTCCTCTAAAATGCAAAAATAACTTTAAAACAAAAATAACTCTATGAAAACAAAAGAAATAGGTTTTTTTTGTTTATACCACACCTACCTACATACATATATAACAATACAACTCAGTTTTTTAAAAAAAAAATAATGACTTAATTTAGTTATTTATTATCCATATGTCTGTCCTGCCACAACCAATAAACATGGAATTATTGTCCTGTATTTCCAATATGTTAATATAGGGAAACCTCAGAGGCTGTTTATGTCATAATTCCTGGGGGGAGGGGGATTCTGCCTCCTGGCTTCTCGTATCATGCGTACTTCATCCAACAACTGCCATTTTTTCTAAAAGTTTGTTATTTTAGGGAGACTTCTTCATCTATTGGCTGTGATAGTTAGGAATTCTTTAAATTCCAACCTCAAAAGTTCTGAATAACTTCTATTTGGGATAGATTGCTATTGGAGTTTGGGAAGAGACAGAATCTAAAACTATTCAAATGAATCTGTTTTGGAAAAAAAAGCAGTTAACATTCACTATTCTGATGGAACATACTATCATCTGAAAATGCAGCTTTAAAAAGCTCACCAAAAATATCAACATCGTTAGCATTAATCGTCTTGGCTAATGCTGTTAAAATTTGTAGATTTTAACTACATCCCTGCTTTGAAATTTAATCTACAGTAATATATAAAGGATGACAGATTCTCTTCCATTAGGAACTTCTTGGAATGCAATGTATCCCTGTTAAGAACAGTGGACCTCTGGAGATAATTTACAGTGAGACCCTTCCATCTTAAAATAGAGGGGGGAGATGTACGTATGTATGTGAAAAATTTGCTATGGTAAAATAATTCTGCTGTCAGATCAGCTGCTCATTATTTCTCAGGAAATAATGGTTAGCTATTTGCTTGGGAGTAAACCTGATTAAATTCCATTAGGACTTACTTTTATTTATTTGCAATACCTATTTGGGACAGTATGCAAGTAAAAAGATAATTAAAATCAATATGACGTTACATTAACAAACCAGTGCAGCAGCCATAAGATAGGTGTTACTCTACTATAATTGGCTTCCTTAATATGAAGCTGCCCACCACATTTTACCTTCAAAGGCAGTCCCACAACAGCATGTTGTAATGAAGATATGAATAACTATTGTCAACATTTCCCTGTCCAAATAGGGCCATGCATTGTATCCAGTGGGATACATTAGTTGAAGCTACCTATCCCCAATCTCCCTCTTATGTTCAAGAAGTTATGAGCCCTATGTCATATTGAGCTCTTTGGGAGTAGTATGACCCCCTTCTACAACCACCACCAGTGTTTCCAGATTAACAGATTAGCTAGGGATCTGTCTCAGTTTGTTTCACTCCATACATATCCTTACAGCCTCCAGACAACCATTTAACTCTTACACAAAATTACAGCTCTGGAATAATGATATACCGTTGAATATCATCAGTTAGGCATAAACAGAAATGCATTTTTATGCTATTATTTCTATTTTAATCTTTTGTTTTTCAGATCTTATGCTGAAATCTAAATATACCAACTGAGAGAATTACTGAAAGTCTATTTTTGTTTTATGTATTTTATTTTATTTCTTTTATTTTAGCCTTCTTAAAGAAATGTTGCTCTTATTACTAGGAGATCTTAACGGGGTTTTTTAGTTGCATATCTAAGTACATTTTTCTTGATCAAGATTCCTAATAGCCAAATGTGGGAAAGAACTGTGATTGAAAAGCAATATTTATGGCTAAATTTACAAGCAGTGATGCAGTTAAAATCTATTTAATGTCTAAACTTTGATCAAATCTAGCAGTTTCTGGAATATTGTTTATCATGCTTGGCCACATTGTATAAGCTTCAGAACATTGTGGCAGCTTGATGACCTAACCAATTTGGCCTGGAATAATGATTCTAAGGTGCAACAGATTCTTGATCCAGTCTGGAAAATTGGTGTTGCCCATTACTGATATCTGATATTGTACAGCAAGAATATTTTACAGCAAGCATCCATATCCTAATGGAGAGACAATTGTCAAACATCAAATATACTATGTGTATTTTTAATGTAATAAGTAATAAGCTCTTTGGAGAAACAGCAGAATATTTGCCAAAGTGGGTCTGGGTTGTTTTCCAAGCTATGTTCATTAATTTGTGGAGGAAAATGTTATTCAGATGTGTGACAGTGTTGACTTCAGTAATTGGGTGATTTGTAACTAAGCTGTTGTTTTCCTAATACTAGGGTGCCTGTTTTTTGGATAGTGCTTAAAAGTAGGTAAAACTGAACATGTGGCTATGCAGAAATCTAACCTAAACCTATATAGATTTCTTTTACTGTACGAAGTTGCCTCCATTGCCAGGGTCCCCCCCTTGTTACAGCTATATGGTTTTGTCAAACATAATATTGGGTTTATAATACTTCCAAAATGTAAAAATACTTCTCCCAGCATTGAAATCTCTGGAATTTAAGTTCATTATGCATGTACCATATTTTTCGGAGTATAAGACGCACCAGAGTATAAGATGCACCAAGGTTTGAAGAGGCAGATTTTTAAAAAGTAGGTAGGTAGATAGAGGGCTAGAGAGGGAGAGAAAGAGAGAGAAGTACAGTAGGTAGGTAGGGAGAGAGAGAGTAGTTAGGTAGGTAGATAAAGGGAGAGAGAGAGAAATACGGTAGGTTGGTAGGTAGAGGGATAAAGAAAGGGAAATAGAGAGAGAGGGAGAGAAATACAGTAGATAAGTAGGAGAGAGAGAGAGTAGGTAGGTAGGGGAAGAGAGAGGAGGAGAGAGAGAAAAATACAATAGGGAGGGAGGGAGGGAGGGAGAGAGAGAAGGAAATAGCTGACAATCTGCAGCACCTAAGACTTTGTTTCTGCTGGCACAGCACTTGATCAATGTAATTCTCATCAATCAGTTAAAGAGCTTTCCAAAAGGAAAAATAAGTCTTTGCACTCTGCAAACCTCCCCAAAACAGCCTGTTTTCCACGAAAATGGCCCCCCTTTTTAAAAAAAGGCATGAATAGCCTGGGGGGAGGGGCCTTGCAGAGTGTTCCTGGGGGATGGGGGGGCAAAAACGAGCAAATAAATGGCCCATTTCCCCCCCAAAATGCCCCATTTTTGTCAAACAAATTGCATGCATAGCCTTATGGAGGCTTATAGAGTGCTCCTGGGGGCTGGGGGGGGGCAAAAAAAACAGCTCGTTTTTTGCTCATTTCTGCCCTGCCTGGCCCCCAGGAGCTTTCTGAAAGCCTCCATAAGGTTATGCACAGCCATTTTGGTGAAGGGGCTTCGGGAGGCAAAAAAATGCTGTATTCGATGTATAAGATGCATCCAGGAAAAAAGGTACGTCTTATACTCCGAAAAATATGGTATGAAAAAAAAAATTAAATACTGCATATAGAGCAAGTTAGAGTAAATGACTAAATAGAAAAGAAAAGTACAGGTAGTCCTCAACATAGGACTACAATTGAGATCAGAATTTCCATTGCTAAACAAGGAGGTTGTTAAGTGAATCTGTTTTATGACCTTTTTGCCATGATTGTTAAATGAATCACTGCAGTTAGGTGACTCATGCAGTTGTTAAGCGAATCCAGCTTTCCCCATTGACTTTGCTTATTGGAAGCCATCTGGGAAGATCATCACAAATAATGATCACATAACCTTAGGATGCTGCAACCAACATAAATATATGTCAGTTGTCAAACACCCAAACTTTGATCAAGTGATTGTGGGGATACTGTGACAGTTATAAGGGCAAGGACTGGTCATAAATCACCTTTTTAGTTGCCGTTGTAACTTTAAAGAGTCACTAAATGAATAGTTGTAAGTCAAGGATTACCTGTACTAATATCTCAGATAGATAAAGTAATTGCTATGTTTTGAGTGGCTACAGTTCAGTATTGGTGAAACTGTGGCTGTGACTCTATCCAGCATATTAGTTTAAAGGCTATTTCCACATACTTTTTTTTTGCTATATAATAGCATTTTATAATTTGATGCCTTCTAGACATTTGGACTTCCAACATCTAGATTTTTTGGCAATGATCACCCTGGCTGTTGAATTTCTGGGAAATGCCTAGCTACTACCAACATTCAGCATGATAATGGTACAGTTCTTCTTCAGTTGGATGAAGAAGGATGATGATGACAATGTTATAATGTATGATTATGCTTTAATATAACAATTTAATACCATAGACATTTTATGGTTGATGATCAGTGCTCAAGATTTTGATTGTTTCTGGATTTTTGCTGGCAGACTTGGCAGTATACAAATGCAATAAATAAATTTTAAAATCCAGGGTTTTGGAAGATATATAGTTTGGGAAAGGCTGAAGTGGAAATACTAAAAGGAAAGGAAAGATCCAATATAAAATTCTATTTATGCTGCCTCAAGCAATTGTTTTATTTAGGTATTGTGGGCGTTTTCTTGAAAATAGATTTGTTTTTCATATGATTTCATTAAGAGCTCTATGTGCATTTGCTTTATTTTCTGATGTTTCACATATATTTTTACTTGATGCTCTTTGATATGAATACTAGTAACTGTGCTGTGTAAAAGAGATGAGCAGAGTAATATTGAGTGTCATTCTCCACCCTCCACCAGTTCCAGCTGGTGAAATACATCTTCAGAATATAAAGCATTTTGGCTGCTGAATTGATACACTCAATATACTGCATACACTTTTGTAGCTGTACAGTTTCATCTGGTTTATACATTATTTCTTTATAAAACATCTGCCACCATCTTTTAACTATAGTTCAAACATCACTGCAAGAGGGAGGGAATTGAAATGTTTTCACTGAACAAAAAATGAAGCTGAGATTGTTCCAGTAACTTTCATACTCTTCTGCAGTCTGAACTATAGGAATGACTCTGCTATTTATCAGGGAAAGTGAATTCATGGCATTGGCTTGATTTCAGGAAAAATGCCCTCTTTAGAGCTGGACATTAAATTGGATATCTATAATATTAATCTCATTGACATATATTGAGACAGCTCTGTCTTTTCCATACAAATTTGTAAATTACTCCTTTTAGCCTTCCCTTATTTCAGTTCCATCCCAAATAACTTCATCACTTTTATTTTTAACTTCTGTCCACTTTGGTGGAGATTTTGTATTTACTTACCCCTTTTAACCTATTTCCAAAATTATACTGTCAAAATAACACTGCATTTTTTCTGCGGCTTTTAATCCTAACCATTACTTGTTCTCTTTGATTACATTTTTGCAATTATATTCCTCTATATCTACCTTATATAGTATCCCTCTCCCAATCATCTTTTCACCACTTATTCACTTACATTCATTTTTTCTTATCCATAGCTTCTCTCACTCTTTCACCCACCATCCCTTTCCATTTTCTCATAGCATAGCTACACACACTTTTTAATACTTTTCTACCTTTTATGTTAACTTTTATTTCATTCTGAGGCAAATTAATCTATTTCCTAATATATGTTAAATACAGGAATTGTATGTTACCTTTTTTCAGTTATTGTGTTGTCACTCTAGTTCAGGGTGGTCAAACTCACGTTGTCACGTTGGCATATGACATATGGAAACTTTTTCCCCTTTGCTAAACTGGGCTTGGGCGTGGCCAGCGCTTGAAGCCTATGGTTCGGGAGTTTGGCAGACCTGCTCTAGTTCTTTTTACAACCTTCATTTTCTTTTATTTCCATTCTTCCCAACATCCAATCTTGAGATTAACAAAAAATGGTATGTCCCAAATTCAGAATGTTTAATTACTGTTTGCATCCTTCACTAATTCTCTCAGTCATTTGTCACAAATAATTCATATCAAGCACACTTCTAGATTTACATACTGAGAATCAAGTCAATTATACAAAAAAGTGTTAATGTTCCTGGGAAATATCTAATTCCACAAGAATATTTAAAGTTAAATCCAACATGGAACGCATCAATATTAGCTCCTCCTTTCTCTGTCACAAACAAATATTCAAAACAGGTATTTTACTAAATGAATACTTAGTCTCTCTTCTCACTCATTTTTTGGTGTATTGGTTAGTTGATTAAAATTAAGGAGATGGTTATGTAAACATCTACCTGCAAGTATTTCCATTCTCAAACCCAATTCCCTTGCTTATGGGAAAGCTATTAGAAGCAGTCCCAATTGTGGTTGCTAAATGAGGACTACTTTTAATCCAATGGTGTGTGTGTGTATATATATACTTTTAAAGCCCTACATGGTATCGGACCTGGCTACTTGAGAGACCGCCTCCTGCCAATTACCTCCCTGAGGCCTATAAGATCGCACAGATTAGGCCTCCTCCGGATTCCATCTGCCAGTCAATGTCAGCTGGCGACCCCCTGGGGGAGGGCCTCCTCTGTTGCTGCTCCGGCCCTATGGAATGGTCTCCCCGTGGAGATCCGGACCCTTACTACCCTTCCGGCCTTCCGCAAAGCGACCAGGCCTGGGGCTGTTGAATTTGTCCAGCCCCATCCTAAATTGTGAATGTTGTGATCTTTTAATGTTGTCTTGTTTTTGTATGTTCTTCCCTTCCCCTTTTTTTACCTGTAAGCCGTCCTGAGTCTCTTTGAGAGTGGGTGGCATACAAATTAATTTAATAATAATAATAATAATAATAATAATAATAATAATAATAATAATAATAATGGTAATTGGCACACTGGGTGCTTTTCCAAAAGCACTGGAATTACATTTAAAACAGTTAAAAATTGACAAAATCACCATCAGTCAAATGCAAAAAGCTGCACTGCTTGGATCTGCACGCATATTACGAAAATATGTTACGACGTCCTAGGCCCCTGGGTGGGGCCCGACTAGTAACCAATGCCAAATCTGGCTAAACAACTGACGCTGTGATACAATTGTATAATAATAACAACAACAACAACAATAATAATAATAATATACACATTGTGTGCTGCCAAAAATGACTTATTGTGACATTTAGTTGCATATTAAATTTAGAGGGAACCCAACTTCAAATTACTCTGGGCAGCTTATACTTTAAATGGTGAAGACAATATAATAATTTAAAAAGAATCATACACATTTAGATGAAACAAACAAGCCATACCATAAAAATAATTAACAGGATCTGCAGCCAAACTGGGATAAAAGCCAAGTTTTCAAAGACTTCTTGGAAATCTAACTGTTCTTTATTTAACATTTCCTTAGAATTGGATACTTGCACAAGGGCTCTTACAAGACATTTATGTACAACTTAAGTAAATCTATCTCAGTGTCAAATTTTCTGTTAATCAGTGTATTTTTATACCGTTCCTGTCTTAAAATACCTCAGAATAGAAAGATCAATACCCCTGTGAGCTTCATTCATTGGGATTGCAATGGCAAATACTGTTCATTTCACCTGTGTACTGAACCTCTCTATAGTGTATTACTTTCCTCCCCACACCCTTCCTTACAAGGTAGCAGTGATGGGTTTCTGCCAGTTCACACCGGCTCTGGAGAACCGGATGGTGAAATTTACCGATCCGGTGAGAAGAGGCTTGACCGGTGGACCCAGAAGTAACTTCCGGAATGCCTGCCCTGGCCCCTGTCACTTGCTCACCCCCACCCGTCCGTAAGCAGCTCCATCGCTCGCTCCCCCCACCCGTCTGCACTATCTTAGCCCAATTCAGTGTCAAGTCCCATACCTGGGAGTGGAGGTGGTGAATGGCGAAGCATGGAGAGGTCCAGCAGCACAATCCATCAGACAGCAGCGGCAAGCTCAGGGGTTTTCTCCTGGATTCCCCTCTGTCCTGCCTTTTCAGATCTCCCAAAGTTCTTTCCCCAACGTGTGATAGCTTGGTCCTGGATTCCCCTCTAGCCACCTCTGATCTCCCAGCGTGTGATAGCTTTCAACTGGATTCCCTCTGTCCTGCCTCCTCCAATCTCCCAAAGTTCTTTCCCCAGCGTGTGATAGCTTTTTCCTGTATTCCCCTCTGTCTTGCCTCCTCCGGTCTCCCAAAGTTCTTTCCCCAGAGTGTGATAGCTTTCTACTGGATTCTCCTCTTTCCTGACTTCTCAGATCTCCCTAATTTCGGCCCTTAATCCTCCAGTTGTCTATTTTTGGAAGGCTTTCCCCTCTCTTCCTCCCCCCTTCATAGGAGTCCCAAAACATTTTGCCACATGGCTTGGGGGGGGGGGGTGTTACGTGACTGAGTGTGCATGAGTGATGTCAAGTTGTCCATACCCCCCGGTCATATGACTGCCAAACCACGCCCACAAAATAGGCCACACCCACAGAATAGGTAGTAAAAAAAATTGAAACCCACCACTGTAAGATAGCCTATTACAAGGGAGAAGATGGTAGAACACGTTCCTATGTTTCCATCCGCCCTACATTCTTGTTCAGTTTTTACTGCTCTGTTACATTTAATGAAAGCATGTCGTTACTCCAATTTGTCTCAGTTCCGTGAATGTCAGTCAGATGCAGAATCCTGTGAAAAATTTCCTGATAGATAACAGTGCCATCTAGTGCTAGTGTTGCTATTTTTGTAGTTTAAATTTCCCAGAAGGGAAAAGCCTGTTATGTTTTATATTCATTTTCTTAGTTGGCAGAACTTGGTGCTATTTAAAATTAAAAACCATAGGTATGAGAAGTACTCTTTTATTCTAGTGGTGAGCATGATCAATATATTACTGAATTATCTCCTCATGGAAAAGCCACTGTGCAAATAAATATTATGAAATTATATCCGTTTTGTTGGCAAACAGAAATTGAAATAAAAATCACTACTGCCTCTTATCTATGTACTATAAAAGGATGTCACTTTTTTCAATTATACAGTGGTTTGCTTCATAACATATAGTAATTGTTTGTTTTTTTAGGGCTAGTTTGCAATACCAGTGATTCTCACAGGTTAGCATCTGGTTTTTACTGACTTAATATTAAGGTAGTGCTTCTATAAATGAACTTTAAACTACAATTTGACAATATTAGGCACTAAATAGATGGGGGTTTTGTGTTCAACTGAGGAACAGGAAGAAAGTGATTTGAAATATTGGAAGAGCAATCTTGAGAGCTAGTAATATAGCTACTAGTTCTTGTAATGGAAGAACACTCTTGTTCAATGAATCATTGCTTGTCTGATATTTTTTTACTGTGGAAATAGTTTCCATGGCAACCTTGACATGCAACCTCATTTAGGCTGCTTACTGAATAGTAATTTAAAAAACTTAGAATGTTGATGAACAGTATTCTTAAATAAGATTTTGCCACAGATACATTGATGCTAATCTGTGAAATACATAACTAGATGTCATAGACATATTTTCCAACAGACCACAGTTGGATTACCTTATCATTTCCATGCAGTGAAAATAGTGGAATGATAGTAAAGTGATATCATCATTACAGGATAAGAAATGATACTTGCCTCTTTATTTTGCTTCTGCGGTATATGTTTCTGTAATAATGCCGAAGGATTCCCCCCCATTTGGGATTTGTATAAATATAAAAATGCATACAAATCCAGCACAGGGGGTCGAACGACCCTTTCACAGGGGTCGCCTAAGACCATCGAAAAGCACATATTTTCAAAAAAATATGGAAAACGTAAAAATAATTTTATGGTTGGGGGTCACCACAACATGAGGAACTGTATTAAAGAGTTGTGGCATTAGGAAGATTGAGACCCACTGTTTTAGACTATTGTCTCGGAAGTTGTCCAAGAGAAACCTAAAGGAGCTAGGAGATTATGAATGATTTTTTAATGCAGAGGATTGTGCCTGCTGTACTGAAGGCAGCACTGACATTATCTCTTTAAAAATACTTTTATTTGGTGTGTAATTATACTCAAGTTGTAAATAAGGAAATGCTCAAGTAGTCTTAGCTGCTGAATTATTTTTAAATGACATGCATTGTTAAATCTGTTTCAGTCTAGTTTCTAGCTGAATTTGAGAATGAAACTGGTTCAGAATGAAAGTAGGAGGCGGTATAACTTAACAACATTGTCAGTTTGCAGAGATGAAGCATTAAAGAATCTTCAGGACAGCTATTTGCCTTTGTTGTATAATCTTTATAGCTTCTTATTTTACTTCATATAAAACACTTAACGTATTTTTCGGAGTATAAGACACACCTTTTTCCCCCCTAAAAGAGGGTGAAAATTTGGGTGTGTTTTATATACTGAATGTAGTCCCATCCACCCATTGTCACCCACCCTTTGGCTTCTGCCTCCCAGCAATTTACCTCCTTGCAGAAAATGGGGAAAATGGGGCTTGTGGAGGCTGCAATAGGCTATAGCAATCCCTGCAGCCTGAAACAGCTTATCATCCGGAGGTGAAACTTGCTGTTTGCTCCATGAGGCAAATTGCTGGGAGGCAGAAACAGATGTTTTTTTCTTGTGCTAATCAGGCTGTTTGCTGCAAGAAGGTAAGTCAATAACTATAAATGCCTATAGAATATTCAAATTATTAGACTTATTTTTAAAGACTGCTTTATTATTGTTCTAGACAGCTTAACAAAATGAAACAGCTTTTTAAAATAAATGCTTGATCTGAAGAGGCCCAGTGCTATTGTATCTTCTTTTAAATAGCAGAGAATAATTATACTTCCAGAAAGCACATCAATTTTAAAGCATCTATACAAGTATGGTCTGAAATGTAACGCTACAACTGTATATTGTCTCTACTGTTTGCTGTTTGTTGCAAGGAGGCAAATTGCTGGGAGGCATTAGCAGATTTTTTCCCCTTGTTTTCCTCCCCCAAAGCTAGGTGCGTCTTATACTTCGGAGCATCTTTTACTCCGAAAAATATGGTATACAGTACATCCTTGGAGGAGTGGCATACCGATAAAGTAAAAACTCTCTTGAGTCCTGGTATCTGTATTGATATGCCAATATAGTAAATCTGTAAGAGTCCTAATTCTAATTTGGTAGTATTTATTTTCATTTTCTATTATCTCCTAAAGCTTTGGGTGTTCCATTTAACCCCCGTTTACCTTTCTGGATCAATTAGGTTTGACTAAGTACTACCACCAGCCTTCAGTATTTTTTTTAATTCTTGTGAAACAACCTATGATCCAATGAGTGGTAAACTAACATTGAAATTATCTGACATTGTTAAATGTTATTAAAACAATGGCAGAAGATGAGTTTAAAAAATAATGTCAAACAGGGTGATCAAGCTGTGTCTTCTCACATTGTTAGCAAAGGGAGCCTTGTATCACTTATTAGATCTGCCTAATCTGTGACTCATTCAGTTTCTCTTCATGGAGGTGGTTATAGGCTGAAATAAATATCTGTCATTTATCTATTCATAGAGTGAATGGATATATGAAAATGTATATATCACTTAATATATAAATAAGCAAGTCTTTACCCACAGGCATCAATCCCAAGCAACCAGTTATAATGGAGTATTCTGGAATTTGTCCAAAAGTGTTAATCAGATGCATGAAAGCTAGAATTAAAGTATGAGGTCCAGTGATAAATAGAACATCATTAGCATTATAGTATATATGTATATGTGTGTGTATGTATGTATGTGTGTATGTATGTATGTATGTATATATATTAGTTAGAATTTGTTGCTATTATGATCTTGTATGATAGTGCAAGGTTATGAACAAAGATTAAAGGGAGAAGTGGACATCTATGTCTAGTATCTTTATAAAGTGAGATGAAAAAACACCATTAACTTTCACTTGGGAAATGCGGATTACATAGAGAATCCAGCCCCAATTTATAAATTCTCTAGGAAATCTTGCTAAGGTAATATACATGTCTTTTCAGTAAATATTTATCAAAGACTTTTTCTATATTTAGCAATTGAATTACACTTCATTTGTATTCAAATCAATCAAATCTACTAGCCAAATATTATCTGATGTGTCTCTGGTTTTGATAAAACCCATTTGCTCATCCTTGCCTGGTTGTTGGGCGCAACACTGGCAGTTTGAAGTTCAGTCCAGAGTGAAGCTATAGTTAACAAACAAAGCACAAGGTCCAAGGAAAAAGGACAGGGTTGCAGCAGAGAACCTAACAAACAACAAGGAGCTTAGTCATCCAGCCTGAATTGAAAGGCCAGGTCAAGGAGCAGAACAGGAAGCAATCCATACCGAAATGCAGCTCAGAGGTTGATGAGTACCTTATTTTTCGGAGTATAAGATGCACCTTTTTCCCTCAGAAAAGAGGGTGAAAATCTGGGTGCGTCTTATACACTGAATAGAGTATTTTTGGGCTCCCGAAACCTTGCTTCCTTTGCAAAAATTGAGTTGCAGAGAGTTTGTGAGGCCTACAAAGTGCTCCTGGGGGCTGAAGAGGGCATAAATGAGTGGAAAACAGGCCACTGTTTTGCTCATTTTCGGCCCCGCAGTCCCCAGGAGTACTACAAGCCTCCTAAAGGCTATGTATGCCCCCTTTTTGGGGGGGCAAAAACGGGTCATTTTCTGCTCATTTTTGCTTCCCCCAGCCCCCCAGGAGCACTTTGCAGGCCTCTCAAACTCTCTGCATGCCCCATTTTTCAGAAAAAAATGAGGTGTGCAGAGGATTTCGGAGGTCTGCAGAGTGCAAAAAAATTAAAAAAAAATTTAACTCTTCAAAAATCTTGGTGCGTCTTATACGCCGAAAAATATGGTAGCTTCCAACTGAAGGGGCATCACTCTGCTCCATTGCATACCCTGACATCTTTCCTTCTTAAAGAGTTAAGTGGATTCTCTATATTTGGTTGTCCAAAGTCCGGCCCGGGGGCCAATTGCGGCCCGTTTTCAAATTTCGAGCAGCCCGCAGCCTCTTCTCCCCACCAGAGTTATTTGTTTAGTCTTTCATAAAATAATTCATTTTCATTTAATGTTACTGGTTCAAAAAATGTCAGGCTGAATGGTCGGCCCCACACACTTTCATCTCACAAATCTGGCCCTCCTTGCAAAAAGTTTGGACACCTCTGTGCTAGTATATTCTGCAGCTGGTTGTCTGATCAGGCACTGTCCTATTGTCCCTTGATTTCTTCCACACCTGCTCCTGCTGATTATCTGTTGAGTCAGCCTCAAGTGGTTGATTAATTGTGGGTTACTGAAGCTGACAATTTGTTGGATCAGACCCCTCAAGTTCCAAGTTAGAGGACTTCATGACATAGCAATGTGATGAAATATTATCTAGGTTCTTCAGGTCTTCCTGTAATTTAAAATTTAGTAGGGAGAGAGGTGTACAGCATTCCAACAAGTAGTGCAGAGAGAAAGAAGTGGATGAGCCAAAATAATTTGATATCAATTTTGGGAAGGAATTAAGGGATGCAGCTAAAGTTTTTAGAGCTTCGTGATTGTACACCTCAACGGTAGTTTGCTTTTACAAGCATGTTTAAAAATACTTTTTCCTGTCAGAGCATTTTCAGTTGCAGCTTGAGTATAATGTAATAATTATCCAAAAAGCCATATTTTGCCACTTTATTGTCACATTTTCATCAGATTATTAACAGAATTTGCTATACCAGAATTATTTTGGAAGTTCTTTGGAAACACTGCATCAGAATTAATTTATTTTATATGAGGCATTTTGATTGTACTTGGAAAGAGAAGTAAGATAATTTTAATACATAGTAGCTTCACAAGAAGAGCTCTGTTTTCCTGCAAATAACGCATTCAGGGATGGTTAAACTGTGAAGCACATGTGTAATGTAATAAAAATAGTTCTATTTCTCTCACACTAAACAATTGTTGACCTTTGCATTGGTGGTTGCAGATAAGTATTGTTCTGCCAGAGTAGAATATAGATTTTTAGTGAAGTGAAAGTATGAGACGAGAGACAAAAGTGACCAAAACAGAGACCAGAAATTAGCATAGTGGGGGAAAATTGCTTGTGTGCAGCAGTGATCAAGTTTGGAAGGTGAATCAATAATTCACATCCCTGCATGTATTTATCAGAGTATGTGAAAGCAGAATTTAAAATTGTGTCATAACACTGATTTTCAGAGAATGCAAATTTGTGGGGAAGATAGCTGTTTAAAAAGCGCTTTAATGCAATTACAGTTGCTTTATTTGATGATGAATCTTTATACAAGCACAATACTGAGAAACATATACAGTAGAAGTTACTGGGTATAAATAGATGGCATTTGTAAACTATGCCTCATAGCTATTTTCTAGTATAACAAGTTATTAATAATGTAAGTACTTGCCTTTACCATTTTTTGCATTCTGGAAATGTTTTGCCATTTATATTTTAATATTGATGGAGAGATAGCATTGTTCCAGAGACCACCCAGAAACAGAAGAGGAATTATGATGTACCTTGTCAAGGAACTATACAAATGTTAATATGTAAAAGTCTCCATTTCATTATCACTGCCCAATATTGCTGGTATGTGACTGCATTCTTTTATGCAGCATTGCTGTTGCAGATGAAGAAATACTTTTCCCTTCGTTAATCAGAATAACACAGAATAGATACAGAATAGATGGCATTTCCAGTATTGTGATTATATGGTATTATAATGCAATATTAATGGTGATATTCAGGCTAGTGATGAAAGAACAGTTTCAGCACGTGTTGTGTAGTCTGATTCTGATAATAAGTAGGTTAGGTCTTCTTAAGTATAGGAATGGAAGATATTCCAAGAATTATCCAAAGCCTGAGTTGCTTTGAGGAATGACAAATTACAAATCGACTAGAATAATGTATTTTCTTGTGGAATTCCCAAGTATATGACCCACAGGAGAGCTGCAAAAATTGTATTGTATGATTACAAATTTCATTATGTATTGTTTGCTCTTATACACAGTGATACAATTCTGAAGGATTGTGAGTGTGTGTGTGTAAATTATACAAATTATAATTGATACAGTACTGGCTGTTCATGTAGTAAAATATGCTTACAATTAATACTATCTTCTCTTTTTCTCAACCCTAGTTGAAGCTCGAAGACAGATCAGTGGTGCCTCGAGATGTCGTCAGGCATATGGGCTCACGTGTAAGTGTTGTATAGGACAAAGAGACAAAGCAATATCTCATGTGTTGCTACTATTAAATTTAACTGCAATAGACATATTTTTACAAGGCCCAGATCATTTATCTACATAGAAGTAATGGTGTTTCTAATACTCATGTGCAAATAGTGCTCAAAGATAAGCATGATAGCATGTGATAGAAGAAAGGATGCGTAAGACCAGTAATATCAGCACTGAAGCAAATTACTACTATTTACTGATATTTGTTCTATGAAAAGATTTTTGGCACTTTTCTAAATGTTCAAAGAATGCAAGCTCTATAATCATTGACACTTGAATGCATAAAACAGTGTTTAAGAAATACTGGTTTTCTGTAGAATTCTTTTGACAATAATCTGAATTGACTTGTATATAAAGGCTATCCTCCTTATTCTGACATCTTGGATAACAGGCAGATGCTGCCTAGTCTGAGAAATAGTTTATCTGATGTAAGCGTTCCACACTTCAGGTAACAGTGATGCATATAGAAACAGGAAAAGACTCGATGCAGTAGGGTTTTTTGACATTAAAGCTCTATATTCATCTTGTTAGTTTGTATTTCATGGATCTTGACTCTCTTTCTGTGTAAGCAGTGGGTGAAACTTCAAGGATTCTTGGGTTCTGCAAATATTGAAACCATGTTGAAGTTTAAAGAAATATTTGTTTTTCTTTCCAGGACAGCCAGTGTGGGACAGTTGTTGATGTCAATATAGAGTGTGCAGTAAAACTGGTTGGAACCAACTGTATCCTGTATCCTGTTAACAGTAAAGATCTTCAGAATATCTGGGTGAGAATGCTTTAAAACTATTTAGCCTGACACAGCAAGAACTCTTCAAACTTAACAAATATGACCTTACATCAAGAAAAATAAGCAATATCAATTACTACAGCTCACATTTGATCTAGAGAGAGTAATGCCTTTAAATCTTACATGATTTGGGATTCCACATGAACCTGCCTCTAAGGTAGTTTTCTAAGGCCTATGAATAGATGGTTTGTTACTTATGACCATATTCAAACAATTTCTAAAAATGTTGAAGAAATTAAAAAGAATCCTTCTTTTCTAGGACTTTGAGGGAAAATGATTATTTGGGGAGGAAAAGTAACTTACATGTAAAACTTAGCACCCTGTAGAGATACAATTACTGTAAATGTTTCCTGTGTTCTAAGTACTTTGAAGCCTTAGAGAAACAAGAAATGCATTCTTGTCTAGTACAGAGAATTATATCAAATAGTTTGTCTCCTCTGTACTGGAATTATATTGACTTAACACTGTAAGCATTTTAATATTAAAAAAATCTTCCCATATGAAGTTTTTAGAAATCATTTTGGGAAGTAAAAAATGACTAACAATTGTTGAAGCTTTTCTTAGCCATGTTAAAGCATCATTTAAAATACAGTATTATAAAAGATGTCATAATACATCTTTTCAGTTATTCCAGATTTTTTTTCCTGTGCTTTTGCATCTCTAGTTTTGATCTCCAGTTTGAAAGCTCTTATTGAAAGACCTTATTATACCATAAACCAAGTCCTTGTATTCTTTCAGAATAAAATCAAATTTTGGATTTAATTTCCACTAGACTATTATATTTCTTTCCTCTACTGCCCTACTATTAAATTGTTTCAACATATTATTAGTAATGGCTAAGTAAGTGACTAAAAATCGCACAATAAGCTTCCATTGTTGAGGGTGTAGAACCTGTGGCTTGCTAGTGCCAGACCTGTACTTTAACCACCACAGCACACTGGGTGTCACACAGATCTTATAAGGCTGAGGAAGCTACCTCTACATTTATTGTCGTACAAAACATTCTGTCCTTTCTTGAACCAGACTGTTAATTTTCCAGACTCTTTCCAGCTATTTCTTTTTTCAGATTTTTTAATCTTGTTTTTATTACTTTATAAGTAACACAAGACAGCATACATACATAATACTCCTTTCTCTTCCTATATTCCCCACAACAACAGCAACAATCCTGTGCGGTGGGCTAGGTTGAGAAAGTGACTGGTTCAAGGTCACCCAACCAGCTTTTGTTCCTGAGACAGACAGGACTAGAAGTGACAGTCTTCTGATTTCAAGTTTCTGTTTTATATTTGTTTCTATTATAATTTCTATTCTGTGTTTATTTGTTCAGTTCCACTATAGTGTTGGTCATAAAAATACAAACATTAACACATTTCTGTATATCTGGATTTTATAAAGGAGGGGAAATCCTTTTAATCATCTAGAAGATGTTCAATTGATCATGGTCATTTGCTCTTGCAAAGTAGTTCCTACTTTGATTTAGTTTATCCTTTTACAATTATATGAACTTAATTAAATCAATATAATTTCTACCTCTGATAAAATAAACTGTGAAATCAGGCATTCTAATTCTCTCCTTCCCCTTCAGCCCTTTATGTACGGTGACTGCATAGCCTATGACTGGTGGCTAGGAAAGGTGTATGATTTAAAGAACCAAATCATTCTGAAGCTCTCCAATGGCGCAAGGTATTTCTGTTGCTTTGCTAAGGAGCATGCCATTAACTGTTTTTGAATTAGTCTCATAACACTGATTTGTCAGTTGTACTCTTCCTCAGATACCAACTATGTTGATCAACCATGCTGTATAGAATCTTTTAATAAGAAGTTGGGGGTTGTTTCAAAGTTATTACTTGTATAACCTGAGTGAAAACTGGTGATTTGGGGTGATTGCTTGGTTCTTGCTTTTCTAACATTACAATTTTTAATGTTAACTCTTCTATCTCCCTTACCTATAAAAGGTTCCTTAGCTGGCTTATGTAGCTAACTAATGTCAGCTTTTATATTGTAATGGGAAACTATGGGGGGATCTGAGTTGTACATATAAGAACTGTTGAAGCAACTTAATTTAATTTAATTTAATTTATTAGATTTATAGGCCGCCCAATCCCGGAGGACTCTGTGCGGCTTACACAGAACAAGAAAGGAAAACAAACAAAATAAAATAAAAATGAAGATTAAAATTCTCCCAACACGCATACATTCAAGTTGGGGCTGAACCCTACATAATAAGGTCAACAGCCCCAGGCCTGACAGAACTGCCAGGTTTTAACAGCTTTTCTGAAGGCCAAGAGGATGGGCGAGGTCCGGACCTCTGAGGGTAGCTGATTCCACAGGGTCGGAGCAGCCACAGAGAAGGCCCTCCTCCGAGGCCCCGCCAGCCGACACTGTCCGGCTGACGGCATCCTAAGGAGGCCCACCCTGTGGGATCTTATCGGCCGTTGGGAGGTATGCGGCAGTAGGCGGTCTCGCAAATACGCTGGTCCTGAGCCATGTAGGGCTTTAAAGGTAATGACCAACACCTTGAATTGCGTCCGGAGACCAATTGGCAGCCAGTGCAGCTCGCGGAGGATAGGTGTAATATGGGTGTATCTCGGTACACCCAATATCGCTCGCGCGGCTGCATTCTGGACTAGCTGTAGTCTCTGAATGCTTTTCAGGGGTAGCCCCATGTAGAGCACATTGCAATAATCCAAGTAGGGCCGCAATTGATGCACCAGGTAAACCTGGGCAAAGGCCCCCCTGGTCACAGCCGACAAGTGGTATTCCAGTGTCAGCTGTGGATCCAGGAGGACCCACAAATTGTGGGCCCTCTCTGAAGGGTATAAGTTTTCACCCCCAGGATCAAGGATGGACTGTCTGAACTGTCCTTTGGGGGCAGCATTCACAGCCATTCGGTCTTGTCGGGATTGAGTACGAGTTTGTTTACCCCCATTCAGATCCTGACAGCTTCCAGGCATTGGCACATCACGTCCGCCGCTACACTGAGTTGGCACGGGGCAGATAGATACAGTTGCGTATCATCTGCGTATTGATGGTACTTTATCCCGTGTCGTTGTATGATCTCACCCAGCGGTTTCATGTAGATGTTAAATAGGAGGGGGGACAGGACCAAACCCTGCGGCACCCCACAATTGAGGGGCCTAGGGGTCGACCTCTGTCCCCCGACCAACACCGACTGCGACCTACCGGAGAGGTAGGAGGAGAACCACTGTAGAATGGTGCCTCTCACTCCCACCTCCTCCAGACGTCGCAGAAGGATACCATGGTCGATGGTCGATGGTATCGAAAGCCGCTGAGAGGTCAAGAAGCACCAGGATAGAGGAGTGCCCTCTATCCCTAGCCCGCCAGAGATCATCGGTCAGAGCAACCAAAGCGGTTTCTGTGCTGTACCCAGGCCTGAAACCAGACTGAAAGGAATCCAGATAATCCGCTTCATTCAAGGTCCGTCGGAGCTGAAGCACCACCACCTTCTCAACAACCTTCCCCAAAAAAGGGAGGGTGGAGACCGGATGGTAGTTTTTCAGGACGGCTGGCTCCAGGGAGGGCTTCTTGAGGAGGGGCCTCACCACCGCTTCCGAGATGGCACAGTGGTTAGGGTGCAGTACTGCAGGCCACTTCAGCTGACTCTTATCTGCAGTTCAGCGGTTCTAATCTCACTGGCTCAAGGTTGACTCAGCCTTCCATCCTTCCGAGGTGGGTGAAATGAGGACCCAGACTGTGGGGGTGATATGCTGACTCTATAAACCGCTTAGAGAGGGCTGAAAGCCTATAAAGCGGTATATAAGTCTAATTGCTATTGCTATTAATGGTTGCAGGAAAGACCCCTCCTGCAGAGAAGCATTGGTGATCACCTGGAGCCAGCCGCGTGTCACCTCCCTGCTGGTCGAAACCAGCCAGGAGAGGGACGGGTCCACTAAACAGGTGGAGGCGCTCATCGCTCCCATGGCCTTGTCCACTTCCTCAGGGGTGACAAAATCGAACTCATCCCAGGAAAACCAACTTGGACTTGCCCTCGGCATCTCGGCTGGTATTGCCCAAGCAGAGTCTAGGTCTGTCCGAAACTGAGTGATTTTGTCCGACAGAAACTGAACAAATTCCTCAGTTCTTCCCTGCAGGGGTTCCCCCACCCACTCACCTTTCAGGAGGGAGCGGGTCACCCTGAACAGGGCGGCTGGGCGAGATTCTGCGGACGCAATAAGAGTGGAAAAATGAGTGCATTTTGCCGCCCGTATCACCACTAAATAAGTCCTAATAAAGGCTCTTAGTAGTGTTCGATCAGATTCAGAGTTACTAGACCTCCAACGTCACGCTTCATGTCCCGGAGTTCTTCAGTAAACCAAGGTGCCCTCCTGGATCCACTGCTGCAGAGAGGCCTCAAAGGCGCAATCCGATCTAATGCCTCAGTCACCGCAGCATTCCAAGCAGCGACTAAGGATTCGGTCGGGTTGCAGGCAAGGGAGTCAGGTATCTCTCCAAGCTCCCTCTGAAATCCCATAGGGTCCATCAGGTGCCTGGGGCGGAACCACTTAATCGGCTCCACCTGCCTGCAGTGGGGGAGTAGTGTCCTGAAATTAAGCCTCAGCGAGGAGTGATCTGACCATGACAAGGGCGAGATCTCTATTCCCCTTAATTCCAGATCACATCTCCAGAGAGAAATACGAGGTCGAGTGTGTGTCCCGCTCTGTGAGTTGGGCCCTGAACTATTTGGGTCAAGTCCATGGTTGTTGTTGTTAACTTGTTAAGTAGGAAACTAAAATTTCAAAAACAAACTTTTGATATTTGCCTAACTGAATCATGCTCTCCTACAACCGTCAGCAGTCCAGTTAATATATGGGTACTTATCAGATACAGAGGAAGTTGTAGCCAAAACTCCTTAGAACAGAGTTCCTGAACCTTTGTGGCTTTGCAAAGGGGTGGAGGGGGGGGATAGTGTCCTGCGAGTAGCAGGCAAGCGTGTGCATGCAGATCCATTTGCGCAAGTGAAACACAAATGCTTGCCCGCTGCTCATACAAGTTGTGATGCACGCCCGTGCACCTGCCACTTCCACAGCTCGGTTCCAAATGGCTTAAGGCCTAGTAGTGGGTCACAACCCAGGGGTTGGGAACCCCAGCCTTAGTAGACATTCTTTTTAAGAAGGCTGCAGAATTGGACACTGACTCTGGAAATACTGTAATTGTTAAAATATAATCGATAATTTGTAATAACTATTTCTGAACTACATGTGATGTAAATGAATTGTTAGCAGTATTTACCAATAGTACATCACTATCTGATTATTTGAATAGATACCCTATCCTGATGATTTCATTGTGTTGAGCAACTAAGAAAACTCTCTTTTTGAATTCAGCATCTTGAGTACCATATTTTTGGAGTATAAGATGGACCTTTTTCCCTCAAAAAAGAGGGTGAAAATTTGGGTGTGTCTTATACACTGAATGCAGCATTTTTGGCCTCCCAAAACCCCACCCCCTTCACCAAAATGGCTGTGCATAGCCTTTAGGAGGCTTCCAGAGGGGAGGACAGAAATAAGCAAAAAATGGATCATTTTTTGCTTATTTCACCCCAGCCCCCAGGAGCACTCTATAAGCCTCCTAAATGCTATGCATGCCTTTTTTTTAATGAAAAATGGGCCTGTTTTCACAAAAAAACAGTCAGTTTTTGGGAGGTCTGCAGAGTGCAAAACTTTTTTTTTTTAATTTGCCTCTTCAAAATCTTGGTGCGTCTTATACTTCGGTGCATCTTATACTCCGAAAAATACAGTACTTTTTTTGGCCCCCTATTCTCTTCTAAAAATTTAGAATGTAAGACATTTTTTGTCCATATAGAACTATATTTCTCCTAATTTTATGGGATAGATATATATATATATTCCACCTCCTGCAGAAAATGGTTTGCATGCAGAAATGTCCAGGTTCAATTGCTGGCATCTCCAGATAGGATTGATTAAATAAGATTGTGCCTGAAACTCTGGGGATGTCTCAACAGTCAAAGTTGAACATACAAGTTTAATGGACCAATGATTTTATTCAGTATTTAAAGGCAAGTGGATAAATAAGTAGCACTGCGGTGGAAAGGTAACAGTGTTCTGTGTACTTTGGCATATAGCCATGCTGGCCACATGACCACGGAAGCATCTTCAGACAATGCTGACTCCCTTGGCTAAGAAACAGAGATGAGCATCACCCCCTTGAGTTGGACACCACTGGATATGGGAAATCTTTTACCTTTATATTTTGATTCATTAATTAACATCATTAAATTCCAGCATAAGAGCATGTAAATTTAAATATGCTGTTAAAGTAGATTATGCTAACTCTGTTGCAATCTTTTCCCCAATGGTTATGTATTTCTTTAGATGTTCCATGAGCACAGAAGACGCAGCAAAACTCTATGACGTCTGCCCACATGTCAGTGATTCAGTATGTTTTTAATTGTTTAATTAATTTGTAGAGATGCATTTCAGCATATTCTTGAGGAATAGGTAGAGCATAGCATACAGGTAGTCCTTGACTTACAACCACAATTCAGCTCAAAACTTTGATTGCTAAGCAAGGAACTTGTTAAGTGAGTTTTGCTCCATTTTACATCCATTTTTGCTACAATTGTTAGGTGAACCATTCGGTTGCAACAACAAAGTGTGAAAAATGGTCATAAGTTATTTTTTCAGTGTCTTTGTAACTTCAAATTGTTGTAAGTTGAAGACTACCTAAAGTTGAAAGTTTATTCAGTGTTAAAAATTTGGGAAGGGAAGGAGGAGAGAGTTATGTGATTATGTAATGTGATAAAATAATTAAGTATGTCTTTCCATTTGGGAATAGCAGCTTAGGACCAAACTGTTATGCAGTTATTTGAAACCAAATCTCATTCCGATGGATACAGTCCTATTGTCCATGCATTTCAAAACCACTACCAGTTTTGACCCTGTTAAGGTGTTCTTAATTTAGTATATAATATAATATATTTTCTCTTGCCTAAAAATGGTTGACTATATTTTGCTTGTTGTATATAGAAATAGATAAGCTATTGCTCTCAGGTCTTGTTTGTATGGGCTAATAGTCTTGTCTTTGCCTTCCTGAATGTTTGATCATGTATGTCTAAAGTTGTTGCCATAAAGAAGTTTATTTCTTAGAGAATCCAATTTATCCCCAAAGGCTCAAGAAGTTACTCAGTACAGGTTAATAGAAGACTGTTATTGTGGTGAATGGAAATGACTTGTTTGTTTCTTTGTAGCCCTGAATTCCTTGTACTTTAGTCAGTCATAATTATCTATGAGATTTTTGTACTTACTGTATTTAGAACTAGAGCAGAAAAGAGAATTTATTAGGTGCAGGAAGATGAGCCCCAAGTTCTTAAGCATTTCCATAATGATAAAATTAAGATAAAATGTGGAAAATTTGTTCAACTAGGGTAGACCTGTGATTTAATCATATCTGATTTTTACTTCTGGTTTTGCTTCATTTTTCAGGGACTGTTTTTTGATGATTCATACGGCTTTTATCCTGGGCAAGTTCTCATTGGTCCTTCAAAGGTCTTCTCAAATGTGCAGTGGCTTTCAGGAGTGAAACCTGTACTCAGTACGAAGAGCAAATTCAGAGTTGTGGTAGAAGAGGTGTGTTTCAGCAAGATAACCCTGTTATGAAATATTGTTTGGATTTTCCCCAAAACAAAGCTTGATGTGTAGTCTTGAAATGTCTGTGTAAACGTAAGAGAGCCTGCTGTTTTAGAAACAATTCCGTTTCAGTGTTTTCTTTTCTTGCTCAGTTCACTTAAATTCCTAATAGAAGAAGTCTATAATGTAGAAGTCACATCCATTTGAATATTAGATTGCAAAGGAATGTAGAGATAACGTTGAAGAAAATATGCAGGAACAAAGAAGAAAAAAATAAGAAATAATTCAGCCCTGGGAAAAGTAGGCTCCTATAATGCAACTTTTGTGCTCTCTGTTTTCTGTTTTGGTCTATGTTGAAGAACTAGAAGATTTTATTTTAAAAAAAGTGTCTAATATGTTATGCATCTCTTTAAATTGCATAATTAATATTAGGATTATATCTAGATTAGGATTATTATGATTTTTGGGATTATATTGCAGAAATATAATCTGCAATTAATCTGGAAATCAAAAAGAAATTCAGAATTTGAAACAAAGTGGGAAATTGTATGTTAATTTTGTAAACAGTTACAGAGTACAAGGACATCTTAATGAAATATTTCTCTCGCAATCCAACCTTTTCTTCTTTAGGTACAAGTAGTAGAACTGAAAGTGACTTGGATCACTAAGAGCTTCTGCCCTGGGGGAACAGATAGTATAAGCCCACCACCATCTTTAATCACCCAAGAGAATTTATCTAGGTAAGAAACAGTTCATACCAGTTTCCAAAAAGGCCTGCTTGTTTCACGTCTTTGAATTGCTAAAAATAGAATAACCACTTTCATAAAATGCATTGTTTTATAGTTCCTCTTCTTGAATCTTACTGCTCTTACTACAAGTAATCCTCAACATATGACCACAATGGAACCCAAAGTTTCTGTTGTTAAGTGAGACATTTGTTAAATGAGTTTTGCCCAATTTTATGACCTTTCTTACCATAGTTGTTAAGTGAAGTTAGTAACCTGGTTGTTAAGTGAATCTGGCTTTGCCATTAACTCTGCTTGTCCAAAGATCACATGGCCTTGGGACATAACAACAGTCATAAGTATGAACCAGTTGCCAAGCATATGAATTTTGATCACATGATTATGGGGATTCTGCAGAGCTCCTAACCGTGAAAAATGGTCATAAGTCACTTGTTTCAGTGCCATTGTAACTTTGAATGGTCATTGAATGAACTGTTGTAAGTGAAGGACTACCTGTACTCCTCCTTGCAAGAAGACTGCAGGATTATAATCAAGTACTATGAGCTGACCTCAAGCTCATAGCCACAGGGGTATTCTGTAAGGGTTTGCTAAAGCCTCACTATTGTAAGCACGGTTGAATTACAATTACTTCAGAGCTAAGAGATCTTCAGATCTCTTAGTTTTTTTAAAAAACAAAACAATTCAAAGGGAGAGGAAAAATATTATGTTTGTTAGTATCCACTATATACAAAATCAAAAATTGCTTCCTTAAATATCTTTTTCTTCTTTTCCTTTTCTCTTTTGCCTTAATTTAATTTTCTGTCCTTCTATTTTCTTTTTATATATTTTCCTCTTTTTCTCTTTAATTCTATTTTGTATTATTTATTATTTATTTTATTATAATTATTTATTCTGTACTAGCTTTTTATTACTGTTTTTTTAAATCTTTGAATAAAAATATTTAAAAAAAAACAAAACACAAGCAATCCAAGCTTAACCTTCCTCTGCTTTATGCTAAAAACATACTGTTGATTTAGTTTGGGGCGAGGGGAGATATCCACTGTAGTTTTGTAAATCATGATTTCTTTCTTGATACGTTTTACATCAACTAAACCAAAGTAAATATGTCATGTGATGGAATTATATATCTGAAAATGATATTAAGACATGCATAAATGTGAGTTGCTGGGCATGCCGATTTTGAAAACTGCTTAATTCTCTTTCTTACAACCAAAGCTTACATCGGGAATGGCCATCATATGACACATGATTCCTCATCTCAGACCTAGCCTCCTGTTTTCCTGTCTCATCCTGAGTTGATATACCCCATGTCCTGTTTCTGCACATGCCATAAGAATATGTTTTCCATTAGTAAATCATCATTACAGAGTTTACTCTATTTTTTTGTAAAATTAGGAAGTAATTATCTCTTTGATTTCTCAAATAGTGATTTCCCAAATAATGTATCTATCAGGCCTGCAGTTATATCCCTTTTAGGATTTTTGGCCTGCCACACACTCTATTATTTCATTATGCTGTTTCATTAGTGTAGTAATTGGGAGGGGGAATAGAAAGGAGTAGAATTGCGGAATGTGTTGTTGTCATTCCTTTCTAGAAGCCCAAGGTCATTTTTTGTGTCCGCACCTCTGCACCTGACCGTAACCAGCTGGGTGGAGATGCCAGCGTGGCCGAAGAAGATTGGACCATGTGATGGGTTTATGGTTGTGGGGCAGGGGTGGGTTTCTCGCCCCGTTCCAACCGGTTTGGTTGGAACGGGGCCGGCAGCGTCCTCGTGCACGCGCGCGGTGCACGCATGCGTACTAGCGTCTGTGCAATGCTCCAGCTGCTCCTGGAGGATCGCGCAGGCGCTGTATGCATCCTGCGCATGCGTGGAAGCGCAGAACTCGTCAAAACCGGGTAAGGACCGTGGGCGGGCGGGCGGGCCCTTCGCCGTTCCCGGAAGTTACTTACTTCAGGGGTTCGCCGACCAACCGGTTCGCAGGGACCGCCGCGAACCGGTTGAAACCCACCCCTGGTGTGGGGATAAGATCATGAACTTTCAACTGGGTGGAATCCCAGGAAGCTTTTAGATTTGGGATTCCACAGTTTGTTGCCAACATGTCTGTCTTATTAAATTGGAACTTTAAGGATAGCTCTGCCTTGGACTCTGATTTAATTCTGCATGATATTTGGAATGCTGACAGTATCACTGTACATATACTTGAAACAGTTTTAGACATTTCAGCCAACGCTGAAGAATCAGGAAGAAGATACCATCCAGCAGTAAAGTGACACTACTTCTGTTTCACTTTTAATAGAGTAAAACGCCTGGGTTGTTTTGACCATGCTGAACGCCAGCTTGGAGAAAGGTGTCTGTATGTATTTCCGGAGAAAGTGGAGCCAGCAAAAATCACGTGTGAATGTCCAGAGAGAAACTGTGTTCTAGGAGAAGGCTCAGCTTCTAAGAAGGTATGTGCCCTGATAAAAGTTAGCTGACAATATTGAACTATTTTTGAGATATCTGCTTTGTTAATTACTTCTAACTGTTCTTGTTTGACTCTGTATATCCCCACTATTGCCAATTTCTTCTATGGTTCAGAATATGGAATGATCTTTGGGAACTGCTTTCCTTTTTTTAATTCTATCTCCCAGAACATGATATTTTAAGAAACACACAAGCATAATATTAATTGGTTGCTTAATCATATTCAGACATCACTTAGTTTTGTAGGTTATGCAGACATGATTAGTATAAACTTTAGTTATTAATGTTGTATATTTCCAATTTATTCTTCAGCAAGGGAATGGGAAAAAATGAATGTTAAATAATTCCAGAATTGTGAACTGAATTCCTGTATCATTGGAGGGAAATTAATATGATAGTTGATCATTCAAGAGAAAATGCATAGTGTTCTGTTGTTTGAATTAATTGATAAGTGGTGGAATTTGTTTTCAGATGGCAACTTTTTAAATACTTGAGACCCTGAGTATTGATATGTATCATATTTTTCACATAAAAAATGCTTGTTGTTTACGGATACAGTAGTTAACACAGGTCTAGTTTTGATATATTTCAAAACCTTTGTTTATTTTTTCAGATAAAATGTGGATTAAAATCCAAATTTGAAATGCAGATTCATTCAGAATTTATGTTGCAAAGCACTGTGTTAAGTATTTCATAAATAACAAGCAATCTATTCTGCATGTTTTTAAAAAAATATTAGAATCTCTATTTAGTGTAAAACAGTATCTTGCTGTCATAGTAACATTGGATAAATGTATGCCCTTGATATTTCATAGCCAATGTTTTCAATCATTGAACCCATTTTTTAATTTTATAGGCAGTTTTGGGAATAATCTAAAAATATAGTCAGATTTCAGTTGCACATTCTTTAAACTGGACCTGTTAAATCTCATTCACCAAAGAATACATAGCATTTTCTAAATATGGTGGCGAAACCAAGCTTTGCTTTTTTCTTATGTTAAAATAGTGAAATACAAAAACACACCACCAACAAAGTAAAATGACAGTGAAAAAACATATAGTAATGAAAATAATATTTAATATTTAAATTAGTAAAAGTACATTTTACATTTCTTAGCTAAAGCTGAACCTTCCCATGCATGTTTAGAGATCTAAAATGTGGAAGACTATCAGGTTTCAAAACATGGCTAACCATCTATGCAAGGATTACATGGTTAGCATTCTGCTTGAATGGTTTCAAGTAATAGTATTTTTTTTTCTTTCAAACTAGCATTTTCTTCTGAGGAGAAACATAACTGTAAAATCTATTTCTTTAATTTATTTTAGGGGTTACAATACAAATGAAAATGTGAATGAAATGTTTCCAAAACTGGAATAATTTTCTAAATATATTTTGCCTCTGTTAACCATCCTTTGCATCCAATAGTAATACCAAAATGATGGTGTTTAATATTGCAGATGGCCTGTCCTTGTTTCGTATCCAATGTAAAGCCTGAAAAGGTACTGTAATATACACACTTGTTCTCTGTCTGAAAACACCTTAATGTTCAATAGCTTTCTTCCTAAAATCCAGTTACACAGAAGTATAATGTTTTCTCCCTATAAAAAGTTAATATTTTAAACTCTCCATATTCTGAAATAAAAGTCTGTTACGGATTTTGGAATTTATTCATGACATTCTATTTGAATCTTCAGTATTCCTAAAGAATTTATCAGTGTAACTTTTTAAAATGACTAACAGATTATGAAATATAACCATTTTCATAATTTTCTGCATACTTAGCGGTTTCCTTGCAGTGTAAGCACCATTATGATATTATATGTGTATAGGAATATGTGTATGTGTTTAAGCCATGAATTAAGAACAAAGAAAAGGATATATAAGTCAAGGCAGTTTGCACAGGCACCGTTTACTCTATAAATTTCAGTTCTTGCAAATCATCTGTCATCATGATACTGCCCCATATCTTATTATTGCAATATTTACTGATATAAGTAGGAATTGCTGAATAATCTAGAAACCTTTCATAACCACATGATGGGCTCCATTTCATCTCATTTTCACTAGAAAGATAATATGGACTTTATATCAAAATTCACTAATAAAATTTCCATCATGAGGCAACATCTGAAGGAGTATTGGAAGACCGCTTGTTCAGTCTGTATGCACAGATTCCCCAAACAATAAACATCTTGTGCTTTAGAAGATAGATAGCAGTTCTAGGTAAACAAATAATTTTCAGCTCCCACGTAGGCAGCATTTTTAAAAAAATGGCTCAATTTTTTTAAGTGGTGGGAAATTTTTGTGTTCCTTGACCTGCGCTGATTCTTCTGTAGGTAAGGAGACTACTGAAGAAACAAATAGTGAAGATCATGTCATGTTCCCCAGATGTTCAGAGTACCCTTGATCTCCCTGAAGGAGAATCTGCTGCAGCAGGTGACCAACAGCCTGCACATCTTAAAGCCAACTTGAAATGTGGAGCAGAGGACTCTGTCAGTGACATTACAGGCTTGCAGGATGCAAAAAGAGAGCACATTGACGAAACAAGGAAAAGCTTGTCTTGTGAAGCAGCTGGGCTGCAGTTGCAACCAGCCTTTGTACTGAAACGGGAGGATGGCTCCTTAGACTACAATCTGCAGTCTATAGAACAGGATGCTGATGATGAAGCAGCCGATGACACAGATGACACCAGTTCTGTAACATCTTCTGCCAGTTCCACAGCCTCTTCTCAGAGCGGCAGTGGTACAGGACGCAAAAAAAGTATCCCGCTTTCTATTAAAAACCTCAAGAGGAAACATAAGAAAAAGAAAACCAAGGTTTCCCGGGAATTTAAACCGGGTGACAGGTAAGATCAGAGCTCATATCATCCCACCTATACATGTCACATTAACATGATCTGATTTTTTGGTCAAATCCTGTACATAACTTTAAAACATATCGATAATAAAAACATGTCTCTTATTGAGAATGTAGGAAGATTTGTGTTGCCTGAAAAGTACAGATACAGTTTTCAAGTTACATTATTTAAGATATTGCTTGATATATCTTAATAGATATCCAATTAAATAGTATACCTTCCTTAGGAAAGAAAGAGTTAAGCAAAGCATAAAAGCTTTTACCAAAAATAATCAGCTAATTCAGTGTTCTTTTTGCACTAATCAAACCCCAATATATTGACATTTATCCCACTGATGAAATAATAATGAAATAATAATCTTTCTGGAAAGCCAAGGCCAAGTTTCTGGCAAGACAGTTCTTGGTACCTGGCCCAATTCAAAGCATTGCTCATTTCTTTTAAAGCATTAGATACTGAATCACAAGGATATATCAGGTAATGCTTTATCAGCTTTGAATGTGCCTGTCCAGACTAAAAATAACAGTTGGAAGGGACCTTGGTCTTCTAGTCCAACCCCCTGCTTAAGCAGGAGACGCTATACATCTATACTCTATAAATCTGGAGAGACAGTCTCTACCCCTTGTGAGGTATATGTGGTGTAGAAAGCTGTTGTTTTCGATAACCACCATTTTGTGGAATTCTCTGTCCCCAAAAGTACATGGAACCCCAACCCTCCATGCATTTTGAGAGCAAGTTTGACTTATTTTTCTATAGCTTGGCTTGAGCTGATTGTGAGCACCAGCATAGGCTATTAAAACATCGCATATCTGTTTTAGAAGGATACAGTTGCTTTGTAATTTTTTATATTTCCTGTTCACTATCCAGTCTGGGGTAAGATAGAAATTAATCGTTCATATATTCAGGAAAATGGCAGCTCCGTAGTACAACCTTCCCCAATAAAGACTATGCCTTTTGCTCCATTGTAGCATAATCTCCATCATGGTGTTCTGAGAGCCTATTTAATCCCTACCGTTATGTTCAACAGACCAGCTTTTGCAGCCAAAAGGTTTTTCTCTCAAAAGCTGCCTTTGTATTAGTTCCAGCTTTAAAGTCAATTCTTTATGCTGTTTTAAAATGCCACCGTTCTTTTTCATTTTTACCCTGACGTGCTGTGATACTTTTCCTTAGTAATTTTCTATCTTTGTTGGTAACAGGGTTGCTGTAGAAGTGGTGACCACAATGACATCAGCAGATGTGATGTGGCAGGATGGCACAGTGGAGAAAAATATTCGTTCCAATGAGCTCTTTCCTGTCCATCATTTGGACAATAATGAGTTTTGCCCTGGGGATTTTGTAGTAGATAAAAGAGGTAATTGGTGAAATGCATTCCCTCTAGATTATGTGTTTATTAGTAGCAATTTATACATGAATTTTTCAATCTGGATTTTCAAATTGTCAGTAGTGTCTCATGCATCTTTTCTTATCCTGCTGAAGCCTAGATGAGTTTGCATTACAGCTTTGTAATATCAGTCAGTCTGGAATAATGCTGACTAGGAATTCTGGAAGTTGTAGTTTACAATGACCTAGGGATTATGAGTGTTATATAGCATGACAGCAACAGTTGTACTCTTCATCATACTACTTCTGTAATTAAAATAATGTAGCTTTTTTGCTTATAGCGATAGCACTTAGACTTATATATCGCTTCATAGTGCTTTACAGCCCTCTCTAAGTGGTTTACAGAGTCAGCAAATTGCCCCCAACAATCTGGGTCCTCATTTTACCCACCTGGGAAGGATGGAAGGCTGAGTCAACCTTGAGCCTGCTGAGATTCGATCTGCCGAACTGCTGGCAGCCGGTGATCAGCAGAAGTAGTCTGCAGTACTGCATTCTAACCACTGCGCCACCACGGCTCTTTATACATATTTATACTGTACATATAAATATTATTACTACCAGCACCCTAAATCAACCAGACCCAACAATTGTAGAAATAATCACAATTTGGAAAATGCTGATTTCTTGAATCAGTAGTTTACAGAATATAAATCTTTAGGATTTTTTTTAATGTCAGAATATAGCCCTTTTCTATATTATTGGAATATTGGAATAGGATCTGTCATTAAGTAGAACACTGCTTTTCTGTCTCTCAAAAATTTTCTTCAAATACATGAACAAGAACAAAAAAAATGAATATGCTGTTTGCTTTCAGTCCAGATTTTCCCTTGTAGTAGTCATTGTAGAATCAAGTTTTTAGCAAAAGAAATTTTGGGAAACTGCCAGTTACCAAATTGAAAGTCAACAAAAAACTCCACAATCTGAATCTTTTATAAATTATACTACAAATTGTAATGTTCCCACATGACAGAAACGTATGTTTCTTTTGTACTTACATTTTTAACAAGGTTTCGGTGATTTCTTACAGACTTTTTAAAGGTTATTTTAAGTTAGAAGTTTCATTTGCTTCCTTCCGAAAGTATTGAATAGTAAAATATTGGATTTAAATAGTTTAAGGACTATATTATTTTAGTGTATAAAATACTCTAAATTCTGCCACTGAAGGTCCGAGGAAGGGGCCATCCCAAGATGCTCTCTAGGAGATTCTGAGAACAATTGTTTTATATAATTTCCTGAATAATTTAATTTTGGCATTTTATGAAGTTTCTATCTATCTATCTGTCTGCTTGTCTATCTAACTCTATATATAACTGTCTCTATATAACTATATATAAAACTATTTAATTTTTTATATTAAGCATATGCATTTTTCCCTTCAGAACCAATTTTCCTTTTAAATGTACAAAACATGTTAAAAACAAGTACATTGATTTAAATAAGGTGAATCTTCATGCTTTTTCCTTCGTGCCTCCATTATTTTAAAAGCCATGTTAGCAGATGGCTGCAAACAATACCTTGGAGGAACTTGGAAAACTGAGAAATCCCATGCTGCTTGGGAGTAGAAATGTGAACCCATCCCTCTCTAAGCTAGAGCTGGGGCAGGCACGGCCTCACCCCTCACAGTTGTACTTGCTCTCAGGTTCAGTATAATGGAGCCATCAGGGACAGGCACAATTATGACAGGAACAAGTTTGATTAGCTGTCAAAGCCAACCAAGCTTGGTTTTTCTATTTTTTTAATTCATTACCAGCAATAAAGTGTAAATCAAGAAAAATACAAGTATTGGATACTTCTCGGAATAATGGAGAAACAGAATTACAATGCATCATTTTCCCTTACTAGATATCCTTCTTTCTTAAATCCTAAATAGCTCATAGTTCTCAGGATCCTGGTATGTACGGAGTAGTGCAGTCAGGTGACCATGTTGGTCGTACCTGTGTGGTGAAATGGTTCAAGCTGAGACCGAGTGGAGATGATGTGGAGGTAAGAAGTAAAGGCTGTGCAATTGTTTTGTTTTGTTTTCTTCTCTTGGCCTCTGGAATAAAACTTGCTTTGCTAAATGGGTGTAAAAAAAAATTTTCCTGAGGAAAATTTCATTCTGAGCTTTGGAGAAAAAGTAGACGATGTACACAAATATGCTCAGAATTCTACTGGCTCTGTTGATATTCTGTCTGTTTCCTGAGAGGATCTGAGTTTGGTTTTTCACTGTTAAATTAAGCTATGATAAGATTTAACTACAAGAGCTAAACAAAAAACTATCCAAATGTCAAAACATTGGGGGGAGGGGAGTGTTTTCTTTTCAATTTGCCCAGGCTAGAAACTATACAAAGCCAGCTGGGTGACCTTGAGCCAGTCACTTTATCAACCCTAAGAAGGAGGGAGGGGCAAATCTCTTCTGAAAAACCTGGCCAAGAAAACTGCAGTGACTAGTCCAGGCTCTCATCAGGAGTTAAAACTGATTCAAAGGCATAATCATCATTATCAAGCTTTGTATTTAGATAACCTTCAAATGTTCATAAAATTCGGTCTGGAAGAGAATGCAGCTCTGAATTAATGAATGTAGATGATGCTTATCATCTACTTATAGGTTATACTTATAACCTATAGGTCTTAAACAATACAAATCCATGTCAGACATCTTCTGTGTAACATACTATGCACAAAGCTAGGTAAATATGTTACATACAGTATGTCTGTGTTCAGCTATTGAGTATTTGAGATGAAAAGCTTCCTCCTTGTTTTCTGATAGCTCAGTATAAACTACACATAAGCTTTATGTTCTTTTGTGGGAAATACTTTTTAGCAACAGGTATCCCCCCCAAAAAGGAGGGGACTGGCACTGTCAAATGACTTCTCTTCAATGCCACTCACATTCTGAGGGGATAGATTTAGGAGTGCTTACCCGTTGTTTAAAAGACTCTTAAGTATTATGAAGGTCACTACATAATAGCAGTACATAAGAAAGGAACACAAGGTTGAATCACAAGAATTTGAACTTTGACACCGGCCTTTACCTTTGTGTGATCATTTCCAGCTGGTTGGGGAAGAGGAGGATGTTAGTGTGTATGACATTGCGGATCACCCAGACTTCCGCTTCCGCACAACTGATTTTGTAATCCGCATTGGCAATGCCGAGGATGGTGCTTCGATTGGTGAAAATGAGGTGAGTGGTGGTAAAGTATGTTCTTGGTACAATTCCTGAGAATCATGACCTGGGAAAAAGTGAGATGTTGGGTCAGCTATCTGTTTACAGTCTTCTGCTTTGAACTAAAAGGCTTCCTTGATAGCCAGCTTACACATGTCAGATGTCCTTGGCTTTCTGTACTCTCCTCCTCCTCCAACATACTTCTGGATAGAATACATGTTTGATCTTGGCATGGATCATTTGAAGCCTTTGTTCACATTCCTACAGTCTTTCAATCAAATGTGAATTGGGTAAATTCTATGTCCATTTTCTACGAAAGCTGGAAAGTTAAAGAACTATAAGGCTCAAATCTCTATTTCTTAACCACCACTAGATGGCAAATATTGTACAGTACTTGAAATTTATTTTCTTCCAAAGGGAGGCATAGTTAGTTGTAACAGTAGAAAGGATTTTTCAAGGTACACTCCACTGCCTTTGAGATTGATTTAGAAAGCATGCTATATGTGAAATCTTCCTAGTAGTTAGAGTTATGGTGGTTGTTTCACTCTTAATTCCTCTGGTTGTACTATATTCTGGATCATGTTTATCATCTACCTGAATAATTATTATTCCAGAAGTTAGAGACAAGGTTCCTACCTGACCAGAGTTTTTATCTGCCTGTCTAGATTCCTTTTTGAGTAGGTGTGTTCCTCAGATTTTCAATTTCCCATCAGAAATACTTTCTTCTTAAATGTCTCGAAATAGAGGGTTTTCCCCATCTGGGGAAAATAATTTGTACACTGCATAGTAGAGCTATAGAAAAGGGACTATCTCTTTAGGAAACTTCAACCCTGGACGGAAGTGCTTTATACTGTCCTACCCTCCCACCCACCCACCTACTCTCCCAGTCATATACAAATGTGCAGAGCGGAGGTACGCTTTGTAACATGGCAGTAACTGTTTCGCTATTTTTAATTGGAGAGTTAAAATTGAATGATGAAAATTGGAAGTTATTTGAAAGCAACTACCGAAGGGAAAGAATATGTGGGGTATTGTAGAATGCAGAATTATAGAGAATGAAAGTTAACTATCCTTGTCAATAATCACTTTTTTGATGCAATGTAATCTCACTACAAAGGTAAATTTAATTTCAATTATATAGCATGTGAAGGATGTGTGTTTGTGTTTTTATTTTTATGGTTATAATGTACACTGAATATGGCATTTAATTTTGTTGTACGATGTGAAATGACAATAAAGTAAACTAAATCTCCATCTCAAAACATCCTACATTCTTAATGCCAGATTGTTCTAAATGTCAGATTGGGATATGACAATAAGCATCCATCATGTAGGGTGTGTTTCAAATTAACTTTGTTGACCCAGTCTGTTTCTTTATTTTTGCTTTGTCTATCAGTTTACCCTGTGGTAAAACTGGGAAGGGTAACAGGCAACAGCCTGTCAGAATTTGTCTTGATAATTAGAAACTCCATATGCTTTTCAATAGTTGTGCTCTTGTGTTCTGATTCTTGCAGACTTCTGTAAAGATATGGCAGCCCCTGGGGAAACAAAGCATTGGAGTTGGAAAGGCTTTGGGCCTGATTTAGCAAATCTTTCTTAATCTTAAAATAGGCCTCTTTAACCTGGGCATTTAAATTGATCTAAGGATTATTTTAGCATTAGTATTTGTGCTTTTGTTAAATTCAATGGCCTAGCTTTAAAAATTACATTATTATTGTATGCTCAGCTATCTTGCTTACCTTACTTGGATGGTTATTAAAAAGTAGGGTGTAGATTATAAAATAAATAATGGTTGCTTTTGTTTCTTTAGCCTTCTGTGGGACAGGTGGCCCGAGTGGATTTCAGCAGTAAAGTAGAAGTTGTATGGGCAGATAATTCCAGGACAATTGTTTTGCCACAGGTAAATAATAAGTTGCTTCCAGTTGATGTATGATATTAGTTATCTTGTTTTTATTAAGTGGCTTCTATATATTAGAGTTTTCTAGAATATATGAGAAATTGCTCTGTTAGTTCATTACTTTAGTTTTATTGGTATCTCAGTAACACTGTGTAATAAAAACAATTTGCTCTGATTTGCTGCTGTGATTGTTTATTTTTTATTTTAGTAGTCAAATCTTACCTTCTGAGGAACTTATGTTATTTTGAAAGATGTTTAATACAGTCTTTTAAGGCCTCTAATAAATATTTCTTTTAAAGAACTGCATTTGTCTCAAAAACAAAAAGTAGTGACCATTAACTTAATTAAAATATTGTTTTAATTAAGAGTTTGCCTCTGTCTTTTTGTTTTATTATAGCACAGAAGCTACTAAAGCACAAGTAAAGGGCCTGCTCTTGCTTCAGAAACCTATTAAATAAACAGTTAACATTCAAGGCTTCCTTTTCTTAAATAGAGCAGTTCTCCTTTAATTACAGTCCCAGTGCCGGAACTGTGGCTGTGTGATACAAAGCCCTCTGGTATATCCCATCCTGCTCTTGTCACACATGATCATATCATATGGAGGGGCCTTCCGTGAAGGCAAGCTGTCTGTGAAATTCTGCATTATAAGGTGTATTGTTTTAAATAAAAATGTTTCCCCTGTTTTCATGACTCTATTTGTATTATAGAATAAATATCATAATCCTGTATAAATCTATATGCTGAAGGATATATGTACATTTTATAAAAACATATAGACTTACATTTTATCAAAATCTATGGAGCCTAGAAAGTGGGAGAGTGGATGTATGATAGCCTGAAGGACAGTTCAAAGAAAATGCAGAAAAATGCCAGGAAGATCATCATTCCTTAAAAAATCAAGGGCATTAACTCCTTATGCTCTGTAGTGGTGAGGTAAGGAATTGAAGATTATTCAGATTGACTGTTACTAGCAGAGCAATGTCTGAGGAAAAGGTAATGGGCAATTTGGATTAATTCAGGGATTTCCATCTCTTAATTGTCTTTTAAAACATGCAACATAGTAAAAATAGCAAAGATGAAGTTAAATAGCATAAAGATAATTAAGTTAACATTACAGCTGTCTTGGCGACTTTAGTCTAAAAAGATAATCCATATTGCTCTCTGATCTGTTGCAAGCTCTCCGCACCAGTTAGCATTTTTTCAAATAGCTACAATGAACTTAGGATCCCCTTAATTCCAGAGATAATTGCTGGTTCAGCATTCCAGATTTATGAATTGTGTAGGGTCTACTTCCTGGTGAAAGTTCAACCCTTGAGGTATTCCATAAATGGATAAATGTTGTTTGTTTGTTTGTTTAAAAGATTGATTGATTGATTGATTTTATACATACATACATACATACATACATACATACATACATACATACATACCCCATCTTAAGGAACTCTGGGTTTGCAATTAATCTGGTTGATCCCTTTTAAATATAGGAAAATTAAACTACATTATCATCAAATAAAAGGGATTGTGTCTTTTGCCACGTGTTGAGACTCTTCCTCTTTTTCATTCTGCCTTCTAGCACTTGTACAATATAGAATCTGAAATGGATGAAGAGACAGACCTTGATTCCATAGATGGCAGCACTAGTGGTGCTTCTTCAGATGAATGGGAGGATGAGAGTGATAGCTGGGAGACAGATAATGGTCTCATGGAAGATGACCACACAAAAATTGAGGAAGTTGAACCTGAGGAACTACCTGTGGAAGAGGTGAAAAAGGTAGAGGAACAAGTACAAGGTGCTGTGGCAATGGCTGTAGCTGATCTAACAACAGATAAATCAGGCAAGGAAGGAACCCCAAAGAGTTTCCGAGAGTTGAAGGAGGCCATCAAGATCTTGGAAAGCTTGAAGAATATGACAGTTGAACAACTGCTGACAGGCTATCCAACCTCTCCCACAGTGGAACCAGAAAAGCCTACTCGGGAAAAGAAGTTTCTAGATGATATAAAAAAGCTTCAGGAGAATCTGAAGAAAACCCTGGACAACGTAGCTATTGTGGAAGAAGAAAAGATGGAGGCAATGGCAGAGGCAGAGAAGAAAGAAGAGAGAGAAGTTCAGACACAGACACCAGTGGCATCAGAATGGCCCAGCGAAACCCCAGTGCTTTGTCAGCAGAGTGGAGGCAGACCTGGTGTTACCTTCACCAGTGCCAAGGGGGAAGTCTTCTCGGTGTTAGAGTGTGCTCCAGGTCAGTTTTAAAAGTGGGGCTAAGAATGGACTTTAGGGCATTCTAACAATATTGCAACCTATTAGCTCCCCTTAGCCTCTGTCAGGGAAATTGAAGTCCAGCAATTTCTGAAAAAACGTAAATTCATAATTCTGTTTTATTGGGACCAGTGTTTGAAAGTAAGTTACAGTGGTTCCCCTTTCTTTCTAAACATATGAGCCAGGTGTAAAATATAACATTAAGTCTATCTCTGGACTGACCCCTTTCTCAATTTTCTCTCTCTACATCTCTCTTTTCGTAACTTTATCTGGTCTTGCATAAAGTCTTTACAATAGTGACTTGCATTCAGTTCAACAATCTTCGATAAAATTAGTGATCCCTGCTCAGGTTAGACAGTGTATTTTAATACAAGCATCATTTGACCATTCTGGCAATATTTGTTAATAATTACCTTATTTGTTAATAATTTTAGTGCTGTTTTATAGTTACAGAAACTTATTTAAATAAGTTTCTAGCAAATGTTAGAAGCAAAGGAGAATGTGAAAAAATTGATAATCTTCTATCCCAATTTATTTATTTATTTATTCATTTATTGCTCCATTAGATAGCCATGCCTTTAAGAAAATGGAGTTTCAGCCTCCAGAAGCCAAGAAGTTTTTCAGCACAGTGAGGAAAGAAATGGCTTTGTTAGCAACTTCATTGCCAGATGGTATCATGGTCAAAACATTTGAAGACAGAATGGTAAGTCATGTAAACCTTTATATATGAACTACATGGTCCATAAAGAAAGGCATGCCTTGTGTTTTAAAATTGTTCTTAAGTACAGTTTTCTAAAATTTGTTTATAATTTTATTCCTAAAAAGAATGATGTTACTTTGCATCTAAGGTATTTCTTAATGAAAAAAATGTTGGGTTTTTTACACGAACAAGGGAAAAAAAACTAATTCGTTTTATCTGTTAGCAGATAATTAAAACTAAGAACTTAGATTTGTTCTGTATTTTCCTCAAGATAAATAAACACCCGTGTGTATATATGAGTAGGAGTTAATTCAATAACTTTGCCAATATAATATTATTGCTTGGTAGATAGCTATTAAATGTAGCAGAACTTTATCATTTGTTGAATGAATTAATATGGCTGTTCTAAGGTATTTTTTCTGAGAAGGTACCAACAATTTGTCCAGTGTAATTTGTTGCATTTATATCCTTACTTCTATTATGGAAATAAAGGAGGTGTAAATATAAGGTATCTCTATCTCATAGAGACTTTGTGTAGGTATCTTATCTGTTTAGTCTCAGCAAGATAACATATAATCTCAGTTTGCAAAGTAGCAGTATTTTTATTTGGTATGGGCTAATATTTCTGTGTTACTCAGCAAATGTGGAAGAGACTAAATAGAACATAAATTTTCTTTGATAACGTTTTCTGAACATTTAGTTAAAGTACAATCTGGCCTGAATTATTGAGGTGTATATTGATATGAAACCCCCCCAAAAAAAGGCTTATGTGCATTTTCTTAATAGCTTTGGATACAACATTTTTAGTTTCTTCTGGTTCCTCTTTATGGATTATTGCATGGACTTATACATAACCTCTCCACAGGATCTCTTCTCCGCACTAGTCAAAGGACCTACGCGCACACCGTATGAAGATGGCCTCTTTTTATTTGACATCCAACTCCCCAATATCTATCCAGCTGTGCCCCCACTCTTTCGTTACCTCTCCCAATGCAGTGGCAGACTGAATCCCAATTTGTATGACAATGGAAAGGTTTGCGTAAGCCTTCTGGGCACTTGGATAGGCAAGGTAACAATTGTTGCTGACTTTTACTATAGTCATCTTGATCTGAGTTATTCAGTATTATATTGTAAACTGCATGCAATTGCAATACTTTCTTTAATGGTATAACTTAAATAGCAAGGTGGCTTACTCTATCTGCTGTTCAAAGATACTGTTCTAATACAGAATATTGTCCAATTATATGGGGTTTGTCTGTAGCTGCCAGCTGTTTTAAAAAAAGTCTACTGCAGAACCCATTCATTTAGAATCTAGTTCTCAGAATACTTTGGTTCAGACAAAATATAAATTGAATGTAGCAAATGAAACTAACCTCTGTTATTAGAAAGAATTTCTTCACAACTCATTTCAGTTTTTTGGCAACGCTTTTCCTTCCACCTACTCCATTATAAAAATTGTATGAATGCTTACCACTGAACTCCATTCCCATAATAGAAAATTATTTTAAAATATATTCTATGTGTGTTCCTTATAGCACCTTCATTTTTATTACTGGTTTCCCAGTTGGACTAATCTTCTTTTGTCTTTCAATGGGCATATTATAGAATTCTATCTTACAGTACATTAATTTTTTGATTAGAGATGTAAAGAAAAGTATGTATGCTATCATTGCCCCAAAAGTTTGTTTTACCCGGAATCTCTAGACACTGATATCGTTCATATGAACAGTAATGTTGTGGGTAGGAATGGAAGTCAGCAGAGCATGGACCATTGCAAATGTCTTGTTCTTAAAAGTTGCTGTGACTGCATTTTAATGCTGTGTAGTCCTTGCTGTTGAATTCACTGCTTACTCTTATTTGATTATTCCAGGGTACAGAGAGATGGACCAGTAAATCTAGCCTTCTCCAGGTGCTCATCTCAATCCAAGGTAAATTCCAGTAAGATGGTATAAAAGATTGGGTCAAAACCTATTGCAAGACAGAAAAAGGTTGTATTCTGGCTGGCCAAGCTATGGGTTGTTTTCCTTGCCCAAGAACAATGTTGTGCATGGCTATTTATTTCATGGCCTAAAAGCAAAGCCTCAGTCACCAGTGGGATAGCTGCCAATATGGAGAATTGGCAGCAGGTACTCCCTGAGCTTGTGGTTAAAAACAAAGAAATGCCAAGACTTTTTTTTTTTTTTTTTTTTGCTATTCATGGATGCTCCATCACTGCCATTCTTGGCAGTTGTTCAGTTCACTTCTGTAAAAAAACAGTGCAGCATTTACATGTAATTGAGAACCCTAGGAATTCATTGCAAGGAGCAGACACCTTTTGCATAGCCTATAAATCTTCAGAGATTTTTTTCAACATTTTTAGTTTATTCAAAAAAGAATTAAAATACAAAAGGCCAAAATATTAAAAAAGAAAAGAAAAGAAAAAACTCAACAAAAAAGACATTAACAAAAAAAGTTGAAAAACCTAAAACTAATGCATATACACCTTACGTTCTCCCTGGTTGAATTCTGATTAATGTAACAATATTAGTTTACCACCCCCTGCAAAACATGCCAAAAAAGTTTCAGTGTTAAACTACTACTGTATTTTTCGGAGGATAAGATGCACCCAGGTTTTGAAGAGGCAATTTTTTTAAAAGTAGATAGGTAGATAGAGGGATAGAGAGGGAGAGAAAGAGAGAGAAATACGGTAGGTAGGGAGAGAGAGAGTAGGTAGGTAGGTAGGTAGGTAGGTAGGTAGATAAAGGTATAGAGAAAGAGTGAGAGAGAGATATCGTAGGTAGGTAGGGAGAGAGAGGGTAGGTAGGTAGGTAGAGGTATAGTGAGAGAGAAATAGAGAGAGATAGAAATACAGTAGATAGTTAGGGAGAGAGATTAGGTAGGTTGGTAGGTAGGTAAAGGGATAGAGAGAGAGAGAGAAATACAGTAGGTAGGTAGGGAGAGACAGTAGGTAGATAGCTATAGAGATAAATGCAGTAGATAGGTAGGGGGAGAGAGAGAGAGAAAGTAGATAGGTTGGTAAAGTGAGAGAGAGAGAAAATAGAGAGAAATACAGTAGATAGGTAAGGGGAGAGAGAGAGTAGGTAGGTAGGTATATAAGTAGATAGAGAGAGAGAGAGAGAAATAAGTAGGTAAGTAGGGAGAGGGTAGGTAGGTAGTAGATAGAGAAAGGGATAGAAACAGAAATACAGTAGGTAGGTGAGAGAGAGAGAGAGTGGGTAGGAGATGTTTCCAGGTGTATTTATCCTTGTGCTGAAGAAGGAAGTCGCTGACAACCTACAGCACGTAAAACTCATCAAGCACTCTAACTAAACAGCTTTCCAAATGGGAAAAAAAGGTTTTGCACTCTGCAAACCTCCCCAAAATGCCCTGTTTTTTTTGTAAAAACAGGCCATTTTTTCACAAAAACGGCCCCATTTTTTTCAAATAAGGCATGAATAGCCTTCGGGGGCTTGTAGAGTGCTCCTGCAGGATGGGGGGCCAAAAAAGAGCAAATAACGGTCCGTTTTTCATGAAAACGGGCCGTTTCTTTGTCAAACAAAATGTATGCATAGCATTATAGAGGCGTCCAGAGTGCTGCTGGGCGCTGGGGGGGGAGGGCAAGAAACTTCCCATTTTGTGCTCATTTCTGCCCTCCCCAGCCCCCAGGATATCTCTGAAAGCCTCCATAAGGCTAGGCACGGCCATTTTGGTGAAGGGGACGGTGCTTCAGGAGGCAAAAAATGCTGTATTCGGTGTATAAGACACACCCAGGTTTTCAGCCTCTTTTTAGAGGAAAAAAGGTGCGTCTTATACTCTAAAAAATACAGTAAATCTACTTGCAAATTGTTAGCCTGTCATCTATAAACTATACCGTGTTTCCCCGAAATTACAACATGTCCTAATAATAAGACCATGCCATATATTTCCTGTGGGCAAAAATATACGCCCTCCCCCAATAATAAACCCCCTGGACAACCCCCCCCCTCCAGCCAGGCAGAGCGCCACTCACCAACCTAGCGATATCCCGAAGGCACAAAGCCACAGGAGCCAGGGGAAGGGGGCAAAGGCACTCACATTGCATGACGCTTTTGGGATACGGCTAGGTTGGTGGGTGGCGCTGTGCCAAGATGGAGCGGGGGGTTGCCGGGCAGCTGCTGTCATGAGCAGTTGCCCAGCAACGCTCCTTTCCAGCCGAGCAGAGCACCACTCACCGACCCAGTAATATCCCAAAGGTGCTAAGCCGCGTGGCGCTCTGCCTGGCTGGAAAGAGAGGTTGCGCAAGCACTTCTTCTGCCTCCAGCTCGCGTGCCTGCCTCCCTCACCATGCCCAACTCTCCCTGCAGGGCTGGGCCAAGGCGGCGCCACCACCGCTGCAGCCACCACCACCACCATGCTCCGAGCATAACCGGCTTCCAAACACTGGAGATCCACTGCCAAGTCTTCCGGCAGCAGCCGCTCTGGGACTACGCTCTATGGTTGTGGGCTTGCTGTTGGAAGACTGGTCTTCCTGCAGCCAGCCCACAACCATAGAGCGTAGTCCCAGAGCGGCCGCTGCTGGAAGACTCGGCAGCAGATCTCCGGAGTTTGGAAGCCGGTTATGCTTGGAGCATGGCGGAGGCAGTGCGGGGGCGGCGGCGCCCTGGCCCAGCCCTGCAGAGAGAGTTGGGCATGGTGAGGCAGGGAGGCACGTGAGCTGGAGGCAGAACAAGTGCTCGCGCAACCTCTCTTTCCAGCCAGGGAGAGCGCCACGCAGCTTAGCGCCTTTGGGATATTACTGGGTCGGTGAGTAGTGCTCTGCCCAGCTGGAAAGGGGCATTGCTGGGCGGCTGCCCATGAGCATGGTCACCTCATGGTGGCTTTGTTGCGCTGCTGCGACAGTGCAACACAGCCGTTTGCCCCTGAGGCTGTGACCAGCTCTTCAGGTGCCCGCTCACAAGAGAGCAGCCACCCGGCAACCCCAAACCAATAAGCCCCCCCCCCCCCAGCAAAATTTGGGAAGTCAAAATAAAATAAGACCCTGTCTTATTTTCGGGGAAACACGGTATTAATAACAAAATGGTTAACAGTAAAAAATGAGATTAATAATTCCGACATTATTGTATGTTTTGAAAACATACAGTAGGCGTGTTTCTCATTAGGCTTGTGTCGCATAAAGAATTGTATGGTGGTTTATCCATGTATATGGTACATCTTCTGTGTTAGATTGTAACAGTATCTCCAAACAAGTTGGGGGAGTTTGATTTTTTTTAAAAAATAAGGCAATTCCTCATATTAACATACTGTCTAAATTACCTAGTTTTGTTTAACAATGGGAGGCATTAATTTGAACATCTGACTTGATATATAGAGAACCTATAAGAAAAAGCTGCTATCGGGCCTTTTCTTAGAAGTACTTTGAAAAAGTAAAAGCAAGAAAGCATTAGTCCAAAACTTAATGCCCTTCATATTAAAATAGCATTCCTTCTGCCTAGAAATTTTTTCTCCTCAAATATGTCCAAAAAGGTAACAGATTTTTGTCATTTTCCAAAATCTTGGAGAGATTATATTGTGGCTTTTCATCAAATGTTTCCATGGTTGAGGAGTTCAACTTCACAAAATAATAAAACCCAGTAAATTGGGATTAATAATTCAAATTTGGAACAATTGCACTTCAAAAAGATTATTTTGATCTCCAACCCTGAATAAAAAAATAAAGTAGTCTTAAAAATACGGTTTTCCAAAATAGAGAGTATTTGTTTCTTACTTTTATCTTCATTCTAGTATGTTCATTGTCCTGATGCATTTGTATATTCTGTTTCTTTTCCAATTATATTTTTAAGTAAAGCATGTTCCGTCTCCATGCATGTACATTTCCAAATTACACATGTACTAAATATCTTATTTCTCCCACTATTTTCTACCTTCCTTTCCCCTTCCCACTTTTTTTTTACTACTAGGGCTTATCCTAGTCAATGAGCCTTATTACAATGAAGCTGGTTTTGACAGTGACCGGGGCTTACAAGAGGGTTATGAAAACAGCCGATGCTACAACGAAATGGCTTTGATCCGTGTGGTGCAGTCAATGATGCAACTGCTGCGCAAGCCCGTAGAAGTCTTTGAGCAGGAGATCTATGAGCATTTCTGCTGTAACGGTTGGCGCCTGATCCACCGTATTGAGTCTTGGGTGGAGACCAATGAACTGGTGGAGAGGAGCCATGATCACGCCGCTCTGGCAGAGTCTTCCTTTGTGCACTCAGCAGGAGGCATTCTGGCTGAGAGTCCTGTAGACAGTATGGGGCCATTGGGAGAGCAAGAGTTAGGGGCTGCAGGAGCAGCTAGCCAACTCTCTGATGGCAAGGAGGAGCTGGAAGACTCCGGTTGCGGAATGTCAACAGTGGCTGCTAGTGACACCCATCAGTGTTCAGACTCTGAGAGCATGGGCCAGGCCAGAGAAGCACATTTTGCCAGAGACGTATCAGATGAGGGTAAAGCCTCTCAGGACTCTGCCACTCAGCCAAGTGTGAAACCAAAGAAAAGGAGAAAGAGCTACAGGAGCTTTCTCCCTGAGAGGAGTGGCTACCCTGATATTGGGTTCCCCCTCTTTCCATTGTCTAAAGGGTTCATAAAAAGCATCCGTGGTGTCTTGAAGCTGTACCGGGCTACCTTAGTAGAGGCTAATATCCCCGAGTGGACAGAAGATAAATAAAAAAATAAATCCAAGTTAGGGACAGACAGGCACACAGAAAGATAGGGGGGCACAGGGAGGAAGAACCTAGCAAAAGTTGTTAACAATAAATAGACTGTCTCACTGCACCCCTTCCTCCTTGGCTTGGTTTGTTATAGAGAAGCAGAATTCCATAACTCATTTCAGGCTGTCTTTTTAATCACATTCCAGATGCACAGGGTGATTGAGCACACACACACAATCACTTCCCTCCACCACCACCCATCCCTTCTCACACAAATGATGTTCCCCCTTGGGGCTTGATTCTGTAAAGAGAGGTGCTGTGGTCTTTCCATTTCAGAACTTAAGTGCAGTTGGAATTGGATCTTTCAGTTCCTAGTCAATGAAGTGACGACCTCTTCTTTGTTTTGAGTTCTTGGGTGCTGTGGATATTGCTGAAAACGGGGACTGCCTTTGATTAAATCCTGAAAGATCTTTATTCAGTATCTAGTTGGAAAATGTAATGCTGTAGTATTCTTCTACTGCCTGACCTAACTTCACTAAAGTCTGTTGATTAGAAGGAAACAAATAGCCCACGTTTCTGCTCTGCATCATTCTTAGTTATTTTCACTGTTGACTATATTGGAACTAAGGGGACGTGCTGTACGAAAGCCACTAAACGATAAATGTAAGCAGCTTGCTTTCCTTAATTGCTTAATCTCTTAATCATGAGGAGCAAGTAAGCACAAGACAAGCTGTACTTGTCAAATGAGCACTTGGGACTTTTGGTCTGTCTTAAGTGTACAATAGCATATCTTGTTCCACTTTGCCTTGAAGAGGAATAGTGCATATAACATAGTTCACTGTTCTCTTGGATACACAAACATTATAGAATTAACTATGAACATTAAGGTACCTCAGGACAATTCTCTAAATATCGCATGGTGCAAACCATAATTTCTGAATTTCTGCTTTCACCTATGTGCTTGCAAAGTGGCAATTCTGCCTGACTCTATATCTCCATGGATTCATATCAACTCTACAACAACCAAGTCTACATTCTGGTAGACAGTGGGTCTCTCTAATCAAGCATCTTTAAATAAAATCACATCCTTTTCATTAATATTATTCATGGTTCCCAGATTCTGTATCATTTGCTTTAGCTGTTTCCAGGAATGGTATTGTGACGAAGGAGTGGTTGCAGGGAACTGAAAATGCATGCTTCCACAACAAATTTCACTTGGTTAGTTGTCCACATTCCTGCAGTCAAAACAGAGTTGCATTCTATTTTTCATTTGGGGTTTCCTCCATCTTTGCATGGCTTCACATTTATTTACCTTGATGATTCCTACTCTGATAACAACTTAGATGTCCCTCTTAAGTCACCCTCCCAAGAGAAGAATCCACTTGGAGAACATTGAGGGAGATGACACAAATCTTGTGTTGGCTTGGAATGTAGTGGATGAATTATTTTAGTATTGCAGAGTAACATTTGAGAAATAGCATTTCTCTGTTTTTAAGAGCTTGCAGCAAGCAAGCTATCGGGGCCCAAGCAATTATGACTCAGAAGAGCCCAACTTTATAAGAACTCAGAGTACTTAGGTTGATATAGTCGTCAGATGAGGTCAGGAATAGATTTTACCTGTTGCCTGCACTACCAGACCCGCTATTAATTGTGTAGAAAGGCAATTCTGTTCTGAGGTATTGTCAGATTTCTTACACAGATGAGATAATGGTACCTTATGTTCCCCAGAGAGAATTAACCAGCTGCCGATCTTAACGTGATGACCCTTTTCAAAAGCCTGCCTTTTTCCACATAGTAATCATGTAAACTGCCAACATGCTTTAATAAGGTGAGAGGAGCCATGAAAAATGTTAATTATGCAAGCTTACAGGAGAGCTACCTTTTCTCAAAACACAATGAAGAACTTGTCTGAATTGCTCCATTCTGCCCCTGTGGAAGATTTTACCCATTCTTTCCTCCTTGGAACCTGCTGACATCTTTTACATTCTCAAGCACTGTCCCTTTTATCCTTGCTGTTCTTTGCCCTTACCAGTGGCATGCACAGAAGTTTACATCCCCCCTCCCCCCCTTTAGCTATTGAATAATGTGAAGCTCTAGATTATGCAATTGCCACTGGGCATATTGCAGCCGTGTAACTTTTTTGGGTGTATGTCTGTAATCCAGAGTGAAGAGACTGTCAAAGTGACAGCGCTTATACATACACACCAAGAAGCCAAAGCATGAGGCATATTGTTAGTCTTGAGATGGGCCACATGATTGTGATGTATAAATTAAAATTATCTGTTAAGTGCTGGGGAGGGAAAGGGAAAAGAAATATTACTAAACTTTATAGACTTGATTCTGTACAGTATTTAAAACCAATGGAGCTGTCATATGGGGCAATGCTTAGGGGTATGTTACTTTTGCAGCTGTGAATGCTTGGTTGCTTACAATATATGTATAAAGTACTGTGTGATGAATCTTTTTTTACTGGCAAATTTTGTTTGGCTAATTAAGATGCAGTAATAAAGGAGAGAAAGTGGCTTGCCGTTATGTTCACCGCTGTTCATAGATTTGGCTGTTCATGCTGTGTGTCGTTTCAGCTTGAAGCGTCAGGTTTATGTATCCCTGAAACTTTGAAAGGGATATCAACACATCAAGGGTTTGAGTGACATGTCATTCCCAGGATCACCATTTACCTGGTAGGGCTTGTGAATGCTATAATATACGTTCACTAGGAGGGTTTCTCTGGAACCCTTCCTTCTCGCCTTTAAATTTTCAAGGTGCTAAACTTCACCATCTCCTCAATTTCACTCTCAGCTTCCTTTACTACAGTTGAAGCTTCCTCAATAATTGTGCTGATTATCACAGGATCTGTTAAACAATCCTACTTCCCTTGGTTTCTGTATTAATATGCATGTTACATCATATTCCTGTTTGTGTTATTTTGCAATCAGAAGACTCTTTTCTCTCTCCTTTGGCCAGTTTTGGATAGAAGAAGCACATTTACGTCTCTAAGAGCATACGTAAATTTGTGCAACACAGTAATCACTTCTTTAAATTTGCATACAATTCCTTTTTTTTAGCAAGGTGCATCTAGAGAATGTTAGACTATCGTCATTTGGTGCAAAGACACCCCTTAATGTCTGATTTGTCACAATCTTCATCTCTGCTCTAGAAGACAACGTAAACTATTATGGAAGATACAAAAAGTGGAGTGATGTACACTATCCTCAAACTAGAACAATGGCCTTGTAAAATAAATATTGAAGAGGATGCACACACATATTATTGGGCTGTATAGTTTATGTCCTCTGAAAGGCCTGGGAAGTAAAGCAATTGAGGCCTCTGACCCGAAAAGATCCACTCTAGCACTTTCAAAAGCTGCTCCAAGCCTCTCTCCCCCCCCCTTTAATTACACAAGATTAAAGATCCTTGCAATTATAGAGGCCAGGAACAAGCTTGCCTCATCAGGTGCATGATATGAAAACTAGATTTTGTCTGTGAAAACAGAAGTCGGCTGCTTTGCCCTTTTTCTCTTGGAACTCAGCATGCTGATAGAACTCAGTTTTAGTCTGCCCTGGATAATGGTTCATTGTTTTGAATCACAAATGTTCCCCCTGAGGCTGACACTTTTGTCAAAGTCACCCAAGCAGCAACTATTTGACTCCACGGTTTTAAAATTGGGGGGGGGGAGCAGAACTCTCCCCATTGCTACCCACTTATGTTTAGCATGATGTTGCACTGGAAATTGGTTCTCATCTATGCCTGTATATCCCAATGGCCATTATATGTGATCTCTGCTTTTTTTCCTAACAGACAGATTAAGTAACAATTGCTTGTATTGATGTATTTATCTGGCCTCCACATCCGTTTGTGCTTTAAATATTTTTACACTGTGCCTCTGTCTTGATTTTGGAAAATTTCTGGTAACCAGCCTGGTAACCTAGCTGTTTCAACAAAGCCAGTGTTTATCAAATATAAGATACATATACCTCATCTTAAAATATAGTCTCCACTATCTGTAATACATGCCAAAGATGGACGCCAATTCAACTTGCATGTGCTTTGTATTGCTTTTAAAATCTGTAAGAAGTTAGCCTAATATGAAACGGTTGAAGTCCAAATAGATGCTATACAGACTTCAAGACTAGTAAATCCTCTTGAAGAGATGTATCTGTACATAGCAATTTCAGGGGAATGCTATTCATAACAAAACTCGGTAAAAATTTGTTAGTTAGTTAATTGTTAGCCATTCAAAATGTGGCCAATAGTAGTAATATCTAGTAATAGATATTTTGGGTAATATAGGTAATATCTTCTACCCTTACAAAGTTAGTGCTAGAATAAAATCCTACTTGGCAGATGGCAGCACAAGACCAATCTTGATCTTAAAAGCTAAGCAGGGTCGGGGAGTACCTGTGATCTCCACTTGACTTGGGAGTTGAATACACATCCCCAGAAGAAGGCCATGACAAAGCAATTTTATATTTTTGCCAATAGCACTACATGGGTATGTTTAAGTCACCAGGACTTCAGTTTGATTCTATTTAAAGATACATTACATAACTTCAGATCTGATGCTTTGCTAGAGTAGCAATCAATGCTATCTCGTGTGTATAGTTTGTAAGGACAGGAAACTACACATTTGTCTACTTCAATTATCAGTTTGGATTATAAAAGCTACAGAGTGGGGGGGGGGGGGTTTATAGCAAATCTACATCTCTAAATTCCTCTGGGACTGATTGGAACTTCTGAACTGTTCACCAGGACCTGACTCTACTTTTGGGAGGATACACATAATTCTTCAAAGAATTGCATTGGGGTGGATGAGTAGAAATTGTCAGTTCTTCAAAAGCACTTTCAACCCACATCTTATGTTATAGGTCCAATCATAAAGGCTTTGAATGTAAATTGAAAGCAACTGTATAGTTAAAGCATTCATTCTCCAAATTCTCCTTTATTATGATGAGTTCTATACTGCTCAATCCAGAGTTTCTGGGAAGTGTGTGTGGGTAAATTTTTCATATTTTTAGATTAATAATAGCAGTTTGGGCTCTAATTGTAACTATCAATAGCCCTGACACCACAACCCTCTCCCCAAACTGTCTTGCCCTTAACTATAAGTTGTCTGCATTAGTAGTTTAAAAAGAAACAGCAGGCTACAATAAAAAGATGGCCACTATCCCATTTTTGACAGCTGCCTTTAATCTACTAATAATCTGTAGTTTGTCAGATGGACTGTGTTACTACAAAGTTAGCCAGGAAAATAGGCAAGGAAAGTGAATGCATAAAGGTGCCACTTTGGACTTTTATGGAAATAACCTGCAAGTTGTTAATTGAATGTGCATCTAATTGAAGAACTGTTGTGTCCTGGAGAAAGGTTGTGTTTCAATTACCTTCCTGCATTTGAATGATAAAGATGGTGAAGTGTTACATTAAGTGCTTTGTCTTTTGAAAAGAGCAATCCAAAATCAATGCAGGCATGACAGACATTATTTTTTTCAAAATAGGTCTTTCATTTCTCCATAGGAATAATAAGCAACTAAACACAAGGCATGTATGTATGTGTTTTATACTCCTTACAAAAATCATAAAATTGGCCCTCCGAGTGGCAAAGGATTATGAAGACACCTTTATCCAGACAGAAGGGTGTGGAAGTGGCTTTGGTTTAATTTGAAGGCATATTCCGCTACAGCAACACAGAGAGCAAGGAGACTCTAAAATCTTTCACTGCACAGCAGCTTAGGGAGAAGTCGTGGGCAAGACAAGCTGCTCCACTATTTACACCGCAATTAAAAGCTGCAGAAAAAGACAAGCTCTCCCTGAGAATTATCCCTGTCAACGATGTTGATGGTGTTTTTAATGGAGTAGATGCAGCATTTGGAGATCTCTTCACAATTTTCCAGAGTGTGTCACAGTGGTGTCACAAAACTCTTTCCACTGTTTCTTCCTGATGCTCATTCAGGAGCCACCAATAATACGGGCTAGCCGGTTGTGTATTTGTCCTTGCACTGGCTCACATGTCAACACCTCGCCGTCTACGGTCATAAAGCCCTTGGGCTCTAGGGGCTCCAGCCGAAAGGCTTTCACGGGCACGTAGTGGACATGAGGGCTGTTAAGAGCCAACTGATTCCCTTTCTCCACGGCCATGAATAACTTGAGCATTCCCATCCGGGAAATGCCAGCAGTTACATAGAAGAGGTGGATGGCATCATCAAACAGCTTGGCTGTGGGAGCTATAATAAAGTCTGTTCCCAGGTGGGATTGCTGAATGCCAACTATAGAAACAAATTCCTCCTCGGGGACAACAGTCCAGTGCTTGGGAACTGGCTGCTCAAAGGGCACCAACAAGGAGTCTTCCAGCACAGAATCCTCCTTCAGGAGGGAAGAGGCAGGCTGAGGGAGGATGCTGACAGGAGATTTCCCGTTCGCAGTGGAGACCTGGTGAGGTGGATGCTGAGGTGAGGGGCAGGCATTCATCCCTGTAGGAGGCAAGGAACTTGAGGCAGAGCTTTGTACTTCAGCTGGCAGGTAGGAGAGGCGGCCCTTGTAAACCTGGAGTGAAGTGAGGAGTTGGAACGTGCCCACTGTAAAACGGGCACTACCCAATTTGCGGTACCTCTCGCTGGTAATATCCACATCAGAGACAAAACCCCAGCCAAAGCTAAGGAAGGAGAAGAGCCGCTTGCCTGAGGCCATGCGGAGGGAGACGAGGTCCATGGGAGCATGCAGGCCTTTGCATAAGAAGTAAGTGCAATTCTTCAACAGTTCCTCCTTTGCCACATGACTTCTGCTGTAATGGGGGAAGAGAGGAAAGGACAGCCTATGATTTCTTGAACAAGTCACTCCACATGCCCTAGAAACCTTTTGGGCATAACATTGACCTATAAACCCCAATCTATAGCTTGTAAAGCTAGCACTAGCACTTAAGACTTATATACCACTTCACAGTGATTTTTACAGCCTTCTCTAAGTGGCTAAGCATAAGCATATATGAAAAAACATCCTTCCCCTCCTATATATTACAGGCCTCTAGCTGACCTCCCCTGATGTTTAATGCACGATATGCATCCTAAATCCCTCCAAATATCATCTCCAAGATAAAATGTTTTAATGTAATAAAAGGAGAAAACCTAAAGTCATCTGGGGTAATCATGTTCACAGTGAGTTTGTAGATGTGCTTCTCACAAGCCAGAAAGAAAGATCAGTGCCTCTCTGAAGGCAGCTGCTACCCCAGAATTGTTTTCCTTTGCTTGATTTCTCCCATCAGAAACATGCAAGAATATTGAACTTGGAGGAACAGCCAACTTTATACCTGTAACATCTTCTGTATCAAAGATACTCTATGTCAGGGCTATGAAACTCGCAGCCCGAGGGCCAGATGCATCACATGGCGGCTGTGCCCACACCCGGGTTAGCGAGGGGGGAAAGTCATATGTCACATGACGATGCCGGATGTGAGTTTGACACCCCTGCTCTATGTCAATCCACTTACGTGATGCTACTTGCATATGGCAAGGTTATATAATGAGAGTCATTATTGCAATGGGTAACAAACCTAGTGTAGAGATAATACAAATTCTAGTACAATCACAACACTTTAGAGGTTCTTGATAAATGACCGCTTACAATTGCCTTTAGCTAAGCCTCTTCCAGCAACCCAAATAAGATTTAAGATGCCATTGTCACAGCAGTGGTAGTTTAAGCTTGAGATGAAAGTTGTCAACCACTCCTTCTCCTTGAATATTAGTGATGGATGTGCACAGCATCATGCTGCAAGGGATCTGTTCAACTTCTAGGAGCTGACAGGTCTCCCAATTTTTCCCTTCTTTTAACTTGAAGAAAAAAAAAGCTCCTACATTTTCAGCAGAGAAAGGAAGAATGAAGAGATGAAGAGAACATCATCTTCACAAAGGCAACAAACTTCCATGGCACCATAACAAAAATCCAGAAGAGGCAGTGGCGAAATTCAAAAAAAATTACTATTGGTTCTGTGGGCATGGCTTGGTGGACGTGGCAGGGGAAGGATACTGCAAAATCTCCATTCTCACCCCACCCAGGCCTGCCATGCCCCCAAACCGGTTCTCCCAGCGGTGCCATAGGTGCTGCCATCTTGTTTTTGGCTTCTGCATGTACGCAGAAGCATTTTTATAGTACTGCGCCTGTGCATGCAGCACATATCAAGCGTGTGTGCGGTGCGCGACCACGAGCGAACCAGCAGTAGCGGCTGCCGGAACTCACCCCTGCTTCCCTCTAATAAATATAACCAGAGTTCAGAGGGACTTGGTAGTTGCATTTGATTTGAGGGAGGCTTTATCACTGCCATTCTAGAACCCTTACATTGATTCTGTATAGGTTTGAGATGGAAGCTCCAGTGTGTGAAGATGAAAGTCAAGGCTGAGCCCTGGCAAAAATTTCTAAAAGACAAAGTCAGCCCCCTGCTTGCTTGCTTGCTTGCTTGCTTGCTTGCTTGCTTGCTTGCTTGCTTGCTTGCTTGCTTGCTTGCTTGCTTGCTTGCTTAGGCTTATAGCTATGTTAAGGCAGCACCTTTCCTAGGCTTACTGATGGCTTTAAAAAGAGTTTGTTGTAAGCATTCAGCAAGGGCCAGTTTGGTGTAGCAGTTAAAACATTAGGCTAAAACCTGTAAGACCCTGAGTTCTAATACTGTCTTGAAAGGAAGCCAGCTGGGTGACTTGCTCAGTCATGGCCTCTGGAAGGAGGCCATGGCAAACCACTTCCCCAAAATCTTGCTAAGAAAACTGTAGGGATTTGTCCAGGTAGTCACCAGGAGACAACATTGACTCAAAAGCATGCCTGCGCACACACAAGAAAGCATTCAGGAAGCTCAATAAAAGTGATGCCTTAAAGTAGATGTTCAACATGACTGGTTCTTCAGTTTAAACATAATTCTGGAATGGCAACAAGTGCTTGGATGTGTCAAAATGGCAGTGGGTTGACAGTGGTGGTTCTGCATGTGGAGGATTGCTAGGGGTTTCTGACACATGAGCAGCTCCCCCAACACACCCATCACAGGATTGTTCAATGATGAGAGGATTCACAGGCAGGAGTTTGAGGGAATTCAAGAGGAAAATAATTCAATAGGAATTTATATGAATTAGGAAGTGTGTGGATAGTTAAAATAATGGAAGTAAAGGTAAAGGTTCCCTTTGCACATATGTGCTAGTTGTTCCCGGCTCTAGGGGGCGGTGATCATCTCCGTTTCAAAGCTGAAGAGCCAGCGCTGCCTGAAGACGTCTCCATGGTCATGTGGCCAGCATGACTAAAGGCTGAAGGTGCACAGAACACTGTTACCTTCCCACCAAAGGTGGTCTCTATTTTTCTACTTGCATTTTTACATGTTTTCGAACTGCTAGGCTGGCAGAAGCTGGCACAAGAAACGGGAGCTCAAAAGACTGAAAAGACAGAAGACCACAAACAATTGGACGACTTTAGGGATGGAGTGACTGCAACAGCTACAATTTGAACATATGCTTCTTAATATAATCAAAAGAAGATGAAAGAAAAGTATCTGGACTTGCTTATAGTCACAAAGGACAAAAGGGCAAGTGGGACATAAGGAGATCAGGTGAGTACTTCCAGTTGTCTTCTAGTAAAGGCTTCTTCTAGTAAAGAAGCAGTCTTTTTGTTGGGCTCAGTAGAGGCCAGATATCAGAAAGTGATGGGCAATATTTGAGGATGTGGGGAGAGCAGTTTACAAAGACCCACAGAACACTTGTTTCTTTTCCAGTATTTGAAAGGCTTAAAGGAACAGAAGGCTTGCTTTTCAAACAAGAATATCCACAAGAATAAAAGTTCATACCGTACAATCATACTGCTAAATTTGGCTGTTTTGTGTCTGGGGAGAGATACATACACCCACCCACAAACTGCATTTTCCCCCCAGGCCTGAGCTAATGCATCTAATTTGACTCAGGTTCTTCAAATACTCCAGTCTACCTGGAATTACCCTGAGACATTCACTCTTTCTCAGTTTAATGAAGCAGAGTTGCCATAAATGATCCTGATTTCTTTGAAAGAAGATAAAGTTAAGTGAACATGGTAAATCTTGATAGGGGCGGGGGGGCTTATACGCTTCATGCCTATGTAGAAGCAAGGCCATTGAGCATGATAGCAGCATTGCCATTAGAAAGCGTGACCCGACAAAAGCGCCAACGTCAAAAGCGCGCCGACAAAACCGCGGCGCTAAAACCGCGATGTCAAAAGCGCGCCGACAACAGCGCGCCGACAACAGCGCGCCGACAACAGCGCGATTTAAGTTAAGGTAAGGTTTAGGGTTAGGTTTAGGGTTAGGTTTAGGGTTAGGTTACAGCGCGCTTCTGTCGGTGCGCTGTTGTCGGCGCTCATTAGTCGCGCGCTTTTGTCACCGCGGTTTAGTCAGGCGCGCTTTTGTCGTTCGCGCATTTGTGGTGGAACCATTAGAAAGCGCACCATCAGCAATGAAGTTTTGAAACAGGAAACAGATTTCACTAACATGGGCCAATGCCAGGTGTTGGGGCTGTAGTTGAGATCTAACTTGTGTAAAAAGAATATTGCTGTTGGGAAAAATCCAGATTAAATAATCGTTACATTTATATACATACTGCTCTTAAAATAATTTCTGTAGCAATTTTCAATACAAATGATTTCTTCAAGAAACATTTTGAGAATTATCACTCGGCATGGTAACTCTGTAAGTAATTTCTGCATGATTAAGATAAGTATTCCATATCTCAGTTTGCCTCTCACTTTTCCTCCCTCTGAAGGTGATCCCATTTTGACCTAAGAGCATTTCTAGATTCTGGTAACAGAAAGACTTGAGGATTTCACACTTTGCCTTTTTAATTGACTTTCTATAATGTCTGGTCAGCCTCTCTCAGGCTGGGATGAGAGAATTCCTTTGAGATATCTTAGCTCATTTATCAAATTACAGAAGTTCAATGAACCAGTCAGGGCAGGGGGGAAAGCAACCAGGTGCCTTCTAAAGTTCAACTCCTTATCAACCTTAGCAAGTAGTAGTATCATGAACACCACCAGCAGCCTATGTCCTGAAGAGATTTCATGGAGGAGTCAGTGATACAACTCTAATAGAGCAGCAGTCATCAACTGGTGGTCCATGGACCACTGGTGGTCTGTGAGAAATTTTTGGTCGTCCACAGAAAAACTATTTTTATATTGCACTAAACCAGGGGTCCTCAAACTACGCCCCTGGGCCAGATATGTGCAATGAACATTTGTGTTACTGCAGAGAGTCTCCCCCTTCTGGGTCTTTTTGTGTGGGTCGGAAGGGGGCAGAAATTCCAACTTGAGGTCTGCTTCAGCCTCCTGGTGCAGGGCTTTGGGTGAAGGGAAGTGCCACTGGTGGCAAAGAGCCAGAGGGCCTCGTTACAGCGGGACTGCGTCATGGTCTGGAACTGGCTGACCATCTCAGCCTGCTGAGCCTCCAGGCGCTGTCACCTGGACTTGCACTCCCGCAGGTCTTCCCTCTGCTTGGAAAGCCTATGCTCGTAGTCCTCAGTGAGATGCTTCTACTGAGCCTCCTTCTCGGTCAGATCCAATTTGAACTGAGATGTTTTGCCAACTCTTTCTCATAGTGGCTGCTTAGCTCCAGGAACTGCTTCTTGTTGGGGCCCTAAGGAGCCCAAGCAGGCAGGCGAGGAGTGGTGAGTAGAGGCTGGCAAGGTGCCCGTCGATGTGAGGGACGTCGAATTGGCAACGTCCACCTAGTCACATGATCACCTTGCCACACTCACTCAGCTGGTCATTAGGCAGATCATATTAGTGGTCCGCGGGATTTAAAATTATGAATTTAGTGGTCCCTGAGGTCCAAAAGGTTGGTGACCCTTGTACTAGAGCATCCAGTTGCAGGGTGGTGGTGGTAATGACTGAAATACAACCCTCAAAGAGCAGAAAGGAGGAAAGGGAATGGGAAACGATCCATTCCTTTTCCTAGTGAATAATTAGCTTTCTCTGCCTGATGCTCTCCCTAGCTGAGTCAAATGCATTTGAATGTACCATGTTGAAGAAGGCAGGGCTGAAATGTATCTAAAGCTTCAGAGTGACTCACTTTCCCGCTGAGGCTGTTTGACAGGACCCAGACTTGTTTCCTCTGGCCTTAAACCTCCGCCATTATGACACCAGAGCATTTATTTTAGAGAATGCCAGGTGGCTGAGCCAGTGTAACAGAAAGGAAAAAAGCCCCTCCAGAATACTCTCCTCAACACCCTCTCTCCTCAAAGGAAAGGGGAGGGGATTAGCCACAGAGCAGATGGAATAGGAGGCCTGCTGTGCAAAGGGCAGAGGCCAGCACAGAGGGAGATGGGAGGAGCTTCTGGAAGATTATTGAAAGCTGAGCCCAAGACTAGTAATAAAAGAAGCTTTGCAAGAGAAGAACCTCTCCCACACCCCTCTTTAGAATGACACATGACACAAACCCGAAGAAATATTATGCACCGAGTCAGTCAGGGAAGGGCTGGTGTGAAACTGTGGCTGCCTCTTTTATTTGAAGTATTTGAGATGAAACTCAAATACTTTGGCCACCTAATGAGAAGGAAGGACTGACTGGAGAAGAGCCTGATGCTGGGAAAGATTGAGGGCAAAAGAAGAAAGGGACGACGGAGAATGAGGTGGCTGGATGGAATCACTGAAGCAGTAGGCGGGAGTTTAAATGGACTCCAGAGGATGGTAGAGGGCAGGAAGGCCTGGAGGAACATTGTCCATGTGGCCGTGATGGTTCGGACATGACTTCGCAACTAACAACAACAAAATGGCTGCCTCACAAAGCAGAAAGGAGGAGCAACTCTTGGTCTAATCCGAAAAGCCCACAGACCCTCAGGCACCAATGGAAGACCAGGCAGGGTTTTCATCTGTCAGTGGCCAGATCGTAGGTCTTGAGTTGGGGATGAGCAATGTAAAAGGTTGCATACAAGTCACAGAGTCCTCACTACAAAATTTGAGGTGCAGAATCTGTCTAACAACAGCAACATAAATGCACTGAATATTCCTACTTAAAGGCAGCTAAAGCAGGAGGCAGTGCTGGCTAATCTCAAGAAGCTAATTAGGTTCAGTTCAGTGACTAAATAAATGGATGGAAACTACAATACTACAAAAAGGATTAAAACGAGAAGAACCATCTTCAACTGGCAGAGAAGAGAGCCTTCTCTGCCGTTGCACCCACCAGTCTCACTTCTGAGGGGATATTCTTTCCCCCAGAGGTGAGACAGGAAGCCTCCACTCTCCTGTTAAAAGTATGGCTCTGCCACCTCATATGGGGAGCATAGAGGAGCATGCAGTCATGGGACTGGCTAGTGCCCTGCGAGCCCCTCCCTTTGCCTTTTAATTATTTTTAACTGTGTTTTATCATCCTTGCCTCTTTTTTAACTTTTATATACTGTTCTTATATTTTAATACCTTGTTGTACACTCCCTCTCTGAGGGAGATGGACAGTTCAGAAATGTGAAAAATAAAATTTAAAATATCAAGAAAACCCAGGTTACAGGTCAAACAAGAAACTTAAAACCATTCAGAAGAAAGCAACAGCAATGCCTTTCATTGCTAGAAAAACTACAGGGGTGTGTTCAGGAAATCACCAGAAGCCAAGTTCAATTCAAAGGAGACTGTATTGCCAGGCAGACCCTCCTTCCATTTCTCTTCCAGTTATTCACTGGCCTGTGTTAAGCGTAGGGATGGCCCTGAGAGAGTGTGGCCTCATTTGTAATCATACAAACAGCGCAAGGAATCGTTAGGAGATGCCATACCTGGCATAGTGATTAAGTGAAGCAGCTAAAGCGTTCCCAGAGCCTCCTGGGAGAATGCAGAGAGGCTTCTGGATCGCGGTCTTCCAGTCAGGACGCTCCATCAGGCCATTGATCACCTGAAAGACACAGATGACAGTCAATCAGAGGAAACACCCAAAGAAGTCTGGTTTTGCATCTGAACTGGACTTCGGCTGCAGTGAAGAATGATCACTACGGAAGCAGCCAGTCACTTTCAACATACTTATTGGGACAAAGAATCTATGTGACTCAGACTCAAGAGTGTGATTCAAATTTGGGTCAGCCTTTACACTAGACACAAGTTGCAAGGCTGGAAATTAGTCTTATTTAAACTATTAATTTTTTTTAAAAATCCCAGAACCCCTGATCAAGAAGCAGTGCATCTGAGCAAATTTTTCTCTTTTATTTATTTATTTGCCTTTACAGAGCCTCTGTTGTTGCAAAATTCTGGAGTTCTGCAAAAAGCAGTTTGAAAGACTTTGTTTTCAGCAAGCAGCATTCAACCCTGTAAGATTTAGTTTACCCCCACATGGCAGATCGAAATAAATATGCAGTAATGGCAAGCTTCTCCCCGTTATCCCCACATTCTCATCAATAGTGCTTATGACAAAGATATACAATCTGCCAATTCAAATAATCTGATTTAACTTGAAATTCACTATGTTCTGCTTCTTGGATTCAGCATTGCTAGTTGAAATTGTACAATTGTTTTATCTTCTGTTGCTAAAAAAGAGGAGAATCTTGATCAGGTATCATAGCGGCATAGGCAGAAACACTGAGAGTTCTACTAAAGTGTGGCAAAAAATCTGTCCTGAAGTCCTGCAGAGGAATGTCTCCCCCCCCCCCACTCACCCCACTTTTCTCCATTCCTCACCCAGCCTCTCTTCTACCCCTCTGGCTCCCACTGAAGTCAGTTAAAGGTAATTCACCCTATCACCTCCAGAGCCAATGTAATTTAAGTCAGGGGGATTTGTTTCAAAACCATGGGAGTTTACGAGCATCTGGACTCATGGCTTCCTTCTTGAAGTGCATCAAGAATTTTTCCCCAAATGTAAAGATGAGGAAAATTCTTTTCTTGTAAAAAAAAATGAAGAGACACCCAGACAGCTTCTTGATTCTGCTTTCTGAAGCACCTCTGCAAATTTGTTAAGGTCATCATTGTAAAGGTGAAAGTAAAAAATAGTTCATTTCCAGTTTAACTTTTGTGCCATTAGTTAGGAAATCAAGTCTAAGTTCAAAACTATGAACACAGTGGTAAAATACTACAGAAATAAAATTTCCACCCCAAATTTAACCAATTCATTTGAGGTGTTAACATGTAAAAAATACCTAGCTAAGAGTAGTTGAGCAGTATTTTAAAATGGTTAGCTTAAAAAAAGCCCACTGTGTCCCCATTCTGTTGTTGCTTCTGCTAATCAAGCATTGCAATTTCTCTAAGGACTAAATAATAAAATATTAAGAATCTATATGTCATAAACATCATTGTATCAAAATAACATATTGCACTAAAACTGAGAAGATGGAGCAATAAATAGCCTACAGAGTTAGATATAACATCTTAAAGGATTGGGCTAGATCTCTATTAAAACTTTATGGACACATTTTTAGTTTCTTTCAGTGTCTCTCATTAAATCACTATTCCATGTATTCCTTTCTGATTTTATTAGTGCTGTTATATTTAGGATTGTATCTTGTCTTCTGGTTGTTTTGTTTCACCAATAAAATGTTTTTTTTTAAGTGAGGAGAACATGTACTGGAGCCATGACACCATAAAGTCTCTACAACCATCTGCCCTGTTCCTTACCTCATGAAGCAAGCCGTCTCCAGCCATAATGACCACAGCGTCCCATTTGGACATATCCTCCTCCCTTGCCAAATCCCAAGCATGATTATGTTTCTCTGAGGAGAAAGACAAAAAACTTATATGTCTTGTAAATGATGTTAATTCAGATGGAGTATAGGTTCTAAGTTAGTCCACAAATATGCAACTGTCTTTCTTCTTACGTTCTCTCTCTCTCTCAACCCCTCCCTCCCTTTCTTTGTCTCTGTCTGTCTGTCTGTCTGTCTGTCTCTCTCTCTCTCTCTCTCTCTCTTTCCGTTGCTTCAGTTGATTTGAGCCAAGGTGGCGCAGTGGTTAAATGCAGCACTGCAGGCTACTGCTAGATCAGCAGGTCAGCGGTTCAAATCTCACCGGCTCAGGGTTGACTCAGCCTTCCATCCTTCCGAGGTGGGTAAAATGAGGACCCAGATTGTTGGGGGCAATATGCTGACTCTCTGTAAAACCGCTTAGAGAGGCCTGAAAGGCCTATGAAGCGGTATATAAGTCTACTGCTATTGCTATTACTGCTATTTAATCAACTCCTTTGTTTATTTGTTTGCTAAAACCATTTGTTTTCAAGCAAATTTTACAGAAAGCCAACTGGGCAGTTAAAGAGAAAAAAAAGAAACCAACAAATCTAATCCAGCATGATTACAAGGACAGAATATGGCAAAACTGTCTTGCGACACCCGCTGAAGCAATCTGGAAAGTTCTGGAGAGGATTCCACATGACAAGATGGCAATCCCTCAGATAACCCGGTCCCAAGCTATTGAGAGTTATTTTAATGAAGCCACTGCTTTAAAGTGAGCCCAGAGACAGACTGGATGCCAAAGAGGTTGACAAAGTTGATGCATGAGGCAGTCAGATAATTGGAGTTTCTAACGTAGTGACTTTGTGCTGATACAAATAGTTTTCAGATTGCCCTATTCTCCAAATCCAACATCTTCCATTATTGTGCTCTTTATTTGCCATATGTTTAACTGGGATGATAGTTTTAACTTAGTCATACACATTATGTTTTTTTATAAAATGAATTACACAATTCATTGTAACTATAACTTCCACATAAGGAGAACTGAAGCAGGTTGAATTAACTACTTACTCACATACATTGAAACTGCAAAGAGTTCTACAACATAGAATAGCGAATAATGTCATTCTACCCAGGCTTGGCCAAAGGCAAAATGAGTGAACAGAACTGGAAATGGAAGTCTAAGCCATATCTATAGGTAGTCCTCGACCTAGGACTACAATTGAGCGCAAAATTTCTGCTGTTAAGTGAGATATTTGTTAAGCGAATGTTATCCCATTTTACAACTTTTCTTGCCACGGTTGTTAAGTGAATCACTGCATTTGTTAAGTTAGTAACAAGGTTGTTAAGTTGTTAAGTGAATCTGGCTTCCCCATTGACTTTGCTTGTCAGAAGTTCACAAAAGGTGATCACATGACCCTGGGACACTGCAACCGTCATAAATATGAACCAGTTGCCAAACATCCTAATTTTGATCACATGATCACAGGGGATGCTGCAATGGTCGTAAATATGAAAAAAGGTCATAAGTCAGTGCCGTTGCTAAACGGACTGTTGTAAGTCAAGGACTACGTGTACTAAAAGAGTTTCCGTATGTTACTCTGAGCCAGCCACAAGACTCACCAGTGACAAACTTATGGAATCCTATGCTGGCTTCTGTCAACATCGGCTGAACTTGAGAGGTGAAGAGATGTAGGGCCTCTCCTGCTCCGCTTCGCGGGTTCAGCAGCACCATCACCTGGCACTTCTGAGGAAGTAAGCCATGTATTCCTCCTATGTAGAGAAAGAAAAGAAATGGGAGAATCAAAAATTAAGAAGAAGAACAAGCGTAACACGGTACAGTGTTGCATTGCGTAGTGTAGTGTGTATGCACACACACACCTAAGATCAAAAGAGTGAAAGGTTGGGGGTCAGCATGACATACTAGCTCAGCAAGTCCAGAAATTGGAGTCCCACCATTTTGGAAGAGCAACAAGTGAGGGAACACAATTCAAAGTCAGATCAAAGCAATTAAGGTGCCTTTTGTTGCAACTCAGAGAAGTCCATTTTATTACTAAATTCTTATCAACATAGTATGTAAAGAATCTTTCATGCTAAAAATAATTAGCAAAGTTACTTGACCTGAGCCTTAATTAACTGATTTCCCCCTGTTGTTTATAGCTTTTAGTTGCCTTGATTTTGTTTTCATTTCCATTGTTTGTATTGCTTTCTATGAGCTATTTTTTTTAAAGCAGAATAATGGTGATTTTGCCTTATCTTGTCTTTACGAAGAAACAGTGCTACAGTATTACCAATGTAAGGAAATTCCTTCCCTCTCTCCTTTGAATTGGGCCATTTGCCAGGCTTTCTAAGTTCACACTTTGCCGTAGCTCCGTGGCCAGCAAGGCCACGTTCATCTGTCTTCAATCGTCCTGCTTACTGACAAAAAGGCCCCAGGATTGACTCCTTTGACGGTCCACTGTAGAGATCAGGTCAGCCCTTCACACAGTCAGGAGACAGCTAAGCACAAGGGTGCCACATTCCCTCTTCCCAATCACGCTCTTCTCTCTTTCCTATAGTAGTTCTCACAGAAAAGAATGAGCAAAATAAATATATGTTTTCTCTAGGTACAGAATTAGTTGCATGTTGGGAATAAATTAGAAGTGTCAAAGGTCATGATAATCTAAAATAAAACTTAATCAGCCCCCCCACCACCACACACACACCCTTTGAATATTTAAGTCAACTCTCAGGAAGATGGAAGTCAGAAATAATATTTAGGCCGTGCAGGGGTGTCAAACTGGCCACCTGTGGGCTGGATGCGTCATGCACAGGCCACGCCCAACCCAGCTCTGTGAATGGGGCAAACATCATGAAACGTCACGTGACACGGCAATTTTGGCATCCGTGGTTTAGGGAGTTCAGAATGATTGGGGCCACAAAACAGGCTGCTAGATAAACTCTGAAGTGTTCTCTGCACAGAGGATTTGTGGTTTTGCTCTATTACTGGGATAGTTGCTGTTAGACATCCAGTTAATTTCTAGCATAGAAATGGTGCAGGGAAAATAAGCAGTAACATATTTCTGGAGTGTGGAGGTTAGAAAACTCTTTTCTTTTTCTCTTGTTTTCTTTTTTTCCACTGGTACCTGCCAATAGGTCTTCTTCAAGTTTTTCAAATCCTTTTTTTTAATGGAACAAGGATGCATGCAGCGTGAAGCTAATGTGACAACTAGCTGAATGTCTACTTTTTTACTCCCTTGTTAATTACCTGGAGGCAGTGGTGAAATTCAAAAAAATTTACTGCCGGTTCTGTGGGCGTGGCTTGGTGGGCGAGGTATGGCTTGGTGGGTGTGGCTTGGTGGGTGTGGCTTGGTGGGCGTGGCATGGTAAGGATACTGTAAAATCTCCATTCCCACCCCACTCTGGGGCCAGCCAGAAGTGGCATTTGCCGGTTCTCCGAACGACTCAAAATTTCCGCTACCGGTTCTCCAGAACCTGTCAGAACATGCTGAATACTGCCTGGAGGGGAGCATTTCTCAGTACAACAGCGCTACATGGCTTTGCAAGGAGGACCGTACTGAGGAAGTGACAGTTAGGTGGGAAGAGTGAAGTGACCCTGGAATCTGCATCCCAAGTTTCAGGCCAAATTTCTTGCAGGGACAAAAAAAATTGAAATGCATAATTCCAAAATAGACCGTGCATGTTTTCAGACCTGTAGTTCTTCTGCTAGATTATTATTATTATTTTATTATTATGGGCAATAAATCTGTTGACCAGACCCAGACAATGCACAGTTTGAGTAGAACAACAGACAATATTGCACTTAATTCAAAGCCATCTTCCATTCTTCTAACTCATCATCCTGAGCCCGATTTATGAGACTAGAGAATTCCCTGGGGGAAAGCAATATTACCATTATCCTCTCCCCCACCACCGGTCTAGAGCTAAGAAAGAAGCAGCCTTCCCGAGAATTTGTGATCAGATCTCTATTTGCTATCTGTAACAATTATTTTTTCAAAAAAATAGGCTGTTATTAGTTCTGGCTCCTGGTTGCAATACAAAATGGGAGGGTTCCTGTATTTGCTAAGGCACAAGCACATATCACACAATCCTCTGAAAGGCATAAATGACTAGGAGTGGAATGCTAAATCTTGCATCTTTGAGCACCACCAATCCCAACAAAAGATCAGTGCCTCTGTAAACAAAAGACATCCTTCCCTTTAGCTGTGCCTGCTCAACCCTGTTCAAAAATCCCTCTCCTTTGTTGATCTCCTTCACTTTACTGATCTCCTGCTTTCCGATCTCATGCGAAGCACAAAGGCAGAGATTGGCAATCTATGAGAAACACTGATTTGCTTAGCACTCTGCCCCATTGATAGTGGAAAAGGACCCCTCACTCCACCCTACTTCCTCTGCAGCCTCCTAAGCATCCTTAGTGTGGTACAACAACAACAAAAAGGTGGCAGGGGTAGTCTGGGGAGGTTGATAAGGGCTAGAAGCATGGTTTCAAAGTCAAAGTAGCGATTACTGTATGCAGAAAGATGAAAAAATTGTGACACCACCTACACTACAGAGGAATGGCTGGTGAAGTTTAAAGGTTTTGCTGAAATGGATAAATTAACTTCTTTGATTAGAGAGAAGACATTATCTATATGGACTGCTGATTGGAAGTCTCTTTCTGACTTACGGATTTGCATAAAAATGAAAACAATAAACTTGTGACCTATGGTTCTGATGATTAGATAGGATGGGTTATTAAAAAATGATATGATGTAACCTTAGAGAGAGAGGGCAAAATATACTTGTGCTTGTAACTGCTGTGAAGAATATCAGAAGCCACTTCTTTGTCTTTTCTTTCTTTTCTATGTTTCTTTAATTTTTTCCTTTCTTGCCCTCCATTTTTTTTCTTGCTTTTTTCTTACTTTCTACTAATTTGTATTAGCTTTTATCTTCTTGCTTAAAGGGTTTAATTTAAAAAAAATCTATTGCTCTAGCTAGCTAACATCTACCTATTTATTACTCAAGATAATAAAGTTAATGCAATGTACTGAAATGTAAAAGTTAATTCAGAGATCTATTTTACTGATGTCCTTTGACCTGATACCATACCGTAACACTATATCCTCTATATAATACATTAGGATTCCAAGCACCCTCACTATTTAGTCTTCATGCTGAATAATCTTCCAGCAGGAGTTCCTATAAACAAGTAAATCACGTTTTAAATATCATAGAACTAGGCAATGATAACTTTCTTGGACCCCAAAATAGAGTTCACATGCTTATCTCTCCCAAAGTAAGAAAACGAAGGCATTCTAGATCAGTGATCACCAACTGGTGATCCGTGGACCACTGGTGGTCCGCGAGAAAATTTTGGTAGTCCACAGAATAATTATTTGCATTTTTTTTATATTGCACTAAACCAGGGGTCCTCAAACTATGCCCCCTGGGATGGATTCGTCTAATTAATGCTTGTGTTGCTGCAGAGTCTCCCCCTTCTGGGTCTTTTTGTGCGGGTCAGAGGGGGATCGAAATTCCAACTTGAGCTCTGCTTCAGCCTCCTGGTGCGAGCTTTGGCGAAGGCTAGAGGAAAGTGCTGCTGGTGGCAAAGAGCTGGAAGACTTTGTTCTAATGGGACTGCATCATGGCCTGGAATTGGCTGACCATTTCAGCCCGCTGAGCTTCCAGGTGCCGGGACCTGGCCTTGCACTCCCACAGGTCTTTCCTCTGCTTGGAAAGCCTATGCTTGTAGTCCTCAGTGAGATGCTTCTACTGAGCCTCCTTCTCGGTCAGATCCAATTTGAGCTGAGCTGTTTTTCCAACACTTTCTCATAGTGGCTGCTTAGCTCCAACAACTGCTTCCTGTTGGGGCCCTAAGGAGCCCAGGCAAGCAGGCGAGGAGTAGTTGGGAGGGGAGGGGCGAGTAGAGGCTGGCAATGTGCCCCTCGATGTGAGTGACATCGAGTTGGCCACACCACCCAGCCACATGACCACGTCCATCCAATTGGTCATTAGGCAGATCATATTAGTGGTCCGCAGGATTTTAAATTATGAATTTAGTGGTCCCTCAGGTCCAAAAGATTAGTGACCGCTGTTCTAGAACACTGCTGATGGCAGGGCAGGACAGGATCATTCAGGAAAATGAAACAGAACTTTCTCTGTGCCCACAGAGTGCCAGCTTACCATTCAAAGAAGCTACCCAGAGAGACTAAGTTGCCCCAAACACAGCGGGAATGAAGCTATTTCTTCAGTTACAGGCCTGTAGCTTTGCTTTTAGAAAAGCAGAAAATTGACAACAAATAAGTGAAGGCATACACCCAGATTGATGATAGCTAAGTTGAGAGATTTTGGAAGAGTGTGAAGGGAGCACTTGTCTTTGTTAGAATGTTGTGGAGGGTTCTTTTGTTTTGTTTGGGGCTGGTTTTTTGTTTTGCACTGCAGTCATTTCCCTTGTCTTGGGTGTAATGTGGTCTCATCCATTACAGAAGCCCATTGAAAAAGCTATTTAAAGCCAAAGTGTTATTTTAAGCACGCAAAAAGTATAATGCCAGGAAAACATGGGACCTTTCCATGATCGTTCTCAATCTGGCTTTCGATTTCCTCATGGTGCACAGAGGACACCTCCATACAATGACTCTGAGCCTGTTTCAAGCTGCACCTGGCTTTGGATTCCAGGTTGTTGGTGGCTGGCTTATTCGGAGGGCTGATTGAACATTTTGGCCAGGTAGTGGGGTGACTGGGGTGTTCTGAAAGCTAAGTGAAAATTGATTTTTCCCCCCATGCGACACTGACTGAATCAGTGGTGGAATTCATTTTTTTTTACTACCGGTTCTGTACGCATGGTTTGGTGGGTGTGGCTTGGTGGGTGTGGCTTGGTGGGCGTGGCAGGGGAAGGATACTGCAAAATCCCCATTCCATCCCAATCAGCTGGGACTCGGAAGGCAGAGAATAGATGGGGGTGGAGCCAGTTAGAGGTGGTATTTACTGGTTCTCTGAACTACTCAGAATTTCCACTACCGGTTCTCCAGAACTGGTCATAACCTGCTGAATAACCACCTCTGGACTGAATGGTGTTAGTTGGTTGTGTTTTCATCCTAACTTCAGGGCTTAGAATTGCCTTTCTACAGCCTCGGTTATGTTCAGTACTGTATTTCTCTTCCCCTCTTTCCCAGCATAGTCATCTATTGTATAACCATGGTTACAAGCCTTGGAAAAATCTGCAGCTGCAAAAGCCCTATAGGCTGTTCTCCTTTCCACCTTTAGAAGCTTTTAAACATAACAAAAGAATGTTAGGAATGTTTTCAAAGCTTTGTTTTGTTTCGCAAAATCCTCCCTCCCCCTTCCCAGAATTTCCGATCAGAGTGGAAAGAGGGGGGTGGGTGAGAAGGACTTTTGTTTGGTGTTTCTTTTTTGGCATGAAATGGAGAAGAGGGGAGTTTTGCTGCCCTTGGAGGCAAAGAATTTCACGCACATACAGACACACAAACACAGAGACCATAATGGGCAGCTAGAGAGAGTATTGATTGGTCCAGAGTGACCCCTATCTTCTGAGGTTGGCAAGACTGAAGGCAATTGTATGAGCAACTTCAAATATGTTTGGAGAGATTGGGGAATGGAATTGGTGGAGATGACCAGAGATGGCACTGGTTGGTCCAATCAAAGAAATTCTCTCCTACTTAAGGTCTTCCACCTCTTTGCTGATCCATGGCATTTGCTATTGCTGTGACAGTCACAGCAATAGATACAATTTATATAGACTTCTGTAAAGCCTTTGATTCAATGGTACATGACAAACTACTTCTAAAAGTAAAATCTTATGACATCACTGGTTCCCTGCATAAGTGGATAGCTGCTTTCCTATCAAACAGGCAACAAGTAGTCAAAATAGGAAACACCCTATCAAACCCTGCACCTATTAACAGTGGTGTCCCCCAATGTAGTGTTTTAGGACCCACACTCTTTATACTTTACACAAATGACCTTTGCAATCATATTATAAGCAACTGCGTTCTCTTCGCTGGTGATGTAAAGCTATTCAACACCAACGACAATGCTGCTTCCCTACAAAAAGACCTTGACTATGTGTCAGAATTCTCAAACAATAGGCAAGGCCAAATCTCAACCAACAAATCCTCTGTCTTACACATTGGCAACATTGGCGGATATGACCTCATAGACGACCCCCACTCTGTCAAGGACCTTGGAGTACTCATCCAAGAGCCGAGGTGGCGCAGTGGTTAGGGTGCAGTACTGCAGGCCACTTCAGCTGACTGTTATCTGCAGTTCAGCGGTTCTAATCTCACTGGCTCAAGGTTGACTCAGCCTTCCATCCTTCCGAGGTGGGTGAAATGAGGACCCAGACTGTGGAGGCGATATGCTGCCTCTGTAAACCGCTTAGAGAGGGCTGAAAGCCCTATGAAGCGGTATATAAGTCTAACTGCTATTGTTATCTCAAATGATCTAAGTGCCAGAGCCCACTGTAACAGCATTGCCAAAAAGGCATTAAGAGTTGTTAACCTCATCTTGTGAAGCTTTTTCTCCAGTAATATTGAATTACAAACTAGGGCATACAAAACTTTTGCTAGACCAATTCTTGAATACAGCTCATCTGTCTGGAACCACACTGCATATCAGACATTAATATAATCAAATGAATCCAGAGGTATTTCACGAGAAGAGTCCTCCACTCCTCTGCTCGCAACAGAATACCTTATACCACCAGATTTGAAATTTTGGGCTTAGACAACTTAGAACCTCGCCATCTTTGATCCGACCTAAGTGTAGTGTATAAAATTATCTGCTACAATGACCTACCTGTAAATGAATACTTCAGCTTCAACCACAACAACACATGAGCTCACAATAGATACAAACTTATGGTAAACCGCTCCAAACTCGATTGCAGAAAATACGACTTCAGCAACACATTTGTTAATGCCTGAAATGCACTACCTGACTGTGGTTTCTTCCCCAAACTCCCAAAATTTTAAACTTAGACTGTCTACTGTCGACCTCACCCCATTCCTAAGAGGTCTTTAAGGGGCATGCATAAATGCACCAGCGTGCCTACCATCCCTGTCCTAATATTCTCTTGGATTCATATTCATTTCATGTATTCATAATCATGTTTATACTTATATTTGTTATCTAGTTCATGCTTGATGAAACAAACAAACAAACAACAAATAAATAAATAAATAAGTGTTTATGATTTATCTGTTGCAATCCCTGCAGGATCTAGTAATGTATTTATTTGCATTTCAATAGATTTCATTAAGCTCTTGGATGACTGCTAGTGCTGAAAGTGCAGTGGCTTTGTTCCAGTTATTCAGAGTGATTCCAGAAGGTAGCAATTAAAGAGGCCTGTTCTATCTTCTTAGCAAGCCATTCTAAAAGAGTCAATTTTATCACTTGCATGTGTTTAAAATTGACATCATGAAGCAATTGGGGGAAAGTTCGATTAGAGTCTCATTCTGGCAAAGCATTTCAGAAGGACACCAGTGAAAGACACTGAATATAGCAATAGCAATAGCAATAGCAATAGCAATTAGACTTATATACCGTTTCATAGGGTTTTCAGCCCTCTCTAAGCGGTTTACAGAGTCAGCATATTGCCCCCAACAACAATCTGGGTCCTCATTTTACCCACCTCGGAAGGATGGAAGGCTGAGTCAACCCTGAGCCGGTGAGATTTGAACAGTCGAACTGCAGAACTGCAGTCAGCTGAAGTAGCCTGCAGTGCTGCATTTAACCACTGCGCCACCTCGGCTCAATTTAATGGCTGAATGCCATTAAGGGATCCCAAAAGACGGAGTCACAATGCAACACACGTACAACACATGCACATGACATTCATCAAGCATCTCAAGCAGCATCAAAATCCACATATCCAGAATACCATGTTTGGCAAACAAGCCCCAGTGGATCACTGGAGCTTCTACTTGAATGCCCACACCATAACTAAGTCAGGGGGATTTTAAAACTATGGTTCATGTATAAACCACTACTGATGTGATTAAACACATCTCTCTTAGCCATCAACTATATATGGATTATAAACTTTAATGGCTGGGTTCAAACAGCAGTGGGAGATAAGCAGTGGGAAGTAGTGTGACACTGCATAGTAATAGCATGGAAACAATTTCTCTCATTCAAAATGTATATGGTGAGGTCTCCTAGGATATTTGTATCATGCTCAATATCCCCTAAACCAGCTCAAAGAGGAAGTCAGACTGGGCCACCGGTTGTCAGAATCCGTGTCTACTCCAGAAAGATTAGCACCCGAAAGTATCTCCTCAAAAGGCAGGAGTGACAAGTATAATAAGAATCCCTTGGAGAAGGAATAAGAAATCACAATGAATCACAGCAACCACAATGACATTCTTGCTCATATCACCCATAGGGTAAAGCAAAGGAACCCTTTATATCAGGGGTGTCAAACTCAAGACCTGCAGGCTGGATCTGGCCCACGGGGTGCTTAGATCTAGCCCACAGGGTTGCCTTTCAAACAGCGAAGGACTGGCCGGTGGTGCCTCTGCTAGCGAAAACGGAGCTTGGGAGGGCTCCGTTTTCACTGGCAGAGGGCTGCAGGAGGCCGTTGTGGCCCTCCACTGCCTAGGACTCTGGACAACCTGCGTTGCCATCCGGGGGTCCTCTGCATGGCCTAAGAGGGACGGCAAGGCTCCTCTGAACAGCAAGGGTTTGGCGCCCTCCCTGGTCTCGCCTCCCTCTGCTGAAGACAATGGACCTCCCCAGCCCCACCCGAGCCACCACAGATGTCCCCAACACGAGTGACAGAAAGATGACTGCACCCACCATGGACACACCTGCCTCAGCCCCCCTGAGGTCAAACACAAAACCCTGATGCGACCCTCAATGAAATCGAGTTTGACACCCCTGCTTTATATACTCTGGAATCTCATTCCCCAAAATTCCTGCCAGCCTAAAATCCCACACATCTTAAGGGCGCTGAATCAGAGAACATTTTTGCTTAACTTAATTGTATTATTAATGGTGGGGGATGCTTCTAATTATTAAGTTATTGAAGTACATCAAACCCTGGCCATTGCTATTTTGTGTTCTTCCACTGCTTCTGCACAGAAAAAAAGATTGTTTTTGATCTGGCTTTGCCCACCTCACATTTAAAATTGACTATAAGATGACTATAAAATTGACTATAAAATGACTATAAGAACAAAATCGAGCTGGCTTCTACTGCTCAGGTGCTAAACCTATTTACTTTGGAGTGAATGCCATTCTGTTTTAGAAAAAGATAATGTGATTGAAAATATAATAGGATGGAAGGAGCATTTGTAACTCTCCACCTGCCTGGCTACTTACTTTGAGCTCTCCACTTTAAATAAGAAGAAAGAAAGGAGCTTTCATCAAATAGATGTGTTGGCACGCCATGAAGATTTGTGTCAGATTGCCATCTTCAACATTCATGTTAGCCCATCTGCTGTTGATGGGCCTTGCTTGCCAGTGCAACTGATGTGCAACTTTGAATGGCCCTTTGGAGCCCCTCTCCCCAGTATGTGGGGTCCTGGATGTTAGCCCAGAGGCCAACTCCTTGCTGTAACCCTGAATTTAGATCAGGTGTGTGCAGTTGAAGGAAATTTATTCCTTTGCTTTCGTCCCAGAATTTAACAAGGCTATTAAACTTGACCAAACCTATTGGATAAGCGCTCTGTCACAAGGCTTCAGAATGAGAGTGACAAACACTCTCTTCAATGATTTGTCATTCCCAGAACGTGGGTTGACATGTCAGGGAGAGCCTCTTAGCCCAGCAGAGGCGGAGCATAAAATCCACCCTTACTCCTTCCCCTGCCCCCACATACTCTCATACCATTCCTACTGCCTGGTTACTCCCAACAAGCATCAATGTGGCCAAAGTCAAATCAGCTTACCCTCCTTGCCCTCTTTCCTACACCATAATGAAGCAAAGTGGAGGGGGGGAGAGAATTCTGCACAAACTGTGGCTGGGAAGTTTGCATAACCAAAGCACATGGCCCAGGACTTATTCTCCCCTGACAAATCAAAGCTGGTTCTACCTCCTTTTCATCTCTTCCTTTAAAATGCAACATGCTTTTTTCACCAGGAAGATCATCCTGGTCAGCAAGCTGAATCTTGCACTTATTGCCATATTTATACTCTTTTTGTCAATGAATTACAACTAGGACCCCAACATAGAAAGCCCTTCTTAGTACAGTATTTAGATTCTTAGCTGAAAAATGCAACAAGGGCAATTTTAAGAACCCATCAGTAGATACCAAACCCAACAGGGAATGGTCTCCAACTTGATTGACCCCCTATATGAGAATTGAAATGGCGGACAGGGGTCTGAGATCCAGGTCCCAAATATCCGGGGGAGGCGTGTGTGTGTTCAATGCCCACCTGCAAGCAGCAAATGATGGGTCAAGCATCAGAATTAGGACTGAAATTGGTAGTCCACACTTACAGAGGTTACAAAGTTTACTGCCATACTGTGGCACATGTATGTAATGGTTTCATTGGGGAACATTTCACGGGGGAAGTGGGATTTCCCAGGTGTGTATGTGGTTAGGAATATTCATTCTCTTCTTGATCTATAAGAGTCACTGTGGTGCAGTGGTTAGAGTGCAGTACTGCAGGCTACTTCTGCTGGCTTCTTGCAATTTGGCAATTCAAATCTCACTAAGCTGAAGGTTGTCTCAGCCTTCTATCCTTCTGAGGTGGGTAAAATGAGGATTGTTGGGGGCAATTGGCTGACTCTGTAAAGCCACTTAGAGAGGGCTGTAAAAGCACTGTGAAGCAGTATATAAGTCTAAGTGCTATTGCTATTTTCCTCTGAAGAAAAGATGCTCTAAGGACGTGTGTTTAGTTAGACAGAAGAAGCCAGCTCCACCCTATTCTTGTAGTCATGATGTACATGAGTTCAAATGGGGAAACAACTCAGATGATCTCACCTTTGAACAGGGTTTTATTTTGCTTCATTTTTTTTTGCACCCGTGTAACAGGACTGCGTAAGAAATAATAAAGCATGGAAGTGTCCTGGGAAGTGCCCTAGACAAGCTAGCTTTATTCAGCTTGTCAGCTTAAGGAGGGGGCTCCAGCAAATCATTAAGTGGAGAGTCTAAAATTATCTCTGTGCACAAGGGCTGCCTCATATGATTTACAACATGCCTTATGTACACTTTCCTTTTAACAACAATAGTAATGCTCAAGAGAGAAGACCAGACAGAAGGCCGCCTTTCTGACTCACCCATGCTCCAGATGTTGGAAAAGGCAGCTCTTCTTTTAGTCTTCACTTCCTCTACACCCTTCAAAGGGTTCTTTCCAGACGTTTGGCCCATGTCCTATTAGATCTCTCTAAATCAAAAGCAAATTTAGCTGACTGTTGCAAAGTGGAGAACCCTGCTAGAATTATTTGCTTAGTCAATTTAGGAGAGGAGCATGCTGAGGTCACAATGAGAGCCAGTTATGACCAACAAGAGGTGAACCTGCATTGCTTCCCTTCCAGAGGCATTTTGTACCCCTAGGAAGAAAGACTGAGGTGCTTCTTCTCTTCAAAACAACATGCATGTGCTTAAAAAAAAAACTAATTGAAATTAAAGTCCTTAGTTTTAAATGCTTTTCCAAAATTATGTGTCCCACACCAAAGTGTTTTTCCTATGAAAGGTCTGGAGATCTCATCACCAACAGGACAGTTCTTAATTTTGTGCCCTTAACATCTGGTGACCAAACATTTCATTCTCATTTCAGTTGCACTATCTTTGAACTGCACTATCTTTGAATCTGATAAAGAACTTGGTCGAATTTCCTAAAAGCTTAAAAATAACCATTCATATCTCTTGCCAGGGTGGTTTTGATTTAAATCAAGTCAATTTAAATCACAATTTAAATCATGATTTTTTTGGTACTTCTAGGAAGAAATCATGATTTAAATCACTAGTAAAAAGGCTTGATTTAAATCAATTTGATTTAAATCATAATTTTTAAAGAGCAACTGCCATCTCTGTCCCGCAGCAGCTGCTCCTCTGACCCGCTGTTGACTCACCGACAGCCCCAATATTGCAGAATATACAGCCTCATGATACATAACTAAGCTCCATTTCATGCTGAATAAACTAAATTATTAATGTATGTTAAATGGAAAACTTTCTTTAGATTTTTACTCCAAAAGCATTTTATTAAAATAAATTTGATAAAAATAAAAAAATCAGATTTAAATAAAAAAATCCGACTTAAATAAAAAAAATCTGACTTAAATTAAAAAATTGATTTAAATAAAAAAAAATCCGATTTAAATTTAAAAAATCTAATTTAAATAAAAAATCCAATTTAAATTAAAAAATCTGATTTAAATAAAAAAATCATTTTTTTAATTTTTTTTAAAAAAACATCTATTTTTATCCACTCTGTCTCTTGCTCATGTGAATTCTACCCTTTTCAAAGAACTGCTGACATCTCTGCCTTCTTTGTGTATCTCCTGTCCATTTGCATTCTGCAATATTGCCAATCTAACTTAGCCTCCTGGGGCATCATAAAATCCACAGTTGTGTTACACACATGTTGGTCATTATAAGCTTTTTCTGAGTTGATGAGCATCTTCAGAATTCTGACATCTGGGGAGGGGGCGTTTTAAAAAACTGGCTGTTGTCAGAAGGCTTCCTAATCACAAAATGGTTCTCATGAGGAAAGCCAGTGTCAGACGTTGGAGGAGGACCAGGACTGACACCATAAATTTAGAGCTGAATTCTATTGATGCAGGCTACAATAACAGAACCTTGAAAGCCTGACAGCGTTTCTCCTTCCCTCCCTCTTGCACCAAAGAGAATCAAGGCGGAGTTGTGTTAATTTTCTTTCTCAAATTTTCCTGGACTAAGTTAATGTTTTGCTAACTATCTCCACACCCCTTTTTCAAGGTCATCTCTGTACTTCTCTACAACCAGTAGAGTAGATTCCCCTTTACCACTAGACATGGCTAGCTGAGGAATTCTGGGAATTGAAGTCCAGAAGTCTTAAAGTTGTCAAGTTGGAGACCCCTGCACTGGACAAATTTTCTGGAAATGTAGTCCAAAACATCTAGAGATCCCTAAGCTGGGGGTTGCTGTCTTAGTTTAAGGTGGACTGTGAGTTCTCCTTATCATTAACCTTTGCCAGTTGGTGGGCAACCTTTCAACCTCAAATGGCTATGGAGATTCTCAATCATCCAGGTCATGATTGTCCCAGAGGTGCTTTTAAAAAAGTAACAGGACTTTCTTTGTTTTTTCTTGAAGATGTTTCACTTCTCATCCAAGAAGCTTCTTCAGTTCTGAGCCCCAAGAATTTGGTGTTTGAGTGGAATTACAGAGAGCATACTTCCAAAGTGGATGAGAGTAAGAATCCGAGGGAAAGGCAAAAAACGGGCAGTGCCAGGTCAAGGTTTTCATCAACAATCTAGGATGTAACTCCTCCATATCCTGTACATTATTATTCTAAAACCACCAGGAAACCACTGCATTCCAGTGGAAAGCCACAATGCTAAATTTTGACAGCACAATGACATCACGGTAGATTGCCAGCTGTTCAAGAGAGAATTTTAGGAGTCGCCCAGGATTGTGGGTGGACTTATACAAGATAAATAAACCCCGTTCAGGTATCTGGATTTTGTCAGCTGGAAGTTTGCAGTCATCATGCTAAACAGAGTCTAGTTTGTCATATGATTGACAAGAGGTTTGATCTAGATCCAAATATGAAAGGTCCCATCTGAGACCTGATTCAGTGGGCAAAGTACTTACTCTCAATTGAAAATATTTTGCAGAAAGGATGATAACAACCTGTGTTTGGCAAGCACTTCCTACAAGAAGCAGGTTAGTCTTTTCTATCTTGCTCGTCAGGTTTCAGTTCATGATTCAGAACTTGGTAATTCTGCCCTTTGAAATGGGTTACTGTTAATATTTCTATACGCTGTTAAAATTCTTGTGTCTGATTGTTTGTAACCTTCAAATTGGAAGAATTGGAAGATAGAGGGCAACAGTCATTGAACCATCATTAACTCTGATGGGGCTAATTTACAGAATACCTGATGCCACGAATCCCGTGGGAATGTAATTTGGGGAAGTTGTAGCCATTTCAGTCCCACAGTGCCTTTCAACTACACTGCCTAGAAACCTGAAGGTTGCATGGAGCCAGTAATGTTTTTTTCTTACCTTTGCTACTGGTTCGGAACTAGGAGCGTGCACACGTGCAATGCTTCTGTGCATGCACAGAGCATCCGTGATGATGTCTTGGCGGGTGGGCGGAGTCTCCTGTCACCACCGTTACTGGTTCGCCCGAATCGGGCAAACCGGCAGAATACCATCTCTGCAGGCCTACATTCTTTCCCACTTCCCTCTTGCCATTTATTTATTTTAATTTATTTATAAGTTACTTTATAAGTAACTCAAGTCAATGAACCTATATAATACTTCTCCCTCCTCCTATTTTCCCTCCAGCAACAATACTGTGGTAAGTTTGGGCTGACAGAGAATGACTGGCCCAAAATCACCAGCTAGCTTTGGGCCTAAGGAAGAAGATTAGAACTCGCAGTCTCTTTGTTTCTAGGCCAGCACCTTAACCACTACACCAAACTGGCTCTCTTCCGAATTGTACCACTGTACCCAAATGGGTGGCAATAAATCCTGACAGGCGAGTGGCAATTGGCGATTTAGAACCAAAAATTGGAAACCTCTTAATGGCAGTGTCTGATGAGGGAAAAGTGAGGGAGTGACTCAAATGTTTTCTGGCAAGGTATGTTTGGCTCAGTGGTGGGTTCCTAACCGGTTTACTACCAATTCGCTGACAGAGGGCATTTTGCGTGCACGGAAAAATTTCGCGTGCACACTGCTCGCTTCATTTGTGCATGCGTAGTTTACTGAAACATGCTGGTGATGGGAGAAGAGACCGGGGAAACGGTTCGGGGGCATGGCAGGACTGGGTCGCTGCCAGTTCTAGCGACACAGGCCGCCAAACCACTATCGGTTCGGCCGAACCGGTAGGAACCCACCACTGGTTTCGCTGGAGAGGGAGCATGTGCAGGCAGCCCTCTTCCTCCCTGAGAGAGGGGCCCTTGGGGACATCCCAAGATTGAAGCCAGGGTGCAGTTTTCCTCAAAATTCATGGTGATCTTTGTTTTCCCTCCCTCTAACCAAGTGGCAGCAGTTCCACAGGCCAACCGAGGAAGAGCAGATTTCTGGCACTCCTTGCCAACTTCCTATAAGCAAGATCAATGGGAAAGTTGGCAGGAAGTCAGAAGCCTTTTTTTGCTTGCTGCTCGCCATTATGTTTCTCTTTTTTAGGTAAGCAAATATCTCTGAAAGGATGACCCAATGGTTAGCTAGTCCTATTTAAAAAGGATATCAAATATTAGAGTCCTGCCCATTGAGACCTACCATAATTGTATAGAAGGACTGACTGACCATAGGTTAACTATGCCAAATTTCCAAGCAGATTAAACTCCCATCAACCCAAGCTAACATAGTAGAACTCCACCTCGAAAGAAACAGAAATCCTCTAAGGAGGTTACTGGGACTACCTTAGCTAAGGACAACCAACTTCTGATTACTCAAATACACTAGCAGGGCAGTGGTGGGTTTCAAAATTTTTTAGAACCTCTTATGTAGGTGTGGCCTGCTTTGTGGGAGTGGCTTGCTGCCCATGTGACTAGGTAGGAGTGGCTTGCCAGCCACATGACTGGGTGGGCATGGCCAACTTGTAAAATGTGGTGAAACTCACTTAACAACGCTCTTGCTTAGCAACCAAAATGTTGGCTCAGAAACTCTGGCATTTGAAGCACACAAGTCTTAAAGCTGTCAAGTTACAAGACCCTTGCACCCCTAACCCTTTAGAAAAAAATCCCAGGGGTGTTCAAACTTGACAGCTTTAAGACTTGTGGACTTCAACTCCCAGAATTCCTCCTCTCGCTCTTCATCTTGATGATGTGCGGACGGGCGGAGGGAGAGAGCTGGAACTGGTTCTAAACGGCACGGTAGATTTGTGGAACCTCTTCTATAGAAGAGGTTAGAACTGGCAGGAACCCACCTCTGTAGCAGAGCCACAACAAATACCACAAGCAGATACAGCACAAATCCTGCGTTCTTAGCTACCTCTGTGCCTCACCTCACTTCCTATTTGGTGTTATGGTACTTCCCATCAATTTGCACTTTATAGTTAACTTCTGATACCTGGGATTTACAGGCCAAACTGTAACCAAGATAGCTTCATCTTGTTCTTCACTGCAAAGTCCAGCACAATTTGCTCTTCATCTTTTGGAAATATATTAATAATTTCTTCATATTATTCAGTTATTTATTTGTTAAATTTATATTTCTTTAGTTTAAGAACAATATCAAGTAGCCCAGGGGTCTTCCAACATCTGGGCCGTTGCCCGTTGGGAACCAGGCTGTGTCAATGGACAAGCGCACAAAACTCTCCCCACCACTGCCAACAGCGGTCTCCGGAGTCAGAAAGATTGGAGACCACTAATGTAGCTCATTCCTTTTGCATAAGTGCCTTATATACACAAGCAGTTGTCAACGTACGACTGTAATTGAGACCACAATTCCGGTCATAAGTCTTGACAGTTGTAAAGCGGGTCAGCAAATGACTGCATCTGAATTTATAACCTTTTGTGGCATTCTTGTCTTTGTCTGTGTACTTCAAACTTTCTCTAAGGCTATGTTCTTCAGATATGTTGAATTTCAACCCACACACCCACCCAGTCATCCCACCCACCCACCCAGTCATCCCACCCATTGTTCTAATGCTTATTTCTGAAATGGGGGGGGGTCTAGAGAATAAACTTTGCTTATTTTTGCCAGATGATTTTGCAATAGCCAAATCCCGTAGCTGTGATTCAGCACTACATGATTCAAAGAAAAACCCCAAAGAAATTTTTTCATGTCTCTGAAAGCAGAGACCTGCTGATTTGCAAGAAGTCAAAACTGCTGAGTCACTTTGCACCCCTCCCAATTACCAAGATATAGTTGTAAGAGGGGCCCCCAAGAAAGGAAAACAGAGATCCTGCTGTTATTTGTAACAATATAGAGATGGCTGATATTTAAATAGGGCCTTAGCTGCATTTGCACTTTCTTTCATAAACAGAAGAAAAATGATGCGACTTTGAAGGAAAAGCAACTCTGTGTGTTTGAGAAAATCTAACTGCATTAACATGCTCATTCCTTTAACAGTGTGATCTTGTCAGGAAATACTTACTGAACCACTAATCAGCCATATGGTTCCTACAGACCATTTCCAAGATGTGTTAATAACAGAACTCAAATTTCACTAGGTCTTGATTTGTATGATTCACTGAATAAGCCATTATTGGCTGGGTTCACACAAATAACTAAATCGTAACCAGAGGTGGGTTGCTACCAGTTTGCACCAGTTAGGGAGAACCGGTAGTGGTATTTTGGCTTGGGTCACAGAACTGGCAATGACCCAGGACGGCCACACCCCCAAACCGGTTCCCTGGTTTTTAGTATTTTTTTCATGTTCTGCACATAGGCAGAACAATTTATAGTCATGCGCGCACCCACGCACAGCACACGTCTGGCACGCAAAGCACACGCAAAGTGAACGAGCAACAATGGCGGCAACAATCCACTTCTGATCGTAACCATCTCACCATACTGGTTACCAGGCCATGCTCTCTGTGGCAAGCCTCTTCCGCTGAGGATCGGTATCAGAGAAAAGAGCATTCTTGCTCTTTTTCTCCTATTAGGCACTGAAAGCCGTCCACCCAACTCTAAGAGCATTAAAGATTCTGGGCAGGTTCTTTTGGAATCTCTTTTTCATGGAGCAAGCCAATTTACGCAAGCCACACAGTATCTGCCTCACATAATCCATGGTATTCACAATGCACCTCCAGCCAGAAACCAACCTGGTTTGCAAGCTTTCCATCTCGTTCCCTATGCTACAGGGGAGGTGTGACAAGGAATCAGCTTCTCCACCCAGAAAACAAAGGTCAGGAAACATATGGGTAAGTGTGTCCTCCCGCAGCAGAGCACACGCGAGATCACAGCCTCCTTCCTGGCATTTGCTGAAGTCGCTCGTTTCTGATGTACCAGCAAGAGATTACTGATAATGAAGTAAACTTGTCCTCCCAGGTTGCTCACTCATTTGCTTCTATACATGAATGCTTATGCAACCCAAATGATTCTGCATCTAACTATCCACAAATTCTGATTCATTCTGGGATTTAAAGTGAATACCTGAATTTGTCTACATAAAAGGCTGATGGGTTTGTTTGTGTGGGAGGAAATGACTTTGCCTAAACTGGTAGTTATTTTGATTGTGGAGCGAAGCATCGTTTTTGCTACTGGAAATTGTTTAAATAGCCTCTTCAGGTCTGAGATGGTCATATTTAGAAAATTGTTCTATTCACTTTGTTTTTTTAACGGGAAGTATAATTCACTTTTCATTCTGTGTTGTTTTTTTTTAAGTGCATGCTCCCAATAACACTCTGACACTTTCCTTATCTCTCCAAACACACTAAAGGTGCAAATGTCTGATATATACAGTGTGTGCAAGTGATAGATGTCACATTGAATGATGTATGCAAAGCATACCAAGAAGGTAACACTATGAGAAAGGTGTTACTTCAGATATCAGTGGGTTTTTTTTATGTAAATGAAATTCTGGAATGTTTCCTTATTACATTCTCCTTGTTTATATATAGTCAAATAATCACTTTCAACAGACCCAAATCCCACAAAAGGCGTATCAAGAACTGCCTAGATCTGTTTCTGATTGTTTGTAGAATGTCTAGGACGTAATTTGAATATACTGATCTTCATAAGAAATGTCACACTCCATATTGCATTCATATTGGTTTCGTCTGTCTAGTCTAGGCTCCATTCTAAAGTCGGTGCTCAGATATAATTTCTCTTAGGGCCCAATTCACATGTGCTGGCAATATCCTGGCTCTCCATCTTTGTGGCTAGCTATCACATTAGTCACAGGGTTGCTTATATGGGTGAATTGGTTTTATTGTTAATGTCCAGTGCACTTCAAATGCTAAGGGTTTTTTAGATTCATGTTGGTGTAATAGATAAAGACCCAAATTCCAAGACAGTTACAAAAGAACATTTGGAGAGAAACTGAAATTAAATTGGCTACTGTCCAAAGTACTTCTGCTTTAGATTTATCTTTCAATGGCCCAAAAGAGGAAGGCATAAACTAATTATATCAATACCTAATCATACCAATCCTATCATATTAACCCTGTTTTTACTCTTTACTCCCTATCTTCCTTTCCTGAGTTTTTCTATTGGGTTGATTAGCATTCAGCCTAGAAAAAAGTTTTAGACAACCTGAAAGCAGGCTCCTAAAATTGTAATCTTTCAGTAATTAAAGTCACATCTGACGTATTGGTGTTGTTCATATCTTCCCATTAGAATCATACAGCTCTGCTTTCATTCTTTCACATACATTATATAATACCATAAAAATGAACAAATAACTTGTTGAGCAATTCTCTTCTCAGTTAAATATACTACATCAGAAAGTAAGACAGTGCACACTAGGATCCTGTCCCAAATATTAGCAGAGGAGGAATGGCACAGCTTAGTATTAAAAGTAAAAAGTAGAAAGTAATTTACATGTTTGCAAGGGAATAGAATAGAGTGCTTCAAAATAATCTAATTCTTCAGAAAGATCCTATTTGTAGGAAGTTTTCCAATGTCCTCTTCTTTGATTTAGTTTTGTGCCTATGGAGGTGAGCGGTCATCATTCTAGCTTTTGACCCCAACATATCAATTTTATTTCCAAACAAGCATAAATGACAGAGGTTATTGGCCTTACTTTTTCCTCTGCAACTCATTTCTCCCTGAGAACTACTCAGACTTTCTGCAGATTTGATCAAGCCCAGAAAATTTGTAGAAACAAAAAAAAAAATGCTAACCACTAATGGAAGGAGAATAGCACACCAGATATAGTATGACCTCTACTAAGGATATCCTCAGGGAGAAGATCAAACATCAAGATCAAGTCCACAAACATGTGATCAAAGCCCAGTCCCCTACATGCATCAGGACATGATTGCCATCTTGACTTTTATGACTGCTTTATAGCCCCCCCCGTCTCTCCTCTCTAGGTCACAAGGATATCAAAAGGCTTTCGGGGGCAAGCCACTGTGAGGGCATGCATTGTGACAGGCTAAAGGCTGTCTAACCACAATGACCAATGAAGCAGCAGCCTCTTCTAAGCAGTTCACACACTGCTTTCATACAGCAGAATTCTGAGCAGAGAGTCAGCAATTCTCCCTCCCTGTTTCACCCCGCCCCCCGTTTCCTTTCTGAAAACGCTCCAACCCTCCCAACGACCTCTTGCAGAGGGGAAAGCAGAAGGATTCCTTCTTCCTGGAAAACAATTAAAATGAAACAAGATTGATTTAACCAACAGTACTGTTCATTCTTCAATTAGCAAACTCAAAGCGAGTTTTTTTTTCTTCATCTGTGTTTCATGGCTAAAAAAATGCTGAGTCACCATACTGACGATGTAGACAGCGACCGCAAGGTTTTGAAATCTTCCTGGTTCTGGACTGTGTTTATATTACACAGCAACTCCATGATTGACTGACATGCCTGCATGCCTGGAAGCTGCGGAGGAAGGAGTCTGAGTAAGGCATTCATCACAAGTCCATATGTTAGCCTTGACCGAAGGAGCCACCCCTAAGCATCTATCAGACTCCAAGTTCATGTGCTTCCACAGGCAAAACCAAGCAGATCACCAGCTTGAACAGAAAGTGGTCTCCTGTGTTTCTACTTCATGAGAAGGAAACCTTGCAACATAGCAAACAGAAAGATAATTGCAGACAATATAGCCATTTTGGCGAACCTATGGCACGTGTGCCCGAAGTGGCATGCAAAGCCATGTCACCTGGCACACGTGGCTTTGCCTGTTTGTCTTCCAGGGTTTCTGGCATGTATGCACTTGCGATCATCAGATTTTCTCTCCACGCGCAACAGTGCCGAAAACTGATGTGCGCATGTGCATCGGCCAGCTGATTGTCAGGTGCGCTGGAGCTTGAAAGTTCAGCTTTTCTGGAGCTCGATCCCTTTGAGTGTGCGGCAGTGCATAAAACCAGCCTGCACATGCGCGCCAGCCAGCTGATCATCGGGTGCACATGTGCGCTAGAACCTGGAAGTTTGGCTTTTCCAGAGCGTGGCCATGACGAGCATGTGTACACGCATGCAATGTTTCTGTGCAACTGTTTCAGCTCTCAGTGCCGAAAAGGTTCGCCATCACTGCAATATAGGAAGGCAAATGGTCCTGCTGTTAAGGGTTGACCATGCTTCAAAAATGATTGAGGCAAAGATGCTCCATACATCCTGTGAGTTCAGCTTCTCTCTCCTATTTTCAATATAGCCTGATCTTTTCAGGTTACCCGCTCTCCTGAACAAGTATCTGCTGAAAAGCTAACCTCAGAAGGCTGAACTTGTCACTCAGTCACAGAGTTCTCCAAGTATTTGAAAACTGCACCATTCTTAAAAAGTAACACAAACTTAAAAGCTGCCCAGGTGTGTCATGAAGAGCTATAATGGAATGGGATTCAGTGGCAATGAAGAAGCACATCATTACAGTGATTGTGAAACTCACCTAGTGGAGCTCTTCATTTTAACTTTCCGCTGCCTAATTTGGCCATTTTTGTATGAGTGTAGCACAATTCCCCAAGGAGATGTTTTGAAAAGAGCTAGCAAAAGAACTCGCAGAATAGCTGAAATAAAGAACTATTGTTGTAACCTTCAGAGTAATAAATGTCTTGGAAAAGAATTTGATCTTTCACTGCTTTCTGGGGTGATTCAAACCACATACGAGGTTCCTTGTTATTATCCAAATAACTAGACAATGATTCACATAACAGCAACATATTCTGGGTTAACGGAAGAATGAAACTGTAATAACAGCTGTAAAAAACTTGGAAGAGGATTTTGCTTCCCACTGTGTGTTCATCCATTTCTCTTATCCCATTGTTACTCCTGGTGAAACAGATTCTTGGAGTAAGATCAAATCAGTAGAATCTATTTAATCCTTACCAAAGATACATTTCCTAAATCTAAATAAATGAATATACAGCTCTGAATGCTTTTATTTACCAACCTTTTGTTTTAAGGGGACTGCACACCATGATATGCATTGTATGGAAATGATTTATCTACCACAAAAGAAACTGTAGTTACAGCTTGGTCTGCAAAGTTACTGTAATATACCTATTGAATAGAAGCCTATATAATCTTTTTAAAGGCACCTGGAACTGTACAAGCTTCTCAAGAAGATAAGTTCGTATTTGAAGGTCACTGCAACCTACTGTCCAGGCAGAAATTAAGGTTACCTTTTTTCAGCCACACATCTCTTCCAGTCTACAATTTCTAGGACTACCAAATCTGAACTGCAAAACTCCAAATGACCTTTGGATGGCTGTAAAAAGTTTGTTCCTGAATCTCTCTGCTGGCATCTAGTGAAAATTCAGATTTTTACAGGTCAAACATGCCAGCCCTAACAATTACAACACAAGTTTTTCTAAGCAAATTTTGCACACAAACTTTTATTGGCACACCAGACCCAGCACTCCATTAAAGGTAAGTGATTCGATGTTACTTAAAAATAATTGCAATTACATTAAAATAATTGGAGTTGTGGGTGCTTACTCCTAAAGTATAGGATTAACATCAAGTTAAAATTAGCTTGATGAAATGTTTGGATAGCCCACATAAGGCCTTCAGGTGTGGCTTTAAATTTTAATTTTTCACCTTAAGCTACTTCAAAGGTAGGGAAGCTGTGGCTATTTAGATGCTTCTAAATTATAGAATCCAAGATCCCCAAGAATGGGGTTCAGTAGCCTTAATTTAATAATGCTGAACATGGTAGGATCTATACCCCTTTTGTACAAATACCTTATTTAAGAGAAGTACTTAAATATCTGTAAAGGACCTTTATACCTCATATTCATTCATTTTCCTCCAGGCCTGGCAAATCTTATACTGAATTGATAAAGCCTTGATGAACACAATAGACTGGGGTTAGTTCTCCTAATCAAGCTTCATTCTCTGTTTCATGACCAGTTCTTTTAATAAACTACAGTATGCCACAGGTCTCCTGGTTATTATTTGCCTTCCTATTTGCTTAGAGGGTTCCATCTTAGAAGAACAACTCAGCTTATAAAAATCCAGTGAAGACAAAGGAACAAATGCCACTCAAACAGGAAGCAATAAAAAAGTCAAGGGCAATTTGAAAAATCACAATGCATCTACTTACTATTAAAAACATGTTGCTAAGAGTGATGGACTTTGGCTCAGCCAGCATGACAGTTCTGAAGTTCTTTAAAGGGCAAAGTAGGATAATTTTCTCCACTTAGGATTGCAGTCATATGTTCTTTCCAGATAAATCCTGAACAAGTCCCACAGAGCTGGCATGGATTACAAAATGATGTGGAAGGGATGAGGGAAGAAAGGGCCTTTCTGAAAGTAGAAAGGTGAGGTGGATTCTGCCCTCTAGCCCAGGGGTCGGCAACCTTAAACATCAAAGAGCCACAAAGGTCCTAAATGGAAGCCCCTCCATTCAATTCTGGAGCTGACCGGAAGTCCAGCTCCCTTACCCTAGTGCAGCCTCTTTTTTCCTCTACCTAGAGACAGGGAGCTGCAGCAGAGGGATAAAAGAGCCACATGCGGCTCCAGAGCTGTGGGTTGCTGACCCATGCCCTAGCCCAAATTCCTAAGATCAAAAATAATGGCATGTCTTCCATTCTAAACATCTTCTCTCTGAAGCTTAATGTATGCCTTTTGATCAAGTTAAATCTCAAGTAAATCTGTAAGAAATTATAATTGATATGGAAAAATCACTGGCCATAGATATCCAGTAGTAAAGGCAGGGAGGGTTACTCGTCCCCTTTTGCGTTTTGATGCTATCTCTATGATATTTCCTTAGAGTTCATTCTTTTTGATTGTTGAGATGAAAACTAACCTTTCAAATCTTTCAACTGATGGGCTCGTCTGTTGGAAAATAAAGCACATTTGGAACACCAACAAGTCCTGCACTCATGCATTTTCACTCTCGCAAGTATTATAGATTATAGATTAACAGAGTTGGAAGGGACCTTATAGGTCATCTAGTCCAACCCCCCCTCTCAAGCAGGAGACCCCACACTATTTCTGACAAATGGCAGTTCAATCTCTTCTTGAAAGTCTCAAGTGATAGAGCTCCCAGAACTTCAGAAGGCAAGCTGTTCTATTGGTTGATTGTTCTCACTGTCAGAAAGTTTCTCCTTATTTCTAGATTGAATCTCTCTTTCATCAGTTCCCATCCATTATTCCTTTTCTGGGCTTCAGGTACCTTGGAAAATAGCTTGACCCCCTCCTCTCTGTGGCAGCCCCTCAAATATTGGAACACTGCTATTATGTCTCCTCTGGTCTTTCTCTTTACTAGACTAGCTATGCCCAGTTCCTGTAACCATTCTTCATATGTTTTAGTCTCCAGTCCCCTAATCATCCTGGTTACTCTCCTCTGCACTTTTTCTAGAGTCTCAGCATCTTTTTTATAGTGTGGCGACCAAAACTGGATGCAGTACTCTAGGTGTGGTTTAACTAGGGCTTTATAGAGTGGTATTAGTACTTTACTTGATCTTGATTGTATCCCTCTGATAATGTAATGTAGTATAGCATTGACCTTTTTGGTTGCCCCTGCACACTGCTGGCTCATATTTAGCTGGTTGTCCACTAAGACTAAGAGCAAATGGAAGCTCCCATTCCAAAGCTGTATAGCAGCCAAAGATATATGTAGCTTAATACCAGCTTTACCCTATAACTGCATATGTTTTTCTCCTGAAAATGCCTGAAGATGTTTCTTGGATGAGAAGCAAAGCTTGTTCAAGAGAAACAACATGTCCAGTTGTCTTTTGAAAAAGCACATTTGGACATGAATGGGATAGTTTTCGAAGACAATTAACACTTTTCTAATTTTCAGCAATTTTATATACATTAAAAAAAATCTAGACATTCCTTATCCATTTGGACAAAAATTAAGGGCTGGTTCTATCCTTTTTACCCAGGGTGAGCCAAGATATTTACCTCAAGTCCTGTAATGGGGTTGGGGGTTTTCTCTCCTAAAAAATGCCTGAAGATGCTTCTTGGATGAGAAGCAAAGCATGTTCAAGAGAAACAACACATTCAATTGCCTTTTGAAAAAGCACATTTGGACATGAATGGGATAGTTTTCAAAGTCAATTAACACTTTTCTAATTTTTAGCAATTTTATATACATAAAAAAAATCTAGACGGTGCTTTATCCATTTGGACAAAAAGTAAGGGCCGGTCCTGTCCTTTTTACCCAGGGTGAGCCAAGATATTTACCCCAAGTCCTGTGATAGGATTGCAATTTTAGGCACTGGAGGGAACAAAACCAACTGAATCCAATGGGATAAAAATATTCAGGTGGAATTCTCGCAACCCTTGTAATCAAACTTGTTCAACCATAAGTATCTACCCCCTCTCGCTGGCTTCGCACAACACACCAACGTTGCTTTACAAGTCAGGTTGGCCAGAGTTCGCCCAGCACAAACGAGTAAGCCGCTGCCTTTGGGACTCGCCTATTACCGTGAACCCAACCGCCTCAGATAAAGGTGCGCGCTGCCGACCGGCGCAAGGCAAAGCGAGCTAGGGGAACCTCCGCCTAACATCCCTTCTTCTGCCTTTTCCGATTCGCTCACCTTCCAGATGGGGGGCCGAGAGCTCTCGGATCGTCCTCACCCAGGTCTCGGCAACGTGCCGGTTCTCTTCGGCGTCCTGCGACGCGAGGACGCAAAAGGTCTTCGCCACCTTTTGCCGAGATTCCCCGCGGTACCACCAGCCCTTCTTGAAAGGGTAGCAAACGACGGAGAAGTAGGCGGCCGCCGGCTGCTGCGAGGCGCTCTTGCCCTGGAAAGCGTAGCAGCCCACGCAAGTGGACAGGCTGAGCGCGCTGCCCGCGTTGCTGCTCCGTCCAGCCGAGTCCAGCCGGCGCACCAGCAGCTCCGCGCCGCTCGTGAGGCTCAGGGCACAGTTCGCCTTCGGAGAAGGGACGAGGCGAAAGACGCCCGAGAGCAAAACTTCCTCGGAAGCGCCTTGGCCCGAGTCTCCTTCCATCGCCTCAGAGCCGCCAGGAGCGGAGCGGGCGACCCGGCGCGAAGCGAAGGCTGAGCTCAGTGAGGCGAGCGAAAGCAACGCTGCTCCGGGACTTTCTTCTCAATGAGCGGCGGAGGGCTGGCTTTTGAGATTGGCGCTTTGCTCTCTGGGGCCATCGGCAGGCCGCTACCGGGAATGGCGGGAAGCGGGATTCATTCATGACGAACTCCCAGCGCTTTCAGAAGCCGGTCGCGTTTTGTTTTTGTTTTTAGCCTGCTCTTATGCGCACGAAAGATTTCGTTTTAAAAGTTAGCTTGCTGGGGCCCCGGACTAAAACTCCGACCGGTCCTCAACTGTGTGTCCAGAAGACTCGAATAAGTTCCACGGGAATTAGGGCAGGTGTTTCTAGTTGACCTTGACCTTGTAAAAGTAGGTAGGATTGGATTTGGTTTGTCCATGATTTCCCAGGTCCATAGGCCAGAAAGTAAAGTTAAAAACATCCCAGAAAAAAGCTGCTTAAGCCTACAGTAAGTAGTCCTCAGCTTACCACCACAATTCAGCCAATAAGTTATGTTGTTAAGTGAAGCAGTTGTTAAGTGAGCATTGCCCTATTTTACTACTTTTCTTGCGACAGTTGTTAAGTAAATCACTGCAATTATATTAGTACAGTACAGTTGTAAGTCAATCTGGCTTCCCCATGGATTTTGCTTGCCAGATGTTTGCAAGATGTGATCACATGACCTTGGGACCAGTGGTGGGTTGCCATTTTTTTTACTACCAATTTGGGGGTGGGCGCATGTGCAGAAGGGCCCGGGTGGGTGGGCGTGGCCTCCTGCTGCGATTACTACTGGTTCGCCCAATCCCGGCCGAACCAAGAGCAACCCACCTCTGCCTGGGTCATTGCAATCCTCATAAATATGAGTCAACTGGCAAACGTTTGAATTTTGATCACATGACCATGGGGATGCTGCAACAGTCATACATGTGAAAAATGTTCATAAATCACTTTTTTCAGTGCCGTTGCAGCTTTGAATGATTAATAAACAAACTGTTGTAAGTTGAGGACTACCTTTATTTGGTGCTGTTGTCATAAGAACCACATAGGCATGCCTGTGAAGACTTTATTTTTCCCTTTCCTATGTACCTGACATGGACTAAACAAAAATGTCTTCAAACTGCAGGGTTTCAAGTGTAAAACATTTAATTAGTTTTGTGCTCCAGTGATTACATGTGATTTACATGTGATTGTAATAATTGGTTGATTGTTTCTCAGATGTTTTTGACCTGTTATTTTCTTCTTTCCTTGTGAATGTTATTCCTTTGAATATGTAGGTTGTTTCGTGTATATTCTCTTCCCTTTTTTTAATGATGAAGATATCATTTGCAAACTAGATCCATACTTTTGGTTGTATGTGTGGGAGTACTATAAACACTGCACTCCTTCATATACAACCAAAAGTATGGATTCAGTATATTAACAACACCTTTGTCATAATAAAAAACAAAAACAACACATTACTCTTCCTGGATGTTGTCATCTGCAGAGGAAGTAACAACAAATTAGAAATGCAAGTCTATCAAAAAATATCCCACACTAACTAAGTATTCTATTACCAAAATAATAACCCAGCAATGTAAGAACATTATTCTGACAAAAAAACAGAGCACTAGAAAGGAAACAGACCACCTATACATCTTTCAAAAAAATACCTTTTTTTAATTAAAAAGTACCTAACCACTTAATTCACTTCAACACAACCTACCAGACTACATAAAAGATGCGCTAGTCGTGGTCATGTGGCGAACATGACTAAATTTTTTAATCGCTTTCAAACTGTTAGGTTGGCAGAAGTTGGGACAAGTAATGGGAGTGCCCTCCAATACGCAGCGCTAGGGATTTGCCCCACCAAACTGCGGGCCTTTCTGATTGACAAGCTCAGCATCATAGCCACTGAGCTACCGCATCCAAACCATCTTAAATAAGTCCAAAGACCCAGTAACCCAGTAGTGGGTTACAGCAGGCTCTACTGCCAGTTCGCTCATGTGCGCACTTTGTGCTTGATGCAAGCTGCACACGCATGTGCAGGGCAATTAAAATTGTTCTGCGCATGCACAGAACTGAAAAGGCGCCACCCAGGGAACCAGTTCAGGAGCATGGCAGGCCTGGGTCGCGGCCAGTTCTAGTGACCCAGGCTACCAAACCACTACCGGTTCGGCTGCAGTAACCCAAGAAGAAGAAAAAAATAAAAGTCATCTACAACATGCAATGTAATGTCTTTAACAGCCACTATGTTAAAGTCTTGTATAGGCATTTAGTTAAAGATTGACAAAAGACAAGTAGAGCACATCCATGAACACCCACCAGCAATCAGAAGACATTATGAAAACTCAATCTCACAATACATGGACAGATTTAATCAGTTTCAACTGAGAAACTGGGAACATCCTAGGCCAAGCTAAATCCAAAAAACACAGTCCACATCTAGTTGATTAAGACCAGATGTGATGTTACTTTCAACAGCTTTTTGATAAAGTGCAAAGGTGGATAGATTCAGCTGGTTGCTTCGGAATGCATGTTGAGGAGAGGATAAAGCTTGAGCTCTCCTGAGCTTTAAATCTGGGCCTGCATTCTCTCTTTAAAAAAAAAAACCCTTCCATATTTCTCTTATTCAAACAATTGACTTTATGCTATTTATACCCTGAACAATTCCTCCTCCTATTCTTTTAAAAGTCATTGCATTTTTAACACAGAAAACTCTAATTGCCTTTAGCCTTTTTTAAAAGCAAGTGTTTCCTGTTTTATTTGGGGGGTTTTCTGATTTTTTTAAACCAGTGGACTCATGCTCTTATTTCTTGCTTAGCAGAAACTATATACCGCCACAAATTCTCAGTGCATAATCCCAAAATTATATCATCCCTCATGCTGGGAAATGAAGAAGGTGTGTTTCTTTATTTTGCAATCAAGGTGGGTTTTTTTTTAATTGAGTATTAAGTAAAGCCAAATAAGTATCTGGCAAAAGATTAAAAAACTCTTTACCTATTTATATGTCAAGTAAAGGTCAATAGATTATAAAATGTGTCATTCTTTAGGCCTAGGATTAGGATTAGATCTGGGCTCCTAAATTATCTTTGAAGTATGCTAACTGTGAGAAGTGAGGCAGAGGCCAACTGAGATCTGCCTTTTAGGGATTTCCTGCCAACAGAGGCTTTTTCATATCTTTTCATTGTGTGCCCAAATCCTGACAGCAAAAAAGCAGCCCATTGGAAGGTTTTGGCCTCATACATGACAGAGTTCCTCAGGCGGCCAACTCTTTGAGAGCAAAAGGATTACTGTACCTGCTGGAGGGTTTCAGCTTCATGCAAGGTCAAGTCCCTCTAGCTGGCAGCTCTTTCACCCCATTTAACGGCCCAGGAGATCATTTAATGATGACAACCAAGAGTCGCAAGATTGCAGTTTTTGAACAAAGCAGTCATGTGATGTCTCACTTCACTCAAGGACCAAAGATTCTGGTCTCAATTGTGGTTGTATGTCAAGGACTACCTGTAACGTCCAATTCAGAACTACGGCAGATCCCCAATAAAAATTCCCTTCATACAAAATGAAATAAAAAAATAATGCCTACCCATCTACCCTGTACACTCATGTGTTTAATTCATACTGTGTTACAGTAATTGTCTGATCCATTTCAAAAATGAAGTATCTAATCTGAGTGGGTGTTTTTTGTTTGCAAAATTGCCTTTTGTGCTATATTCCACATTTGTTCAAATCCTTTTGAAAGCTGGGAGGTGAAAGCAAACGATAGCAGATTGGCTAGTCTGCAACCAAAGCTTTTTCTAACATGGTTGCATTCTACTCTGGGCGGACACCTAGAACACACTAAACCCAGAGGCAAGAGGTAGAATGAAGCAAGTGTTATCACCAGTGAGCAAACAAACCACCCACAAGCTCTGGAGAACTGCAAAATTGCACAAGAAAATAATAGCTTTGCTCTCATTAACAGTTGTACTGACACAGGATTGGGCGGGGGGGGGGAGGTCAAGCTGACAAATGTAAATGTGTTTTAACTATCTGAATTAATTTTACTTAATACCAGATAATTCATAACCCATTTGGTTATCATTGTAGTGATACCGGATTCATTACCAGTCACTGGCAAAGTTCCTAAAAATTCTGAGAGATATTCAAAGATGTCTCCCTCTACAAAAAAAGTATAAACAAACATCAGCAATTGACCAAGGAATTTTTTAAATGACGTTTTGCTTTATAAAATGAAATTACCAAATACTAGATTCCTTATCAGATTCCTCAATGTTTTCAAAATGACAGACCTTGAGGAAGACAAAGAGCATATAGTTCAACATTTCTGGCTTTCCTTTCCAGAACCTTTCCATATAAAGAACTTAACCCCTTCTAGTTTCAGATATGCCTACTGTATTGGCCTGCATAAGAAGCAAGCATAGTTGTCATTAGCAATAGCACTTAGACTTATATACCGCTTTACAGTGCTTTACAGTCCTTTCTAAGTGGTTTGCAAAGTCAGCATCTTTCCCCCAACAATTTGGGCCCTCATTTTACCCACATCAAAAGGCTGGAAGGCTGGTGAGATTTGAACTGCCAAATTGAAGGAAGCCGGCAGTCAGCAGAAGTAGCCTGCACTCTAACCACTGCACCACCGTGGCTCACAACAAAATACTTTTGTTAATTGTAAAATTCAAACCACTGAGTGTTGGAAATGAAGTCTTTGTTCCCCGAATTCTTGGATACAGCATCTCCCAAAGTTGCCACAGAAGTGATAATTTCAATATAACCTTTGAAGATTAATATATGGATAGTATCTATATACTAAACTAAAACTTTTTTTTGTCTGTTAGCTTTACTTGTGATCAACTGTGCCTTACAGTATGGGCTACTTTCAAGGCAGATATATTTCTGAATATCTCCCTGAATTTTTAAAACGTTTTCTAGTACATTCCTCTAGTTTACCTTAACAGTGCTTGAGAAAGCTAATCAGGGAGGGATCTGGGTAATATTGGAATGGGAATTTAACAGGAAATCCCTAAACTGTGTTGGGAGGTTTAAAAAAACATAGAAGGTTTAAAGGTAAGAGTAATAATAATTAACCAAGAAGAGACTTTTGTGACGCCAATAAGTGACAAGTTTAAACTTTTGATTTTATAATCTGAAAATTTCCCCAATCATATATCAGAAGCCATAAGCAAGGAGTAAGTCATATGCATGGACTATTTCCCTCTCCTTGAGGTCTTGCAATATTTTGTTTAATTTCTCTTGCTACTTGCTTTAGGCAAGATGTTACAGCAGCCTCATGCCCTTTGGAGGGCTCCAAGGTATTTGGCATCAGGTTGCCTTTAAAGGCCATGAGAAGCTGACTTAATCCAAAAGACAGTGGTCATCTCATTCCCATCATTGGGAACATATTACATGTATAGTATGGGCCCTGTATTGGCCACCAATTAACTTCTAGCTGCAATTGAAATGCTGGTTTTGATGCACTGCTGTTGAATTGGCCTAGAAAAAATGATGGATTCCCATCATTGGAAAATAGAAGCTGAAAGCAGGAATACCAATTCACTTTCCTATGGATGCCATCCCTGACTGCAATCAGGAACATGTTGAAGATGGAGCTGTTCCAGAGTGTATCCCTGTTTGGGGGGCATCTTTTATTTCATTTTTGTTTTAATTCACAGTTTTAAAGTTTCGTCTTAATGATTTTATGTTTATCGTAGATGTTCTCAAATGGTTGTTTATGTAAATAGATGAAGGTGCACTTTGCAACTCAATAAAACAAATACCTATCAGAGTTAGGAAATGATCAAGCAGCATTGCACACTATAGTAATCCATAGAAACCATTATGGCTGTAGAAAACCCTGGATGCATTTTCAGTCAGGTGGTATGACATCTCAAAGGTCATTCTAGTTCTGAAACCACAAATTGTGAGGCAGGCTCTGGAGACATGCAGCCCACCATCTATATTGGCCCAAGTAGGGCAACCAGTTTAGAAAGGAATGTGCAATTCCCTTTGGAATTCTTCAGGGTTAGTAAAGATACCAGTATATTATGCAATAAGTATCAGGGACCAAGGAACATGTACATGCAAAGCCCCAAGGCTGTGAACCTGTTGCATAGGCCAGTGATGGCAAACCTTTTAGACACTGAGTACCCAAACAGCATGTGCATGCCCAAACTGAATGGTGCGCACATGCAAAAATGCGCACGCACAGGCCTGTGCACACACATGCAAGAACATGCGCAGACATGTGTGCGGACATGCAGACATGTGCAGCAGAGACCCAAAGACCATCCCAACACTGGCACCATGGCAAGAGGCAAGATCATTTTCTTAAGCTTCTGTTTCATCATTTGTAGGGAAACAAAAGCTCATGAAAGAAACGCCACAGAGATCTAACCTGGGCAATGGTGTGCGTACCAGAAGAGAGGGCTCTGCGTGCCACCTCTGGCATGTGTGCCGTAGGTTCACCATCACAGGCATAGGCTGATTGTCTGGGAAGGTCCTCTGTGACTGGAGAAAAGGAGAAACCATTCATTTTCCTTTGGGAGCATCAGAAGTGGGTTGCTGCCGATTTGGCCCAGATTGGGCGAACTGGAAGTAGCGGCAATGGGAGGCTCTGCCCACCTGCCTGGATGCTTCTACGCATGCGCAGAAGTGTTGCACTTGCGCGTAAGCGCCTGTGTGAGCGCCCCCAAACCGGTAGTAAAATATTTGGCAACCCACCTCTGGGGTGCATCACATCCCACCCTCCTCCTTCTGCTTTTCACTCTTCTCCCAGCCCAAACCAATTCCCATCAATGTTTTATATCCCTCATCCGCTGACAGCAACTAAGGAAATGGAAAGGAGGCTGTGGCATGCAAATCCAACATATCCCCTTCTCAAGGTAGGATACACTACTTTATATGAGATGGGATCTTCTGGGGATATAAAGGAATTTCCTCTTTTTAAAAAATATTTTTTTTTTATTTTTAAACAAACAAAAATGAACAAAAAACATAAAACACATACAACCTTTTCATATAGCGTGTCATTTGGTTACAAGATTTTGTGCGTCCTTCCCATGGTCACCACTTACAATTATATATCGAATCACAAATTGTTCATTAGATAAACATTATTATTAAATGTCAATTTTTCAACTGTAATTATTATTCCTTAATTTTAAACAAGATGTTCTGAATATTGAATCCTTACATACAACATCATTTTGCATCAATAGTTCAACTCCAATTATTATTCCTACATTTTAAACAAAATATTCTCTATATTGAAATCATACATACAACATTATAGTGCTAAACCCTTATAGTATTGTATATGTCATTCTATTATTCTTAAAATATAAAAAGTTCTCCCACTTTTTCCATTACCATGATTTTTTATCTAACCATTGATAAAACAAATCCCAAACCTTGTAAAATTGTTCAACTTCTTGTTTTCTAATATCAAATGTGAGTTTACTCATTTCCGCACATTCCATATTTTTTTGAATAGTTCCTCCTGGGTTGGTATTTTCTCCTTTTTTCAATTTTTTGCAAATACAATTCTAGCTGCTGTTAAAACATTTATAATCAAGTATTTCAAGTCTCTATTATATATTTCTGGTATAATTCCCAATAAAAAAGTTTCTGGTTTAAAGTCTATACATTTTTGTGTCATTTTCTCCAACCACGTGTGGATCTTAGTCCAATATCTTTTAGCTTCTGTGCAAGTCCACCACGTATGGTAATATGAACCCGGTGTCTGATGACATTTCCAACACTTTTCTGATTTATTCTTGAACATTCTTGCTATTCTTGTCAGGGGTAGATGACACCTGTAAAACATCTTATACAAATTTTCTTTGTATGCTGTTGACATTGTCATTTTGTAATTTTGGGACCACAATTTCTGCCACTTCTCTAATTCAATCAAAAGCCCAAAATTTCCCCCCACCCAAGCTATCATAGTTCCTTTAACTTGTTTTTCTTCTAACTTAACCTCTACTAAGTGTCCATAAAGTTTTTTAATTACTTTTTCATCAGTACCCGTCAAAATTTTATCTAACTCGATCATTTTATCATAAAAACCTTCCTCTTTACGGTCCTTGTCATATCTAGATTGTATTTGCACATATGAAAACCATTTCATCTTTACACCTTCCTTTTCCAGTTCTTGCAAAGATTTAAGTTCAGATGTTTGTTTAAGATGTTTATTAACATTTGTAGGCCGCCCTTTTCCCTGAGGGGACTCAGGGCGGCTCACATAAAATCAGGGAGGGGGAATACAAACAATGACGTAGACACATATAATAAAAGTAATAAGCAACATACATTCATCATTCGGGGGGGGCGGCTATCCTTGTCCCCAGGCCTGACGGGCTAGCCAGTTCTTAAGGGCTGTGCAGAAGGCCTGGACGGTGGAGAGGGTACGAATCTCCACGGGGAGCTCGTTCCAAAGGGTCGGGGCTACTACTGAGAAGGCCCTCCTCCTTGTAGTTGCCAGCCGGCACTGGCTGGCCGATGGAATACGGAGGAGGCCTAATCTATGAGATCTAATTGGTCGCAGGGAGGTAATTGGCAGAAGGCGGTCTCTCAAGTATCCAGATCCACTACCATGCAGGGCTTTATGGGTGACTAATAGCACCTTGAAGGGCATCCGGAGATCGACAGGTAGCCAGCGCAGCTCGCGGAGGATAGGTGTTATGTGGGTGAACCGAGGTGCACCCACAATCGCTCGCGCGGCCGCGTTCTGCACTAGCTGATGTCGCCGGATGCTCTTCAAGGGCAGCCCCATGTAGAGCACATTGCAGTATTCCAGCCTAGAGGTCACAAGGGCCCGAGTGACTGTTGTGAGAGCCTCCCGATTCAGGTAGGGTCGCAACTGGCGCACCAGGCGAACCTGGGCGAATGCCCCCCTGGTCACAGCCGTCAGGTGGTGGTCAAACGATAGCTGTGGATCCAGGAGGACTCCCAAGTTGCGAACCCTCTCTGAGGGGTATAGAATTTGACCCCCCAGCCTGAGTGATGGAATATTGATCGAATCTTTGGGAGGGAAACACAACAGCCACTCGGTCTTTTCTGGGTTGAGCACAAGCTTGTTAACCCTCATCCAGTCCATAACGGCCTCAAGGCCTCGGTTCATCACGTCTGCCGCTTCATTGAGTTGGCACGGGGCGGACAGATACAACTGGGTATCGTCCGCATATTGATGGTATCTGATCCCGTGCCTGCGGATGATCTCTCCCAGCGGTTTCATGTAGATGTTGAATAGTAGGGGGGATAAGACCGAGCCCTGAGGCACCCCATATGTTAGGGGCCTAGGGGACGATCTCTGCCCCCCCACTAACACCGACTGCGACCTGTCCGAGAGGTAGGAGGAGAACCACCGCAACACGGTGCCTCCCACTCCCACCTCCCGCAGTCGTCGCAGAAGGATACCATGGTCGATGGTATCGAAAGCCGCTGAGAGGTCAAGGAGGACCAGGATGGAGGAATGTCCTCCATCTCTGGCTCTCCAGAGATCATCGGTCAATGCGACCAAAGCGGTTTCTGTGCTGTAACCGGGTCTGAAGCCTGACTGGAAGGGGTCGAGATAGTTTGCTTCCTCCAAGGACCGTTGGAGCTGGAAGGCCACCACCTTCTCAACAACCTTCCCAAGGAAGGGAAGGTTGGAGACTGGGCGATAGTTATTAAGAACAGCTGGATCCAGAGATGGCTTCTTTAGGAGGGGTCTCACCACCGCCGCTTTCAGTGCGGCGGGGAAGTTCCCCTCCCGAAGAGAGGCGGTAACAACCGCCTGGATCCAGCCTCGTGTCACCTCACTGCTGTTAGTAACCAGCCATGAGGGACACGGGTCCAGTACGCAGGTGGAGGCACTTACAGCCCTCATGGCCGTGTCCACATCCCCGGGGGTAACATCCTGAAACTCAACCCAGAGATGTTCTACTTGATCCTCCTGTGCCTCGGCTGGAACTGCGGGGATGGAGTCCAAGTCCGACCGAAACCGAGCAATTTTGTCCGCTAAGAATTGGGCATAATCCTCAGCTCTGCCCTGCAAGGGTTCCCCCGCTTCCCTTTTATTTAATAGGGAGCGGGTTATCTTAAACAGGGCGGCTGGGCGGGACTCAGCGGACACAACCAAGGTGGCTATGTGAGATCTTTTCGCTGCCCTAAGTGCCCTGGTGTATTCCTTGGTGCAGGTGGTTACCATTGCTCGGTTCGATTCGGACTTATCGGACCTCCATCGGTGCTCTAGGCATCTCCTCTGGCGCTTCATCTCCCGGAGTTCCTCGGTGAACCAAGGAGGTCTCCGGGATCCGTCGCCTCGGAGGGGCCGTAGTGGCGCAATCCGGTCGAGGGCCTCCGATGCCGCCGAGTGCCAAGCAGCAACCAGAGTCTCTACCGGACTGTGGGCGAAAGTATCAGGAATGACCCCAAGCTCCGTCTGGAACCTTAACGGTTCCATAAGTCGCCTGGGGCGGAACCACCTGGTCGGTTCCTCCTCCCTACAGTGGGGGTTTGGTCTCCGGAAGTCGAGCCTCAGTAGGCAGTGGTCTGACCACGACAGGGGTATGATGTCGTTACCCCTCAGACCAAGATCACAAATCCACTGCTCCGAGAGGAATACGAGGTCGAGCATGTGACCCGCCGAATGGGTTGGGCCCCGAATTACTTGGGTCAAGCCCATGGCTGTCATGGAAGCCATGAACTCCTGCGCCCCATCAGAGTTTTCACCGAGCGACGGCAAATTAAAGTCCCCCAGGACCATCAACCTAGGGAACTCAATTGCCAGTTCGGCTACCGACTCGAGGAGCGAGGGGAGGGCTGCTGCAACGCTCTTGGGAGGCAGGTACGTTAACAGCAGACCCACTTGACCCTTGAGGTCCAACTTTATCAGCAGAGACTCACACCCGACAAGCTCCGGAGCAGGGACCCTACGAGGAACTAACGACTCCCGGATAACAATGGCCACACCCCCACCCCTTCCCTGGGCTCTCGGCTGGTGTAGCACCTGAAATCCTTCTGGGCACAGCTCTACAAGGGGGACTCCTCCCTCTGGGCCCAGCCAGGTTTCAGTAATACATGCCAGGTCTGCCCTCTCGTCTAAAATTAAGTCCCGGACGAGAGGAGCTTTATGTACCACAGACCTGGCATTTAGCGACAGCAGCCTGAGACCAGGGTCCTGATTACTTGCGCCATCTGGTCTCGGAGTGGGACTCATAGGGCCGGAAGGAGGGATCTCTGTAATGTAGCGAACCCTCCTTCCCCGGTAATGGCCTGCCCTAAAGTCCCCGCCGTATCTGCCCCTCCCTGTTACGACCGTAATACCCCGACCCTCTCCCGTGTCTCTGGTCCCCTCAACCACCCCCATGGCCCCCGCATCTCCCGGCAGGTCCTCCGAATCATACATACCCATACACTCCCCCAAACAGTCCCCACGTAAGAGTTAAAAACACAAAAATTTACAACAATATAATAATAAAAAGTGGGACATTCATTCATCTCATACGTATCTCATGCATGTCCCATACAAAGAGAGAAGAGAAAAATGAAAGAAAAGAGAGAAACTAAAATAGTTGCGCAGTTGATTAAAATTTAAGGTGCGAGTTCAGATGGCAAAATTGGCTCTTAATGTTCAGAGTTAAAATGGCTAGGAACCAGTTATAGTTCAGATGGAATATAAGGGGGAGTGTCTTGTAGCCCCTCTCTTCTTTTGCAAATTTGTTGGTCAAAAGGTCCTGCGGGGGTTCAGTGCGAACACACAATGCTGCCATCGTCTGTCCACCCGTAGCCCAGGTCCAAAGTTTCCTTCTGGGGGTAAAACCAGTATAATAGTGATGGTAACAGTCAGGGCTAAGAAAGACAGGATCACAGGCCCTAAATATATGGGTGAGGGAAGTCAGACAGTCAAAGTCCAGAGTGGCAGGAAACCAATGTTGGTAGAAAAGGTAGCGTTGGTAGAAAAGGCAGCGTTGGAGAAAAAGGCAGCGTTGGTGAAGGAAACAGTGCTGGAGCAGGGGGCTATGTTGTTGAAAAGAGCAATAGTAATACCAGTGGCAGCGTTGGTAAAGGGGACAGCATTGGTGAGAGGAGCAGCGCTGTTGAGGGCAGTAGCATCGCTGTAAAAGCTGAGCTAAATATGGAGGGGAGGGGGGGCATCCGGAAAAGGCTCCAGCCACAGCGCACACAGTCAGCCGCCCGCTTTGCCTAGTCCGAGTAGAGCCCCCGTTCGAATTTCCCGGTTCCAAAAGATAGCGATAGACAGTTGACACAGTCACAGTCACTATAAGCTCCCTAGGCTCACCAAGCTGCTCACCAAGCTTCAGTACTTGTAAAGAAGGGGTTAAAAAACCCCACCGCTGCTGAAGCCGCCGCAAAACGCCCTCAATCGCCTCCGCTTCCACCGCCACCATAGGGCCGCTGCACCCGCCGCCAAGAACGCCCAGCCACGTCGGAGAATCCGAAGCTCCAGATCGACAGAAGGCATCGGCCTCCCTCAACTTCTGGCCCGCACACGTCAACCGAATCTCTGTCATCCCGGAGGACCCCGGCAAAGGCGGTAAAAAGCTGGCTCCAAGGGCTCCCAGCGCTTTTTTCGTCAGATCGTCTACGCCGAAGGAGCCCTGGCCGCCATTCCGATTCTTCGCACATGCGCACCCTCTGCATTCAATATTTCACCATGTCTAACTGTTTGTTCCTTTTTGTATATTATTGTGTATGAAAAGGCTTTGATAGTTGATAGCCAGACTGGAATTTTTAAATAATATTGTCTTTTAATCTTCTCCCAATTTAGTAGCAAAAGCTCCCATAGGTAATGTCTTCTAAAATACCCCTGTATTTTAGCTCCCTTGTACCATAAAAAGGCATGCCATCGCAACAATAGATCATGTCTTCAAGAATCAATAATCTGGTATTCCTTAGTGTTATCCATTCTTTAACCCATATCAAACTTGCTGCCTGGTGATATAGTTCCCAATTGGGCAGGCCCAATCCTCCTCTTGTTCTTGCACCTTGTAACAATTTTAATTTTATTCTTGCTTTTTCCCCCTGCCATATGTACTTCAACATTATTTTATTTAAGTCATCAAAATATTCCTTCCTAGTCTAATTGGAATAGTCTGGAACAGATATAAAATTCTAGGTAGAATATTCATTTTAATTGTAGATATTCTCCCTTTCATCGAAAGTTGTAGATTTTTCCATTTCTTCAGGTCCATCACAGTCTGTTGTTTGAGTTTATAGTAGTTGTTGTCTTTAAGAGCGCTGCATCTTGCTGTTAAATATATCCCCAAATATTTAACCTTGTTCCTAACTTGCATATCCAAGGTTTCCGCCAACTCTTCTTTTTGACTTGTTGGCATATTCTTTGTCAAGATCTTCATTTTGTCTTTATTTATTTTTAATCCTGCTACTTTTCCATATTCTTCTATTCTTTCTATCAATTTAGGTGCTGTTTCTAATGGATCCTATAGAATGAAGACCAAATCATCTGCGAATGCTTGTAGCTTGTATTCTTCCTTTTTGATTTTCATTCCTTTTATTTCTTTTCCTTCTCTGACAATTCTATTTAAAACTTCTAACGTTAAGACAAAAAGTAATAGTGATAATGGGCAGCCTTGTCTTGTCCCTTTATTTATTTAAATAGACTCTGTCAAAACCCCATTTATCATTATCTTAGCTGTTTGTTTATAATATATAGTTTGTATGGCTTGAGTAAATTTCTCACCAAAGCCCATCTTTTCCAGTTGTAACAACATAAAGCGCCAATTCATGTTGTCAAATGCCTTCTGAGCATCCAAAAACATCAATGCCAATTATTTTTCAGGATGTGCCTCATAATATTCCTCAGTATCTAAGATTATCCTCATATTATCTTTAATTTGTCTTTTTGGCAGAAACCCATTTTGATCAGAGTGAATGAAACTACTTAAGTATTTTTTAAGTCGTTCTGCCAATATTGAAGCAAACAACTAGAGATGTGCCCAGAAGGATTTCAGGTGCTTCATCAGCCGAGAGCTCAGGGAAGGGGTGGCGGTGTGGCTATTGTTATTCGGGAGTCTTTGGTTCCTCGTAGGATCCCTGCTCCGGAGCTTGTTGGGTGTGAGTCCCTGCTGGTGAAGCTGGACCTCAAGGGTCAAGTGGGCCTGCTGCTAACGTACCTGCCTCCCAACAGCGTTGCAGCAGCCCTCCCCTCGCTCCTCGAGTTGGTAGCCGAGCTGGCAGTTGAGTTCCCCAGGCTTATGGTCCTGGGGGATTTCAATTTGCCTACGCTCGGTGAACACTCGGATGGGGCGCAGGAGTTCATGGCTTCCATGACAGCCATGGGCTTGACCCAGATAATTCGGGGCCCAACTCACTCTGCGGGTCACACGCTCGACCTCGTATTCCTCTCGGAGCAGTGGACTTGTGATCTTGGTCTGAGGGGTAATAAGATCATACCCCTGTCGTGGTCAGACCACTGCCTACTGAGGCTTGACTTCCGAAGACCAAACCCCCACTGTAGGGAGGAGGAACCGACCAAGTGGTTCCGCCCCAGGCGACTTATGGACCCTTTGAGGTTCCAGACGGAGCTTGGGGTTATTCCTGATACTCTCGCCCACAGTCCGGTAGAGACTCTGGCTGCTGCCTGGTATTCGGCAGCATCGGAGACCCTCGACCGGATTGCGCCACTACGGCCCCTCCGAGGCGGCGGATCCCGGAGGCCTCCTTGGTTCACCGAGGAGCTCCGGGAGAGGAAGCGCCGGAGGAGACACCTAGAGCACCTGTGGAGGTCCGATAAATCCGAACCGAACCGAGCACTTTTAACAACCTGCACCAAGGATTACATCAGGGCACTTAGGGCAGCAAAGAGATCTTATATTGCCACCTTGGTTGCGTCCGCCGAGTCTCGTCCAGCCGCCCTGTTTAGGATAACCCGCTCCCTCTTAAATAAGAGGGATACGGGGGACCCCTTGCAGGGTAGGGCTGAAGATTATGCCCAGTTCTTGGCGGACAAAGTTGCTCGGTTTCGGTCGGATTTGGACTCCACCTTTGCAGAACCAGCCGAGGCACGAGAGGACGATTTGGTTGACCATCGCTGGGTTGAGTTTCAAGATGTTACTTCCGGGGACGTGGACAAGGCCATGAGGGCTGTGAGTGCCTCCACCTGTGTACTGGACCCGTGTCCCTCCTGGCTGGTTGCTAACAGCAGGGAGGTGACACGGGGCTGGATCCAAGCGGTTATTACCGCCTCGCTTCGGGAGGGGCACTTCCCCACCGCACTTAAAACGGCGGTGGTGAGACCCCTCCTGAAGAAACCATCTTTGGATCCAGCCGTACTTAACAACTACCGTCCAGTCTCCAACCTCCCCTTTATTGGGAAGGTTGTTGAGAAGGTGGTGGCCTACCAGCTCCAGCAGTCCTTGGAGGAAGCCGATTACCTGGACCCCTTCCAGTCCGGCTTCAGACCTGGTTACAGCACAGAAACCGCTTTGGTCGCATTGACCGATGATCTCTGGAGAGCCAGGGATGGAGGCTATGCCTCCATCTTGGTTCTCCTCGACCTCTCGGCGGCTTTCGATACCATCGACCATGGTATCCTTCTGTGACGACTGCGGGAGGTGGGGGTGGGAGGCACTGTTTTGCAGTGGTTCTCCTCCTACCTCTCAGACAGGTCGCAGTCGATGTTGGTCGGGGGTCAGAGATCGACCACGAGGCCCCTATCATATGGGGTGCCGCAAGGGTCGGTCCTGTCCCCCGTACTATTTAACATCTACATGAAACCGCTGGGCGAGATCATTCGGAGGCACGGGATAAGATACCACCAATATGCGGACGATACGCAGCTGTATCTGTCCACCCCGTGCCAACTCAATGAAGCGGTGGACGTGATGAGCCGGGGTCTTGAAGCCGTTAGGGACTGGATGCGGGCTAACAAGCTTGTACTCAACCCAGAAAAGACCGAGTGGCTGTTGTGTTTCCCTCCCAAAAATTTGGTTAGTGTTCCAACGCTCAGGCTGGGGGGTCAAAATTTACACCCCTCAGACAGGGTTCGCAACTTGGGAGTCCTCCTGGATCCACAGCTGACCTTTGATCACCACCTGTCGGCTGTGACCAGGGGGGCATTTGCCCAGGTTCGCCTGGTGCGCCAGTTGCGACCCTACCTGAATCGGGAGGCTCTCACAACAGTCACTCGCGCCCTCGTGACCTCTAGGCTGGAATACTGCAATGTGCTCTACATGGGGCTGCCCTTGAAGAGCATCCGGCGGCTTCAGCTAGTCCAGAATGCGGCCGCGCGAGTGATCGTGGGTGCACCTCGGTTCGCCCACATAACACCTATCCTCCGCGAGCTGCACTGGCTACCTGTTGATCTCCGTGTGCGCTTCAAGGTGCTTCTTACTACCTATAAAGCCCTTCATGGTAGTGGATCTGCGTACTTGGGAGACCGCCTCCTGCCAATTACCTCCTCTCGACCCATAAGATCCCACAGATTAGGCCTCCTCCGAGTGCCATCTGCCAGCCAGTGCCGGCTGGCAACTACGCGGAGGAGAGCCTTTTCTGTAGCAGCTCCGACCCTCTGGAACGATCTCCCCGTGGAAATTCGTACCCTCACCACCCTTCAGACCTTCCGCACAGCCCTCAAGATCTGGCTATCCCGCCAGGCCTGGGGGTAAAGACCATAGTTTGCCCCCGCCCGAATGTTGAATGAATGTTGTTTGATCTTAACTACATACTGTATTTTTATGTTATTGTACGTCTTCCCCTCCCATAAGTTGTTAGCCGCCCTGAGTCCCCTCAGGGAAAAGGGCGGCCTATAAATAAATGCAACTGAAACTGAAACTGAAACTGAACTTATAATCTGAATTTAACAGGGAGATTGGTCTGTAATTCTTAATTTGTAGTAAATCAGGCCCCTCCTTTGGTAAAAGTGAAATATATGCTTCTGACCATGATTTGGGTATTCTCCTCTCTGACATCACCTCATTCATAACTTCTAATAATGGAAGAGACAACGATTCCTGCAGGGTGTTATAAAATTCCGCTGGTAGCCCATCCGGGCCCGGGACCTTCCCGTTCTTTGGGTTTTTAAGTGCTTCGGTTAGCTCCATCATAGTTATTTTGCCTTCTAGCATTGTTACAGTTTCTTTGGGTAGCTGGGGTAAGTTGGCTTCCTGTAAGTATTGTTTCACTCCTGCCTCTTCTGTATTCTCATGATCATATAGTTTACAGTAGTAATCTTGTTGTTGTTTTTTTTTCATTCCCAGAACAGGTTTGCCCTTGATCATCCATTAACTGCAGTATCTTCTTTGAGTCCCTCTCTTTTCTCAGTTTGTATGCCAACCATCTGCCTAGTTTATTAGCATTTTTAAAGTAATTCTGTTTAGCATCCCTAATTTTTTGGGCTAATTCCTCTTTTTCCATTAACCCAATTTTGTGTTTAATTGTATCCATTCTTACTTTAAAGTCCTTCTTTTGTGGGGAGTTCTGTAATTCTTTTTCAAGACCCTTATATTCATTGTCAAGTCCTTTAAGTGTTTGTCTTTTCTTTATATTTCTCTTCCTTGTATAGTCAATTATCAGGCCTCTGGTATAGGCCTTCATTGTGTCCCAGAGGTTCTGCATTGATGTCTCCTCTTTTCTATTTTCTTTAAAGAAAAAGGCCAATTCCTTTTCAATTTTCTGTACAAAGTCTTTCTCTTTTAATATAGTGTTGTTTAATGTCCACCTAGATCTTTTTCTTTGTCCTTTCCATTTAATTATCATTGGGTTGTGGTCTGCCCAAGCACTTATTTCAATCTCAATTTCCTGTATGTTGTAGGCCGATTCAGTCGCTACCCATATCATATTGATTCTAGAATAAGATAAATGTCTGTTTGAATAAAAAGTATATTGTTTTTTAGTAGGATTTCTCTCTCTCCAAACATCCTTTAAACCTGTCTCATCGAAGGATTTAGGGAGTATCTTTTTGACTTTGTTGTTTTTTGTGAGTTATAGTCCATATTCTTATCTACAATTCCATTAAAATCTCCCATCATACAAATATTTAAGTAGTCCAAATCCATTATTTTTTGTGTAATTTTCTGTAGAATTCATCTTGCTTATCATTAGGCGCGTAGATTGCTATTAGGAGCATTAGTTAAAAATGGACAAAGGGTCCATATGATTGGCTTGCTGAATGATTCCAACCTCTGCTCTCCCTGTTGTGAACATGAGGCAACCATATGGGTTGTAAAATGGAGCATAGGGTGCCTCAGAGGCAGAGGTGGTCCTGGGAGGCCTAGCACAGGCACAGGCCCACACTGCAGTGCTTCCCCAGCTCACAAAAGGCCTTTATTCTTATGTTTTTTTGTGGTTCGTATTAGTTTTATTTTTATAATTGCAGTTTTCAATTAAAAAATACTATAAAAATTTTCTCCTAGTGTTCCAGTCATTTAATCACCTCTAACCTTTCTACTATAATTAAGTCCTTGTACATCTTCCCTGCTCATGATGACATATCTCTCTTTTTGTTTGCAACTCACAAATGTTGTTATCTAGTCAGAGGAAGATTCCCAGGGATGGCTGATTACGTAATTTCATTGTGAACTGGATATACAGAAAAAAACTGCCACAGAAAAAAACAAGGCACTCCTCAACTGAAGATTGAGGTTACTTTCACAATGGCCGATTAAATCATTTTTAAAAAATGATTCTTACATCTGCTCGTATTTAACCACATACAACTTCATCATGCTATCCACTTTTGGAGTAAGCGTGCAAACCGCATTATGCAAAGTGCAGAAAAAAATCATTTTGGAATTATTAAGAATTGTTAAGTCATTGAAGATTGAACAAACAATAAGATACAATAGTCCAAAGCAATTAAAGGCCTGAGATAATAACCAGAAAATACATATCTAAATTGAGTCACTAATGCCTTCTTATTCCATTCTATCCTCGAAAATTACCCAGGTTTTAAGTTCTATCACCAAGCCAGCACATGTTATCTCCTCATTTTTATCTCAGAGGAAATATTGTCGCAAGTGAGCCTTCAAACAAATTAATGAACAAATTTATTAGCATCACTGGTGGGAATGCTGACTGATCGCTTCAAAATGTCAGATAACATGGGATTGTAGCAGCTGAAAGTCCTGCTCTATAGGATTTGTATGGAATTATATGCCAATTTCTCAAGAAAAGTTAAACAATCACAGAATAAAGTAAGAAATGAGGGTAAAATTGACTAAAAGCAGAAGCAAACTTCAATGACATCTGATTCCCCAATTTCTTCTCATGTCCCCTTTCCATTTCCCAAGGATAAAAAGAACATGAAGACAAATAATTGAGGTTGAATTATATTTTTAATAATAAGGAAAAAAACTGTAATATAGTTTCAAACCATATTTAATTGAAAAAAAATGTACATACAGAGCTTCCATTTCAGTGTTATACTGTAAATATAGGGATTATTTTTGTGCATTAAAACATTAGTTGAGGTCTGATCAGTAGTATTTTATGGAATTGTCCTGCAGCCAGGTTAGACTTGGGAGTTGTCACATTGATATTAGAGACAGATTATGGATATTCTCAGTCATCCAGGTCATGTTTGCTAGAGACAGATGGTTCTGTTTCCCTAGACCTTTCCTTTTTTGAATAGGGTGATTTGTCTGAGTGTGAAGCTTCCAGGAATTCTCTAGCATTTTTTGATTTGTATTGGTCTTCTTTCTGACTGACTGACCTAAATTAGTACAATGCATCAACAAATGCCAACTACCGTGTTTCCCCGGAAATAAAACAGGGTTTTATTTTCTTTTAATCCCCAAAATAGGCACTTGGCCTTATTTTCGGGGAGGTCTTATTATTTTTGAGGTGCAGGAGGCAGTGAACGTGGTCACCTCAGGGCTTCTGCTGTGTTGCAATATTTTCAGGGAGGGTTTATTTTAGCACTTGTACTCAAAAGCCTGATTGGGCTTATTATCCGGGGAGGTCTTATTTTCAGGGAAACAGGGTAGCTACCAGAATATAAGATAAAAACATCTTAATCTTACAACAAACACATGGACAGACTCAATCACAGTTTGAATTGGGAAACTTAGCATTTTAGAGCAAGTCAAGCCAAAAAATTATTTCCCCATCTTAAAAAATAAAGCGTAACAATAGTAGATTGATGTAACAATGTTGAAGAACAAAGAGAAGAAACAAACACTAGTAAAACTAAAAACAGATGCCGATAAAGCAACCAAAATACAATAGCAATAGCAATAGCAATAGCAGTAGACTTATATACCGCTTCATAGGCCTTTCAGGTCTCTCTAAGCGGTTTACAGAGAGTCAGCATATTGCCCCCAACAATCTGGGTCCTCATTTTACCCACCTCGGAAGGATGGAAGGCTGAGTCAACCCTGAGCCGGTGAGATTTGAACCGCTGACCTGCTGATCTAGCAGTAGCCTGCAGTGCTGCTCTTAACCACTGCGCCACCTTGGCTCTTACAATGAAGTTATCAAGGACAAATATTAGAAAACATGAGAAGAAATGAAGTGTTCGAAAATAAATTGAAAGGATTTAACAGATTACATGAGTGAAAAATAAAGACCAGCACTTTCAGTTATTGTGAAACTACAATAGACAAAATAAACAATGTGTGATTTATCCGCACTGAATGAGCAAATCAACAGAGACAGATTAGACCAATAGAATTCCCAAATCTTTAAACAGGCAATCTCGGGTACCTATTTTACCCGTATCTATTCTGTTTTTTAGTCTCCTCGATATATAGTATTTTGACTCATCCTGAATTGGCTTGAATTTTTCTGTTTCCACACTATGACAGGCATCTGCAGGGAGAGTGAAAAAGAAATAAAAGATGGGGGGACCTGGCCATGCAATTTGAATCCCCGCCTTTTTAATGGGTGTTATAGATACGGCACATATAAATCAGGTGGGGCTTCAGTTCCATCTTTGTGGTGCCAGTTTGACATTTTTGGATCTCCTATGGGCCCACTGATCGCCAAGAATCAGCAGACACAATGGTTTTCCAGATCAGCAGCAGGACAGGAGGCATCTCTACCAATTCAATTTGGCAGCCTGCAAGTGGATTTGGGCACCTAATTCTCAACCTATCTCTCCAGTTCTTGTGGGCATTGAGGTTAAGGCACTGTGGCACCAGGATACCCTTCCACTAGTTCTTCTAAAGTGAGCAATCGGAGAACACAATCTTGTTTTTTTAAAAAGCTGCTAGGTGAACCCAGTTATGACAGGAGTGGGAATAGGGTATAAGCTAGCTGCTGATTCTTGAGCTCTCCTATTGGTTATGAGCAATTTCAAGAAGAATAGCAGTGAGGAAAATCAGTGCATTTTGAACCAGCTTGGATTTGACATGTGTGTGTGAAATAAGTACCTACATGCTGTAAGAGATCCAAAGACAGAAATCTGACCAGAGATTTTAATTCTAAAAACTAGAATAGGAAATCTTTCGGTTTCCCGGGATATTCTGCTTCTGAGCACTGACTTGAAGTTGGGTTCACTTGTACTTTCTGTAATTGCACCAGGGCAGCTTTTTAAAAAAAAATCATGCTGGATATATATACATCTAATGATCCAATTGCAAAAGCACCAAATTATCATTTAGGAATTGCATATACTTTCAATATTTAATCCTCATATGACTTTGTTATTTGTTTCCAAATCCTTGGTATATACTTGAGGTAACTTGTGTCTTTTACTATTTTATTACTCCTGGAGGAGCAGCAAAAATGTTGTTGTTGTTACTATAAACATGATCTTGTTGAAAATACCTAGTACTATATTCTAAAGAGGTTGAAGAATCATAGCTGAACATATATTTCAAAGATGGCAAAGAATTAACCATCATATTTTATTACTATAGTTAAAATGCACATTAAAATACATGGTACCAAGGACTTTCCCAGAAAACAGAAGTAATCCAGGCAGAAGGGGGTGGAGAAATAGAGGAACAACAACATAAAGACTTGAACCTGTCGGGAAGTGCTTTTATTCTCTGGAGCTTCAGAATAATTTCTAAGGTTTCCTTGTTCTTGATGTTTCTGGATGAGGAGCAACTGTTATAAACGTGAGAAACTGAAAAGGAGAATTTTATAGGCTCTGTAAAGGAAATAATACTTACCTCTGTCTTAAAGGAAGGGAACAGGTACACTGTTGATAAGAAATTATCTGAATATAGTACCTGGTGCCCAGATTAGATTTATAGTTTTAACTCGTTAAGAGTTTGCTGTAGGTTTTTACTTTGAAGCATAGATATTTATCAGGCTAGGATGAAGAAATAAATGTAGAAAGTTTGAGATAATTATGATTAAGGCAAAAATGAAGCAATCAAATATTTAAGCTGAAATTGCAACAACTCTTTCACCAGCTATTGGGAAGCGGTTGATGGTTTCATCCTGTGTTTGTATTTTTTTACCTCTCTTGAAAGATACACCCAATCACTTGGTCAATGGATGACTTTAGAAAATGAATAAAGGAAAATATTTTAAAATTGTTTCCTGGGACAGTTCTATACCTACAGTAAATATAAAGTTCTTGGCATCTTAAACAATGAAAGTAAGAATTTAAATACTCTTAATTCAAATGAGTATTACTATAAATAAATAAAAATATTCTTTACCCTTTTTCTAATTTAGATGAATCATTGCTCTGGCTAAGCATTCCTAGATCGTGATGTCCTGAAACAAAATTGGTAAGAAAGAATATCAGGAAAATCTGTTTGTTCTCCTTGGCTAATTGATAACTTGGAATGTGTGACAAAACGCACAGATTAAAGAAATACTGAAGAGTCCTTATGACCCACTGAATGAAGCAATTCTCAGTAACCACTATGTTCTTCAAAGAGCTCAGTGATTTATACATTATTCTGTAGTGAGTAATGCTCTGGGGTTAAGAATTAAGGCTTCCTTCAAGCAACAATAGCTTTCCCTAAACATTTCTAAAAGAAAGTTTCCTTTTGTACTATTTCTAAAATGTGTTAACTACCTCTTACTTCCCACTCTCTCCTTTCTGTTTAAAAGCTGATAATGTAAGGCAGTCATGACAGGTTACTGTTACGGGTACCACCAAGATGCTATTTCCACACTCCTGCCTGTCCCCTGACCCTGTCCATAAATCCGTGGAATTATCTACTCTGGCGATATTCCCTTGGGATATACTCCTCTCTGACTCAGAAGGGATTTGTGTGTTCAATTTAGTACTGGAGACAGATTTTAGATTTATAATAAAACAGAGTAATTGCCTTTCAGGTTTTTATCCTAACCGTCTGGGGTACATCAAAATCTCCTTTCCACATAGCAAACACTAGACTAATAAATCTACATGTGACTTTCTGCATTCTATTCAATCCGTTATAAATCACAGATCAAGGGGTTACCCCGTCAAGTTACCTTAATGTCCAGAGAACTCAGCATTTTGTAAACCATTTGGTGACATTTCAGTTTGCCCTAATACAAAGTTGATTTCTCTGACATATAGTTTTCATAATTTTATGCTCTATGTTAACATTGATGCTGTCCGTAAATGAACTGTTGACTACCCCAAATATGCATCTTTTTCAGATGTTATTGAATTGATGTGGCCAATCTTGGTCATTTTGCCTGTAGAGCTCTCCATTTGCCAGGTCTACATGATATGCTTTCCAACGGAACAAGGAGATCCTGCAATCTCTGATAGGCTGGCCTGAGAATCACAAAAACAATAGTACCTTGCTGTGAAGATACTTTCCTTTTCATATTATTCTAATACAGGCAGGTTCTACCCTCAGGCAAAGAGAGGGAAGATACCTCAGGCAGCAGCTGTGGATTAACCAAGATTTGACTACAGTATTTTTTGAAGTATAAAACGCATCAGAGTATAAGAGCCACCCAGGTTTTGAAGAGGCTTTTTTTTTTAAAAAAAGATAGAGGGATAGAGAGGGAGAGAAAGAGAGAAACAGTAGGTAGGTAGATAGGAAGAGAGAGAGAGTAGGTAGGTAGGTAGGTAGGTAGGTAGATAGATAGATAAAGGGATAAAGAGAGAAAGAGAAAGAGAGAGAAATACAGTGGGTAGGTAGGTAGGGAGAGAGAGTGTAGATAGGTAGGTAGAGGGATAGAGAGAAAGAAATAGAGAGAGAGAGAAATAGAGTAGGCAGGGAGAGAGAGAGTAGGTAGTTTGGTAGGTAGAGGGATAGAGAGAGAAAAATAGAAATACAGTAGATAGGTAGGGGGAGAGAGAGAGTAGGTAGGTATATAAGTAAAGAGAGGGAGAGAGAGAGGGAGAGAGAGAGAGAAATACAGTAGGTAGGGAGAGTGAGTGAGTAGGTAGGTTGGTAGGTTGAGGGATAGAGAGAGAAAAATAGAGAGAGAGAAATACAGTAGATGGGTAGGTGAAGAGAGAGAGAGTAGTTCGGTACATAAGTAAATAGAGGGAGAGAGGAGGGAGAGAGAAATACAGTAGGTAGGGAGAGAGAAAGTAGTTAGGTAGGTAGATAAAGGGAGAGAGAGAGAGAGAGGGGGAGAGAGAGAGAAATACAGTAGGTAGGGAGAGAGAGAGTGAGTAAGTAGGTAGGTAGATGTTTTCAGGTGTATTTATCCATGTGCTGGAGAAGGAAATCACTGAGAACCTTTAGCACCTAAAACTCATCAACCACTCTAACTAAACAGCTTTCCAGAAGGAAAAAAAAAGTTTTGCACTCTGCAAACCTCCCCAAAACGGCCCGTTTTTCACGAAAACGGGCCATTTTTTTGTTAAAAAAATTTATGAATAGCCTTATGGATGCTTATAGTGCTGCTGGGGGCGGGGGGGGGACAGCCCATTTTTTGTTCATTTCTGCTCTCCCCAGCCCCCAGGAGCTCTTTGAAAGCCTCTATAAAGGTATGCAAGGCCATTTTGGTGAAGGGGCGGGGCTTCAAGAGGCAAAAAATGCTGCATTCGGTGTATGAGGTGCACCCAGATTTTCAGCCTCTTTTTAGAGGAAAAAGGGTGCACCTTATACTTCGAAAAACATGGTATTTGTCAGTGCTGAGGGAAGATTTGGCTGCTCCTAAGTCAAGTTCTGAATGACATGAGAAGGACTGTTTTTTTCCATTATTTGACATACAAAACATACTACAAGATACTCTGCCTAAATGTTACTCTGTTTATTTTCTAAGGCAGCACTGTTTTGCACTTTTCTTCTGTGTAATTTTCTCAATGCACATTGAATCATATTTTTACAGTAATATAGTAATTCCTTATTCTTCATCATCTCCTCTGTAGTGCCAGCTGTTTCTTTAATTCTAGCAACTACTGTAGGTTTATATATGAAATGGGAAGTATGCTTTACTTCAAGCCGCAAGAATCACAGTGGTGGGTTTCAATTTATTTTACTACCGGTTCCCTTGTGCGTGTGCGCTTGTATGACACTTCTGCACATGCGCTGAAGAGTATGGGCGGGTGGGCAGAACCAGATCAATATGCGGGTCACAGATGCACCGTGGAAACCCCACATCTTTTTGATGTACACTGGACTTGTTACCCACATTGAAAGGGGACTGGGGTTTATTCATGCACTTGTGGGTGGCAACCTGACTTTTATTTAATTTTTAATCTCCCTACCTCTGGACACCTCTGCCTAGAACATTTTGGTTCTTTTAGGTTTCACATGAAACAAAATTCAGAACAATCCTGAAATTATTTTATGCAGTGTGTCACACAAGGTTGGTGTGCTTCATTTCTTCCTCCTCCTGTCCCCTTAATCTTCTTAAGCAGATTTTCCCTGAGCTGCAGGAAGAATGTGAAGTAGCAAATATTCTTGCTCTACTGAAAGCTTTCCATAAATGACATGTCTTTATTTTCTCTTACATAGGCCGATTCTTTTTTTGAATTTTTTTTTATTTTAATTGAACAAAAACACAAAAAAAAGAATCATCCTTCATTACATCTTGTAGAAAGTGTGTCGATTGGTTACAGATAATTTTCATGCATTTCTTCCACAGTCATTACTTATAGTTCATTAGATTATACACTTTAAATCAAAAATCTTTGTATATCTTACTATCAATGTACCACAATTCTCATTTGACTACAATTATTTGAACATGCTTTTGCCTCAAATCATTCATACTTAAAGACACAACCACATAATGGCATTCATTAGCTATTTCAAAAAATCCTTCAATAACATTACACCTTTAATGGATATTGTTTAACAATATATACATACTATGGTATTGGCAAAAGCAACTTAGATATAAATTCTAAACAGTGAGTTGCGGGGGCAAGCGGGGGAAAGGTTTAGAAACTTTATTAATTGACTTTTACTTACATAGACTTGGAGAAGGAGGAGCCACACTGCAATGTCACAACATACGGTCTCAATACTCCGAGACCGCCGTTGATACTTTTGCCTCTGGACGGTCCATTGAGACCTAAACCGTCCCGTAGAGACGGTGACCAGGAAGACGAAGCCTTGCTGGTCTCAAGGACATTGCAAAGTCCCTGATCGACCCAAGGGAAGCACTTCAAGCCGGTGGTAAACAGGCAGCCCCCAGGCTGATGAAGTCGGGACAGCTCCAGAAGGAAGGAAGTGAAAAGAGAAAGGCTATCTGGTGACGTATTTTTTCTTTTTTGCGAAAGACTGCCCAAATAAATTTTTCTTTAAAGCCAAATTAGATCCTTAAGGAAAAGAATTGAGCGGCGAAATTAACCCTAATTCGATTGCTTTGGAAAGCTTTTTTTTCTTTGTAACTATTCTTTGTGGATTGAAGTGCTCGCAACGTTTCTCATTTCTCCTCTTAAAGTGAGCGGATTGATTTTTTTTCTTCTGCTTTTTGTTGCTTTATTTTTTGACTTCTGTATTAAAACCTTCCTTCTTATTTTAACAATTCTTCCTATTACTTGTTATTAAATTTCACTAAAAGAAATCTAAAGAACTTTGTTTCCTATAAGCCAGAGATAAATATTAGAAAGTGAAAAGTAGCACACTGCCACTCGAGGTCAGAGGCTGGGGTTTTTGAAACAATGTATCTCTTCTCTTTCCTTTTTTGATTTCACTGACTTGTAGCTGAAGGGTTTGCAACTTGTTTACAGAAACTGATAAAGAGCTAAGGGCATGAATTGTTTTCACAGGTGCCTTTGAGAACTATTTTGGTAGGGGAAAGAAAGGAGGGGAACAGAACCCTTCTCCTTTGAAGAGCATAAAAGAACTTGTGTTCAAGTCAATCTAAAATAAAAAAAATAAAAGAGGCCTGGAAGGCTAGAGTGGCAGTGGCTATTAGTTTTTTTTCCCTTTCTTTCTTCTGTTTTGGAAACATGAATCAATATTTAGATGAGGAAACCTTAAAATTCCAAAATATCTTGGCTGGAATTCAAAATCTATTGGAAGGATATGGGAGAATTGAGAAGAAGCTGGAAAGACTAGTCTTCCTCACAGCAAAAGAAGATGGGATTGGAGCCCTAAAAATTAAAGGGGAGAATGAAGATATAGAAGATAAAGATAAGACAATAGATTAATTTATTAATGGAAGCAAAAGTGGGTGAAAGTAGAAAGAAGGGAATGGAAAAGGGAATTCGATGAATTGGAGCTCTACTCCAGATTCAAGGATACAGAAGAAAAAATATGGTAATGATGATGGACTTAAGAAGAAATTTTTTTTCAGAAGTAAAATTGACAACCAAAGACAAGCTAATTTTAGTAGCAGCTGGTGGGCAACGAGATTACCTGAGAGATCCTTCAAGCAACAAAGTGCGGAGAGAAATCTATAAAAACCTTATAAAGGAGATAAAAAGAAGACTGACACCACAATTGGCAAGAGAGATAAGACTGTTTTGTTACTGGAAAGATACAGATTGACAATGAAAGTTGATAATAAAAAAATTAATTTTGATTAATTTTGATTAATAAGTAGGAATTTACTCTTAGATTGTTTTATATTGTTATTAAATGTTTATTTGTTAACAAATAATTAACTATAATAACAATAATGAAATGATAATGGATACAGCTTAATGATATATACATGTACTGGCAAACTAGTAAAAGAAATTTGGATATAAATTGCAAATTGTGACTTGGGAAAAAGACCTATAAATTTTATTAACAAATTTTTAATCTTGTTATAAAGGTGTAAGGTTTTTTTTGGGGGGGGGGGTCTGACAAGATGAGATGCGACATAAATAGTAAATGATTTTTAGCCAATTATAATAACAACAAGGAAATGTCAATGGACATTATTTAACAATATATACATGCTATGGTATTGGCAAAAGTAACTTGGATATAAATTCTAAACAGTGAGTTGGGGGGGAAGAGGGGGGGAAGGTTTAGAAACTTTATTAATTGACTTTTACTTAGATAGATTTATTCTTAAGTAGACCTAGGTCTTGTTCTTGATGGGGGAACTACAACAAAATATTAAAAATTGTATTAAAGTTAAGTTTTGAGAAGGTATTTGAAGACAAAACAGAGTTATACAGATCTCCAAGTATTTTGTGAAGAGTTCCAAGGCTTAACTGACAAAGTGATTAACAGCAGAGTTGCTTGTTGGAGCTTTTAGTCAGCTGTATAATGCTAGTAAAAAAAATGGAATGGGATTATGCAATAGAGAGCTTTGAAGATCAACACTTCTGTCATTGTATTTTAATGTTATATAGAAATACTCCAAAGAAACAAGCAGGAATAAAGAAGGATTTCTTCTGCATCCCAAAATAGAAGCCCAGGGAAAGATTTAAAGAAGAATGTCACATATCACTGTGACAAGAGCATATTCTAGCTGGAGGTAAGGTTAAAAAAAATGGGGCAGAAGGTCAGTTTGTAAATCAGAATGTTATTGAAGAGAGAAAAAGAAAGGCAACACTTTTGCAATTATACCAAAGAAATGAAATGATTAGTCTATGCATTTAGTTTGGGATTTGGAAGACAAATAATTGAAGGGTTTAAGTGGAATAATTACTCAATCTTAATGTGCGTGATGCGACTTTGTAGTTCCATCAGGATTCACAGTGGTTTAATCAATATGAATACCGACATATTGCCAGTGCAAATCGGCATGTTATCAATATCAGCATATTGTAAAAAGGAAGATGCACACTGAAAATGGAAATATTGTGTCATTTTAATTTTTGTGAAGCTCTATGAACTGATTAACTTTCTTATTTTCTTTGGTACTTCTTTGAAATCTCCCATTTCAGATGCTTTGTGAATGCAGGGAACAAAGTTACAAACAACACAAGAAGCCCAAATGCACAAGAACTCAGCAAATCTGAGTAATCTTGTTCTATTGGCTTTTGCTGCTTTTCCCCCCCCCCAAATAGATCAAACATGTTCAGAGTCCTGAGATGGTCATGTCACAGGTGAATGGATGAATCCTGAATGAAATACCCATGAATCTCTTAGGTCAGGCAATATACATGCATGGAGGACTCCCCTCCCCTCAAAGATTATGAAAAAAAGGATGAAGAGGAATGTCCTTTAAAAAAAAAGCTCTAGATATCAGAATGCAAATTGACTTAAGTTGATTCAGGAACTTTCACCAGTTGGTTTTGAGGAGATTCAGTTTCCTTCAATATGTCACACAAAACCTGAATAGAGTTCTGTTATCTAGTAGTTTAAGTGGGATTGTTGCAAATAAACAAGAAAGCCATTGTGGCATAGTGGTCAGAATGCAGTATAGCAGGCTAACTCACTGTTGACTACCAGGAGTTCAATTCTGACCAACTCAATGTTGACTCAGCCTTCCATCCTTCCGAGGACCCAGATTGTTGGGGGCATTATGGTGACTCTGTAAACCTCTTAGACAGGACTGTAAAACATTGTGAAGCGGTATATGAGTCTAAGTACTATTGCTAAAGTAGGCACTCAAAGAACCTTGCAATAAATATGGTTCTTCTCCTCAGTGATATGCTCCTTCTTCAATTGAAGCCATGACAACTATCATTAATATCAGCATTTTGCAGAAGCAAACCTTCCATAGTGGCCGGAAAAGAAAGTTCTGTTCTACAGGAAAAGAACAGGAATTTCTAGATATTTTAATGATCATTTGCCACTATTGTAGCACATAGGCACAGAAACTTCTCTGTTCAAAACAAGCAACAATGGCAAAGGATCTGGAAATGAAAGCAACTGCTGTGAGCTTACAAACTGAGAGCAAAAAATTCAAGCTAGATACGAGGGTTATCACTGCTTGTTGTAAAGCCACAAACTAGAGGGCAACTGGCCGCATAAGAACAAACACAGTTGGCAAATCCCAGCAAACATATTCCATTTGTTTGCTGATTTTTTTCTATAAATGTATCAACAAGTTTAGAGTCACAAGATGGTCATGTCACAGTTGAATGGATGCACTATGAGTGAATTATGTAAATATTTTAGATCAGGCGATGTACATGCTTGAAGGAATATGTGAAGGCCACCCTTCACCTGATTATGGGAAAAAGATAAATAGTGATGGCTTTTTTAATTAAGACCAATGGCAATGCAATTACAGAAGTTCTGGAATTCTGCATTGAAAATCCAAACTAGCTTCTCTAATTATCTAAATCTAAATCACTGGAACTGATTTTCCATTTCATTAGACTCGGGCAAGAGAGCGCCAATGTTCAGTTTATTCAGTAACAAACTTAAGTTAACTATCAGCAAAATAGATACTGTGAATTGGCAGCTTGCAAGTCTGGGAATGTACCTGGAGCTATATTCCTCTTGCAGAAGCAGATACATAGTTCGGGTCATGGATTCATCTGTATCAATCAAGGCCCGGGTATCATTGGATGCATTCAGCCACCTATATCTCACTTCGCAGTTGCAACTCCCAAGGATGGCCTGATCACTTTAGTACATGATCTTTGGTTATTGCAGTGCACTCTATGAAGGTCTGCCTTTTGAAGATGGAAACTGCAGGTAGCAAAAAATACAGCGGCAAGCCTGTTATCTGGAACAGTTTTAACAGACCAAGTCACACTAGCCCTAGAATTGCAACAGGTGCCAGTAACATTACCCCTTGGATGAGTATGAGGATATTGGATGAGGATATTAACCTCTGTAGCAGCAGAGAGGGGCTCCCTGCAGTCTCCTAGGGATGGGAGAACCACATTATTGGAAGAGTGGGGGATGAGCCCAGCTGTACAACAGCTTTCCCTATAGGCCTGGCTCCTGCCAATAGTACTTGCCTTTCCGTACCAGGTACCTTTCCTTCCTCTACTGAAGACTTACAAACAACGTAAGTCTCTGGTAGAGGAATATTTGTTTATTTTAAAAGGTATGATTTAAAATATTACTTTTTTTTTTGCTTTATTGTATTATCTTATTACTTGCTGCCACACTGTTGGAATAATAGCTAGCCTAAATTTTTAAATTGATAATCAGACAGGTTGTCTGGGCTGAATCAGGTAATGGTAATCTACATATGTTAGCATGTTAAACCTTTAAATTTTGTGTAAAAGTATCTCCTTTATTTTTAAAATTATAATTATTGCTAGTTATTAAATTTTTATCCCACTTTTATACAGTGCACATATATATATATATATATATATATATATATATATGTATGTATGTATGTATGTATGTATGTATGTATGTATGTATGTATGTATGTATGTCTGTATGTCTGTATGTCTGTATGTATGTAATTAGTGTCACAACCCCTGGTATGCCCAAATATGGGAGGAAGCTTACTGCTTCCATTCGCTGTCTATCGGCTCGTCACAAGAGACCATCCAGACAGAAACCCAATATTTTTACTGTTGCCTTTGTAACATTTGTGTTCTATTTGTTTATTTATTTATCAGCACAAATACAACATATAAATCAACTCAAAGTGGTAATATACGTAATACTCCTGCTGTTTCCCCATTGAGAGTGCCTAGCCTAAAGCCTTTCATATCTAAGGGAAGTCTAGAATCCTGGTTTCTAGGCTAGAAATATTTATTTCAATATTTATTGTTGTGGTGTCTATTATGAATTACAGTATTTTTTTTACCGTATTTTGATTCGCAAACATTTTTTTAGGTCAGGTTGACAACTCTGTTCCAACATCCACTTGTAATCACTGGTAATTATTCTTAGCAGTAATCCTAGTTTACCTAAGAAGGTTCTGTCTTGGGCTCTTTGTTCCAAAATTAGAATGGGCGTTGGTCCTTACCTAATACGCTCATTCTCTGTGACGTGGAGACAACAGCCAGACTCGGTTGCTCTGTCCAGTAACCAATTGGACTGAGTCTACACTTGTGATGTAATCGTGCCCTGGTGTCTCCTCCCAGTTTAGACGAAGCAGACTGTAGACTCAAGTGAGAGTTGTGAAAGCAAAAGGATAATTGCAAAATACATACTCTCTCCTCTGCAGAAAAAAGTTCTGTTCAGATTGACCTACACTTAGGGAGGGGCTGGCTGCTGTCTCCACGTCAGAGAGAATTAGCGTATCAGGTAAGGACCAATGCTCATTCTCCTATAATCGTGGAGATAGTAGCCAGACTGGGACATACCAAAGGAGGGGCTTTCCACTAAGGTGGGGACAAGAGATCAAAGTCTGTTAAGGCACAGGTACTTGTTGTAGCACTCTGCGGCCAAAGGCTGCATCAGCCAACGCATACTTGTCTAATGTGTAGTGGCGTATGAAAGCCATGGGAGACGTTCACGTTTTTAAACAGCCCCAGAGTCTCAGCTCGTGAGCTGAGCAATAGCAGTAGACTTATATACCGCTTCATAGGCCTTTCAGGCCTCTCTAAGCGGTTTACAGAGAGTCAGCATATTGCCCCCAACAATCTGGGTCCTCATTTTACCCACCTCGGAAGGATGGAAGGCTGAGTCAACCCTGAGCCGGTGAGATTTGAACCGCTGACCTGCTGATCTAGCAGTAGCCTGCAGTGCTGCATTTAACCACTGCGCCACCTTGAGGAGTCAGCGCCATACTGACTATGGCTGGTTTGTGTCCCGGAGCATACTCCTCGTCCCAAGACTGTCAGTCAGTCTGAGATGAAGCCCGAAGGTCAATTTGAATCTCCCGCTCAAATCAGAGTAGGAGAAAAAATAATTTCCAATCAAAAAAATAATTTTGAAAAATGGCAATGGAGTAAAATAGAACAATTTAGACCAGTGTTTCTCAACCTTGGTGACTTTAAGTCCTGTGGACTTTAACTCCCAGAATCCCCCAGCCAGCATTCAAGTCGCCAAGGTTGAGAAACACTGATTTAGACTAATGCTAAGAGACCAATTCTCACAGCTTGTCCAGGTTGGACTGAGTCTAAACTGGGAGGAGTCACCAGGGCACGATGACATAACAAGTGTAGACTCAGTTCAATTGGTTACTGGACAGAGCAACCCAGTCTGGCTGCTGTCTCCATGATCATAGGAAAATTGTTTAAGAGCAAAGAAAACATTCGAATTCTCAGCTATTGCCATTAATCCATAGAGTATCATAGATGTCCTATTCTAATATACAGCTTTATTATTTTGTTCTGTGCTTTCCTCAGGTCAGAAGTACCGTGTTTCCCCAAAAATAAGACAGGATCTTATTTTCTTGACCCCTGAAATAAGCACTTGGCCTTATTTTCAGGGAGGTCTCATTATTTTTGAGGTGCAGGAGGCAGCGAGCACAGTCACCTCATGGCTGCTGTTGTGTCACAATGTTTTCGAGGAGGGCTTATTTTAGCGCATGCGTTCAAAAGCCCAATTGGGCTTGTTATCTGGGGAGTTCTTATTTTCAGGGAAACAGGGTACTCATTGACATATTCTTGTAAAAATGTCAAGTTGTTACTTAGGGCATTACATTCCTCTGTAAGTTAAATGAAGCACAAGATGCTTATATTTATTCAGTGACAATATAAAATTTCTCTATGAGAATGTACTCCTACTAATTCAAATAGGGTTTTTTTTGTTCCCTATGCAAGATTTTCTCATATTCTTTGATTTTTCCGAAAGAGAATTACCTAAAATAAATATTCCCTGAAAGTTTAATGTTTCTGTTGTATTTCCTTATTTTTGGCTTTGTATTTATTGAGTTTAAAAACATGTAATATAAATTTATTTTGATTAGCTTATGTACTTTTTTTTACAAAATTTAAATAACTGCCAGGAACATCAAATCTTGCTGAAGCTGCTTCATTGCAAACTATGTTTCTCAAATTATGCAAAATGCAAATGAAAGGCAATTATGTACTGCATCACATATATACCCGTGGAATAATTTTAATTCATGGAATAATAAATGAACATTAGTTCCAGCAGTTAATGAAAAAGTAAGCTAACTGGTTAAGGGTTTTATTACATAACAATAACTGGGTCTCAGCACAGGGTGACATCCGAGATCATGCCAATATCTCTTGTATACATCAATCAATGTTTATTGTGTTCTACATTAACGCAGTGCATACACATGTACACACACACGTTTCACTGGAAGTTTACAAAATCTGCCTTCAAGGTATGGTTGGAAAGTTAAGAGCTGTAAAAACCTTCCTCAAGGAAGCATTATGGATGTTGGCCAGATATTGAAGACTTCTTACAGTAGTGGTACCAACATGGAAAATCAAACTTGGAAAGCTGCACTGCCTACTATAACATCTATGCAGGTATCCTGTTTGAAAGCTTACCTCTGAGGTTTTCACTGCTCCAGTTCATCCAAAGAGGGTCTCTTTAATATTAACATTTTCCCACTTCCCTGATATGTCTGAATTTTTCCACTTATACTGTAGTTCTCGTAATTCTCTAAAGTAATTTCAGGGAGGCTAAAAGACACTAAGAAAGATGAAAATCCATTCCACCAGTGCCCAATCATTAGTTTAAAGCAACTGTCTCTCGGTTTAAATTCAGTTAATAAATAAAACTCTATTTAGAAATTATGTACATTTCCAATTCAAGTTTGCCTTTGTTCTTTCCCAGCTGGGGAAATTGAGTCAGTTACACATTTGACTTGGCTAATCATTTTATCTGACATGGCACATTGATTGGATGAAGCCTTGATTATCTAACTGTCCTACAGGTCAGATGATGAGAACACATTTTTCCTACTAGCAGATTCATTCTTAGAAATCTTTTTTGGGGGGGGAGGGAAGATGCCGTCCATTGGCTTTGCTGTTCAGAGGCTCTTTGTATAATGTGCAACACTACAGATCCCATGGAATTCTATCACATAATGTAGTAAACCAAGTATTTTTGTGTATTCTTTGTTTTCCCACTATTTTTCTTTTAATTGTATCCATTATATAAAAACTTAGTCTTTGACCACCTGTGAGATATGTTTTTTATTTGATTAGCAACAAGATTAGCATCCGCAGCAGCCATCCCTGGGATATCCTTAACAATAAAAGTTAACCCAGCATACCGAGTAGCTGAACTAGCTACTATTTAAATGTCCCAGTGTGTTGTATGAGATGAGTTTAAGTCATATTGAGAATTTGGAACAGGGCAACTTGCATAGCCAACTCGCCCCAGGACAATGCACAGCAGGACAAGAGTTACGATGATATGGTAGAATAGAAAGGATGCAAAAGGAGGGACAAAATGAAATGTGAAAGACAAAAATTAAAATATTTTTAATTAAATAATGAAATTGAATTGTTGAATTGTCCCACAGCAAGTTGTCCCTCAGTGAGTTGTTTCATTCCATTCAGAACAATGGTCAGGCGGTGTTAATTATTTAGTCAACAACCATTTGGCAGAGAAAACCTTTGAAAGAACAGATTATGTAGATCTTCAAATTTATTGCTAGACTTAGACAGCAACCATAAATCTGGGAACTTGGTTTTTTCAGTAGAAAGCCTGCAGATAAAATAATTTCAGCTAGAAATTAAATTAGTTGGAGCAGTACACTTTAGAGTAAGCATACACTGCAAAATGTACATATTGCTGCCCACCCTTCAGCAAATACTGAATGGATTCACACATTATAGTGATTTGTATTTTTATTAAAATTATATTATACGTATTAAACTAATGCTGTACACTGGTGTGCGCGCACACATACACAGAATGCAGAGAAAGAAAAAATAAAGAAAAAGAGAACAAAAACACTTTCTATATCCTCAGCAAGTGTAATCAACATTAACAGCATATCACCATCTCTTAAAATAAAACTAACCCCTATCTTTGTCCCATAACTAATACTCTTCTTTATAAATCAATCTCATCACACCATTTTAGCCAGTAAAACTCTATTAAGGATTATCATAAATAACTACAGCATCTAATAAATATACTTTGAATGCTTCCTTTTACTTTTATATCTCCTTTTCTAGCAATCTATTTATTTTAGCCTTGATCAAATAAAACAATTTCATATTTTCCCTCCTTTTCCGGAAAATCTTTAGTCCCCCTCAAACAATTTCCCAACATCGGCTTTCTTTTCATATTCTTTAAAAGCTCTTTTTGATTAAAGTATTAAAAGATTATCCACATCACAGTGCTCATATTCTTTCTGTTCTCAAGAAATCAATGACAATTTCAACAAATCCCTTTAATAAATCCATGATAATATTTCCATCATTCTTCTGGTTTAGTATTTGTGTGTCTTTTAAACTGATAAATAATCAACAAGTCTCATTTGCAAATGTAATTTTTTGTATATTCACTATTTCATCTTTTTCCATCTCTTATATGCTGTCATTTTCAAATCCACATTCAAATAAATTTGTTTTATCTGATGGAACTTGTTATTCTTCAGTGACATCATACATTTTTTCAATAATAGCAGATAACTTATTTTTGGAGCCCAATAATCATAGATTTATCTTAAAGAACGTATTGATATTTTTTTTTCCTTCTGGTGCCCTCTAGTGACCAATTTTCAAAGTCACCTTATCAATTCCAAGTGCAAACATAGATAACTTTCCACAGGAAGGATTCTTATAGTTACTGTAATTTCAAAGTTCTAAGTCAAGTCAATCTGGATTCTTAATCCATTTAAAAAATTCTTAAATCAGCACTTTTGCTGCATATTTAAAAACTTTTTGGAAAAGCCTGAATTATAATTAAAACTTCTTCCTTAAAATTGAAAGAAAAACTTAATATGATCACATTTGCAGTTCTGAAGGCCCTTAACCTTTCAAAAGCAACCTAAGAAAGTAAACTCCAAAACGATTAAGTAAGGTTTGGTTGAACCTTGAAAGGCTGCCTTGGGGGCTATGAGTTTGGTGAAAACCTGCTAATATCTAATATCTGTTTGAAAACAATTACAAACCTCAGTTTCTGCAGTGTACTTACCATCCTTACCCCAGCTGTCCAGTGTATATATGGGCAATTTCAAGCTCTCTCCTTTCTCCAGAGAGATTTCAATGGTCCAGATCCAGCATCCAGCTGCCATTTTGAACCACAATGTTTCCTGCTATTTGTGGGATATGAGTTTACCATTTCCTCACCAGAAATCTCCTGAGCCAGGATTTTTATCATGGTTTGTTCAATGGTCTGATTTGCATAGGAAAAGTAAGCTAACTCTATAATTGCTTAGCATTATGTATTAACCAGACCAGAAAATAAGTGTAAACATTATGTTATATCAATTGCATCTATCAAGAACTGCAAGCAGGAAAATGCTCATATAAGAGCACTTTCCTGCCTGCAATTCTTGATAGATGCAATTGATTATGATGAGAATACAGATTACAGCTCCAGTAATTTATTAAGAGATTACCCTTCCCACTGCTGCTAAATACTACCAAATTAATTTGATGATCAGATAATTAAATGAAAAGTATTGCTGTTTATTGTTGTGGATATTATGAATGGGCTGCTGCCACCCCAGCAGCCCATTCCTTATCTCTAATTTTAACACATCTGGGAGGATAAAATTAAAACACAGGTTTATTTCACAACAAAACAAATGCTGGAAGATTTCAGGACATACCATATGACATTAGCAAGTTGGCTATGAAAGGACGCAATAACTTCATTTTTCACAAAGAAGAATATATTGAAGTTTGAAATGCTAGCATTTGCTTTTTAAATGTATTTTATTTGAGGATAATATAATAAATATATTTGAAAGGCTTCTCTCCTTCTCCTTGTTACAAAACCAAAAACTGTTCTCATTTGTGCACAACACCTAATTAGTGGATGATGTAAAATAAAATACATTTTACTTTTCAATCAGCTTCCAGTAGCTTTACATTCTAAACCCTGCATTTATTTATGACTGGATCTTATGTATTATCAATTTTTAAGCATATGCTGTCATACCATACATCATATTAAAACTCTTAAAACCAGATTAATGTTTACAGTTATTGATGCTTTACAGTTTTAATTATCACAAACTGTTTAGAATTATCAAATGAGAACAATTCTGTTGTGTTATGCAAAGGTTATGCTTTATTTGTAGCATCATTGTTGGATTTTAATTCAGCTAAATGTATTTTATCATATTTTGATTTAAAATGGCTAAAAATAGAGCAGTTACCTGCGATATCTAGAATAATTCAGAGTATGAATTCTGTCAATTATTTGGAAAGCAGTATAAAATAATAAAAGGAATACTGTATCCTAATGAAGGATTTAAGAATAATCACATCTGAAATAAAATTTCCTATTTCTTCTGCTATTCATTAACACCTATCAACTCATGACAACTATTAGAACAGACTGAAAACCTGAGGGAACATTGCACAGGGTCATCAGATCTGAAAGACTGAAAGATGTGGACAACCACAAGTTGGTAGCAAAATTATTCAGAAAACCTACTATCGCCTGCATTTTTGCAGCCCAGATCTGGCAGCCCTTGTCATTGCACTTCTGGAGAGCTGCTACCAAGATCAAATCTTCAAAATAGTTAGTAGGTTCTTTCCAAATACGATCCAGAACGAACTTGTTAAGTGACAGCTCACATGGTCTTTTTGGGGGGAGGAGGGGGAGGAGAGCCAGGCAGTTTAGTCTCCGCGCAACCACAAGCAATGTCAACACATGCACAGTCCAGTTCATCTAACAAAACCCAGCAGGCGCTAGAATAATTATTAAACAAATCTGACTTTCCCTTGTCAGTGCCACCTTGTAGATTATATATGCCAGGACATACATACATACATACATACATACATACATACATACATACATACATACATACAACATACACGTGTGTGATTTTTATAGTTATAATGTATACTGAAGATGGCATTTAATTTCGTTGTAAGTGAAATGACAATAAAGTAAACATATCTATCTATCTATCTATCATACATATCTATCATAAATACATGCGTGTGATTTTTATAGTTATAATGTACACTGAAGATTTAATTTCGTTGTAGGAGGTGCAATGAATAAAGTAAACATATCTATCATACACACATATCTATCATACGTACATGCACGACTCAGGTTTGCAACAAATCACCTTCCAGAACCTTTTGTCCGAGGCTCGTCTCCTCTTAAGTTCAAGTTGCAATAACCAAGCGCTTTTCCCTACGCACCTCAAGCACGAAATTCTAACTCCGCCCACTTCCGTTGCAACGACCATTAAGTTCCTCTCCAAGGAGATTTCCCGTGTTAACGGTTACTTGGCCCGCCAAGACAGATAACCATCTTTATTGATGGAAAAGAATCCACGGTTTAAAAAAAGGTCCATGAAACCGTAAACTGAGTGGGCCGGCGTTTTAATTTTTAAGAGGTGAGTCGACCGAAGTCTGCCCGTGCGCTAAAGGGGAAAAGCGGTGGGCAGGTTAGCGACGGACCGCTTCCCCTCTCTGCCCTCACTCAATATGTCTGCGTCTTACAGACGAGAGCAGCGAAGCGCTGAGACAAAATGGCCGCTGAGAGCGGGAGGGGGCGCTCTAGCTCGGCGTCTCGGTGTTCTTCTGAGCATGCTGGCGGATTGGAGCCTCGCCGAGTTTGAGGCTGAGAGCGAGCCCGGGGCCAAGAGAGTCGCTGGGAGGGAGGGAGGCTGGAAGTTCACACGGCCGCCGAAGTGACTTTTGCCCGGGAGCTGCCGCTGCTTCTCCGGAAACTTCTGCTCGAACCCCCCGTCCTGCCTCATCCTATTGCTCTTTCCGCGCGCGTGGGTGTCTGTCTCCGCGCCTTCTCACTACGGCTTCCCTTCGAAATCTGTCTCGGCTCCTGTCCGTCTTTTAATCCCGCTCTCCTGCCTATCCATTCCCCCCACCCCACGCCGTCTGACTCCCTCTGTTTTCCCAGTGGGGGAAAAGGTTTTCCTTTTCTTTCGCCTCAGTCCGAACGGCGTCTCTGGGTCCTCTGAATCAGCTGCATAGGTTCAACTCCTCAGTCCGCCCCACTCCACCAAGTCCCAGGAAGGTGGCTGCCTTTCGCTTCTTCTCCATCCCCAGTTTTCCAGCTTCCCTGGATTGGGGGTATATCCTTGTTTGCCCCGCAGAGTCTCTACTATCCAGTCCTGCCTGCTTACCTGTAACTAACTTTCTTTGGGACTGCCAGACACCCCTCCGCTCTCCTCTCTGGAACTATCCCTCTTGTGTAGAGAAATTGGCTCTCCTCCTGTGTCTTCCCTGTTTGGTATGTAACCAAATTGCATTGTTGGTTGCCTTCGCTGCCTTAATCGTATTGAGGACAGTCCTCTCAGCTCTCTCTCTCTCTCTCTTGCAATAAACATTAAAAAAATATCCTTTTCCCTCTGACCAACTTTTTTGGCCTGTGATATTTTCAACGTTGTTGATAATCAGTGTGACGATTTGTTTTTAAGACTTCCTGACTCCAGGAGGCAAACGCCCAGCCTTGACTCCATAGTTTTATGTCTTACTGAAGGGCTTTTCCCTTACCTAAATGTTTTAAGTTCTGCCGCTGCTTTGAATGTAACTTTTTCTGATTACCTTAATAATTGGAAAACGGGCGCGTCTTTCCTAATCAGAATTATTTTTACCGCCACCACTATCTCAGTGTAGTGTTGGTGAGGCTAGTATTTGGAGAACTAAAGAGGAGGATGCCAAGGAAACTGCTGTTACCTTATAAATCTGTGTTTTCTCACTCTCGAGTTGGAAGGGGTTTGCATGATTCTTTGGCAATGAATGCAGCCAGAAGTGGCTACCGGGTCTTCTCAGCAAATTCCTCAGCAGCCTGCACAGAACTGGCCAAGAGGATCACTGAGTGAGTGTATTATCATTTTTAGCATTGTGTGTTCTCATTCTTTTTTCATGACTTTTAGTTTTAGTCCTTGGAAATTACTATAAGACAATGTAAATTCTCTTACAGTAATTGCCAAGGAGAAACAGGTTTACCACAGTTTTTCAGTATAATTCAGGAATGTGTATTACTCAAAACTGAAGAATCTTACTGATTTTCATTTAAAGAAGCAAAGTCTTGTAACAGTTATTAAATTGCAGCTGGTATTTTAAATGTTTTAGATTGGACTTTAATAGACAGTAAGCATTCATATATTTATGTGCACGTTTTAGCTCCATTCATACAGCTGAAAAATAAAACTGTTACGTCTATATGTTAATCAATGTAGTATTTTTATATTATTGCTGGGCAATTTAAATATATTGCTTAACTGCTTTTTTTCTTTGTGTAGTTTACTATATTTAGGTTGTACTATTGATAATTGGCCTTTGCATAGCCCACCCAATGGTTCAGTGGCTGATTTTGACAGCCAACCAAAATTTGTATTGGGTAATAATGATATTAATTTTAAGGTGCCATGGAGCTAGAAGAGACGGCATTTCTTTTTAGTGTATCTGAGGTTTTACAAGATTAGAAGCAAAATTTTGCTCTGCTCTCAAGAGTCAAAGCTGAGTGCCTTACTGATAAACATTCTGTAGGCCCCAGTTTTTACTGATTAAATATTAGTCGACAACATGATGGTTAATTTGAAAGCTATTAATGGAATAATCTTGTTGACTTTCCGTTAACATCGCATAGATGAGAAGGTGGAGCATTGATATTGTTAGTTTCAGCCTACTTGAGCTGCCTTCTGTTGAGAGCATGCTTTTTGATGCAACTTTGGTATATAAAACTGCATTAGAAAAGCCTATGATATACTTATTATTTTTTAATATTGACATTTACATTCAATATTCACAGTTGTGCCATATATTTGAAGCCTTATTTTCTTATATGCAAGTTTAAAATTTTGCATATACATTATTATTTTTTGAGATTGGAAATAAGTAGATACCAGGATTGATTTCATATATTGTTTCAAGGTTTTTGTCTCTCTCATACATTGTCTATCAAAATTTGTTAAAACAGCATTGAGTAGATATTTAATAAGTAATAATGCTGGAAAACCTTTTCTTCATATCTAATACCTTACTAGCCTTTACTCATTCTGAATTTTTCTGTTCAATTTTTCTTTATATCTACAGTTCTGAACTATCTCCTATAGTTGTTTTTTATGATCTGGTTGTCAGTTTCATTCAGTGGGGCTTACTTCTTTAATTTATTCCTTGTAGAGAGGGAGGTTAATATGTGAGTTCTTGTTGTACCACCTCATTTGTTCTGATAACTCTTCATTGTCTCATTTAAGATGACCTGAACTCTATAAAGGTAACCCTTTTAATATTGTAAGGAACTTGATGCTCTCCTATATATATTTATACAAAGTCTACCCTATTGAGTGGGTTTGGGTTGGTTAACTTCATAAATTAGCAGCCCAAGTTTGACTAGTAAGATTGTCAGAGGAGGCAATGTTGCTGCAATCAACTAGTGAAGAAACTTGCTAGCATTAGCTGATCTTCAGTCAGTTTCCTAAACAGCTGGATAGGCAACTTCACCAAAAGTTATATTACATGCCCTTGAAAGATTATTCCTTTCATGAAAAATATCAGACCTACCTCATCCAAAAAACTCTTTATATGTATCACTGACACTGACAATATATTCATTTTGCTGTAATATTGTTAACCCTTGAAATATTCTTAATAAAACATCAGAATAAAATTAATATTTTAGTATTAGTAATAATAAAAAATGTTTGTATATAAGCCATCTCTCTTTACTGCTAGTTCTATATTTTGCCTTTTACTAAACATGGCTTCTCAATATTCAAGTTACTCTAACCTCAAATGCTGTAAATTTAACTTGTGATTAATCATCTCAAAATATTACTGATCATAAGAAGGAAAGCCCCATCCAATAAAAAGAATAGGAAGACCTAAATTATATCCAATAGAACTTACTGTATTTTGCACAGTGCAAGCTGCTTCTCTACTCTGTATGCTTTCTACATTAATGATGTTAGAGTAGATTGCTAGTTCCTAGTTCCTTAATTGTATGAATTTTTTTGAATAAAATGAAAGAAGACTTAAAATGTATACTGTATAATGTTGCAATTAAAAAGCAGAACAAAACTACCATATACCATTTTTCTCTCTAAATATGACATTCTGTTCTTCAAATATTACAACCTCAGCAATATTTCCCTCTAATAAGGGCATTTTATGCTAATATTTTCATAAAGAATTATCCTAGATTTATTTCCTCTTACTTTGCTATTAAATATTTATTTTGGTGAAGAGGAAAACAAAAAAAATCATTGGAAAGGTAATTTATACGTTTTGTCTAACTAAAAGTGTTTGGTGCACAAACAGCCACAGGAATCTCTTACTCAAAAAAATAGGCAATAATAAGATTCCTGTATCTCAGGATCAGCTTTTGGTAACCACAGAAATTAGTCCGTTTCTTTACTTTTTGATCCTAGCCTGTAAATCAATAATTTTACATTTTACTGACTTAACTCTCTTTTGAAATTTGGCATGAACAAGGCACTTAAACTTATGAGGCTTGCTCAGAATTTCATTCAGATTTGTATTTCTAATGTTCATAGAGTATAATTAAAGTGTGACTTTTGTAGATAGGTGAGCTCTTCTATTCTAATGATTGCACAATGAACAGTTTCATATTAAAGCTATTGTGCAGAATCTAAATCTTGAAAATACTTCTCTTTCAGGCGCCTTGGTGCTGAACTTGGAAAATCTGTGGTATACCAAGAAACCAATGGAGGTATGTTAGCAGAATAAAAATATGTGAGATACAAGCTTAAATAAATTCAGATAAACAATTTAAAAAGCCACAGCATATGCAAGCTGATCATTCTTTGTTGCATTTAGAAACTCACAAAAAGAAAAACTACTTGACCAGACCAATCTAGTCTACAATAATAATAATATTAATAATATTAATAATAATAATAATAATAATAATCAGATGGTCAAGATCTTGTGGGATTTCCGTATACAAACCGACAAAATACTGGCGCATAATACACCAGACATCACACTGGTTGAGAAAAATAAGGCCACAATCATAGACATCGCAATACCAGGTGATAGCAGGGTCGCCGAGAAGGAACATGAGAAAATCGCAAGATACCAGGACTTAAAAATCGAAATTCAACGACTATGGCACAAACCAGCAGTGATAATTCCAGTGGTAATTGGCACACTGGGTGCTATACCAAAAGCACTGGAATTATATTTAAAACAGTTAAAAGTTGACAAAATCACCATCAGTCAAATGCAAAAAGCCGCACTGCTTGGATCTGCACGCATATTACGAAAATACGTTACGATGTCCTAGGCCCCTGGGTGGGGCCCGACTAGTAACCAATGCCAAATCCGGCGAAACAACTGGCCGCTGTGATACAATTGTATAATAATAATATAATAATAATAATAATACATTAAAACAATTAATAACCCACCATCATTAAGCAAGACATCAAGTGATTGTAACTTGCGATTTTATTGTCAGCTTCTGCATATTGGAAGTTAGCTGTGTAGCATGCAAATGGTGATCCTTTGAACGCAGGGACATTGAAAAGGTCATAAATGTGAGGAACAGTCACATAATTTTTTCAGCAAAGACATAACTTTCAACAATTGGTAAACAGAGCAAGGTCTTCCTGTATCTACTATCAATATTTCAGACTTGATCTAGCTGCATCAGAATTTTTGAGTGGAAGGTGTCTTGACATTGGGGCTGTGCAGAGCTCTGGATTTGATGGGCAAAGTGTGATTTGGAATGTGCACCCAGCACCCATCTTTACAGCTGCATGTTTTCTTGGTCTTGTGATCAGCTGCAGAAGCATGACAACTATATGATGATGCGACTTGTGTATAAAAGTTGATAAATTGAGAAGAGATCTATGTAGGAATTTTAAAAACAATGAAAACTTTTCATCATTGCACCTGGAGGTAATGGTGTATATGTAGTCTAACTAATGTGTGTAGGTTTGCTTTGAGAAGCTGCTCGATAAATTATATATTTCTCTTCCTGCTATAATGGGAAGTCTTGTCAGAAGAATTATGAATGTGATAAATCTTCTGTTCAAAAGTCCTTTAAATGAGGATTTATTTATTACTATTATTTAACTGCATTAGAATCATCAGGAGCTCAAAATGATATGCTCAGCATTCTAGGCTTCCATTCCTTTTCTCTGCAACAGCCATTTGAGGTAGACAGAGACTCATCCATTGCTAAGAGTGGATTTGAATCTGGCTTTCCTTAATTTTGTTCAACCCGTTAACTGTACACCTGTTGGTTTTCAGAAGGGGAATCTATAGTACAACTTTCCAAACAGCTAGAAAGAGGTAGAGAATAGCTAGAGCTAAGGATAGACAGAAATGGCTTGGCAAAGGGAACAGAATTTATTCACATCAACAAATATTTGTGGCGTAAAAATTTCTGTCCTTAAAGTTAATATATAATAACGGATTTCTTTTTAAGATTTAAACGCTATTCATTTCTGTAGGATATGTTTTATTTTCATTAGATTAGGATAGGTTTCTAATGGATTCTTTTTTAACCCTATCCAACCCTTGTATTTCAGTGCTGCTATTAGTAGTTTTAAGGATAAGTTAGACAGTCCTGCAAAGTTTGTTTAATTATCTATGTTTCTCTGCAGAAACAAGAGTTGAAATAAAAGAGTCAGTCCGAGGACAAGATGTATTTATCATTCAGACAATTCCCAGGTGAGAGTTTTGTACATTGTCCTTCAACTGTGAAGGTTAAAATGAATTTTCTTGGATAAATGAACTGCCCGTTGAGTGTACTGGTTCTGTATGAAATTTCCTAACAAATCAACACATGCAAATATTTTTCTCCCAACCCCACTACAGTTTGCTGCGAATGATTACTGCAATGTTAATAATTATGCTAATTAAATTCATCATCATTGTGGGCTAAGACAGCTTAGTCTGGCCTTGGTCAATGTCACTTTTAAAAACCACAAGTAACTTTAAAAGAAATTAAAACCAGTTGTATTGAGGGAGCAAAGAGGACATGTTCAGGAGCACATTGGTGCCTATTAGTACTAAATGGTCTACCTGTGTTCTGGGATGTCCTCTTAGTTCAAATATACTATTTACAAATTAAGTATATAATTTAATTAATTGTATACAAAATGTTATGTCTTAGAACATGGTCTTAAATTTTGCCTGGATATGCATTGCAAAAGTTTGTTAATGATTTACAAACTATTTTTCAAAACTGCTTATCTACTGTACTCATTTTTATGTACAGAAATTTCTGTTAGGTTTCTACAGAATCCCAGATTTTTCTATACAGTACATAGTTGGGAAAATGTCAAGAGAAGATAAAAAAGCTGACTAGTTTGTTGTGATGTTATTAAATGATTTTTTTTAAAGCGTAGCTGAATTCACACAGCACACTAAATAATAACCTAGGGATAAAGGTTTATTTTTTAATTTTAATATTTTTATTAAAATATATAATAAAAATATAAACCTAAATTTATTTCAGATTGACACCATATGTGACCACAGCTATTGCGATTTGTAATCTGTGCCTTAATTTTATGTATGGACTATTTGACAAACCATGATATAGTGTTGACAAAATATCAAATATTGTAGGATTATGGACACAGAGATAACCAATTTGTATTTTCTACCTTTTCAGAGATGTGAACACTGCAGTAATGGAACTGTTGATTATGGTTTATGCACTGAAAACATCCTGTGCCAAAACCATCACAGGTGTAATTCCCTACTTCCCTTATAGTAAACAAAGCAAAATGAGGAAGAGAGGCTCAATAGTCTGTAAACTCCTTGCTTCTATGTTGGCTAAAGCAGGTAAATGGGCTGATTAGAGGCAACATTGGTTTTAATTCTCGCAGTTCATATAAGCGATGTTTGTCCCCAAAGATGATGACAAGAATAACTGATTTTGTAGAGTTTTGCTTTTTACTATAAGAATAGTTTTCTGCAGAAAAGCTATAGAACTATTATTTAAAAGACAACATGTTTACAATTACTCATACTGATTTTTGAAAGAGACTCCATAGTAATGAACTCACTAGTAAACAAGGATTAGAAGTTTCTATCATAGATTCCAATATTCTGTAATTTATTCTGTGCGTGTGTGTAGTGTATGACATCTTTGTGTTAAAAATATCTTACAGAAGTCTCTAATTTTTCCTTCCTTGTTTATGCCCTGCTGTGATATTTCCAATATTTGTGTGTAAAAAAGAAAGGGACACAAAATGCAAACAATTCAGCTGTTCCTTTTTTATCAATAATGGAAAAGGCTAAGGGTGGTCATTCTGTTAGTATATCATAAGAAAAATATCCTCCAAATAGAAGTAGTCCTCGACTTACAACAGCTCATTTAGTGACCATTTCAAGTTAACTGAAAAAAGTGACTTATGGCTGTTTTTTACAAAACTATTGCGCATTCCATGGTCATGTGATCAAAATTTAGACACTTGTCGACTGACTCATTTCTATGATGGTTGCAGTATCCTGGGGTCATGTGATCACATTTTGTAAACTTCTGATAAGAAAAGTCAAACGGGAATCTAGATTCATTTAACAACCTTGTTACTAACTTAACACTGCCATGATTCTTTTAACAATTTGGAAAGAAAGGTCATAAAATGGGGCAAAACTCACTTAGCAACATAAGCTTTGGACTCATTTGTGGTTGTAAGTTGAGGACTACCTGTAACCACAAATAATTGAACTGGAGCTAGTTCATTTCTTAATGACTTCAATGTTAATCAACTTCTTTGGTGCTAAAATCATTATAACACTTTCTTTTAATCTGAAATTTTTTTGATTAAATATCCTTTGTTTGGGTTTTAGAGTATGAATCTTTCCTGAAACACTGAAGAATGTGTATTCAGGTTATAACAGGCATCAGGAATGCACATTATAATGACAGAATCTTTCTTCAATAACTAAATGTGATTTTAAACTTTAAAATGAGATTTCCTGCTTTGTGATTTAAGTCTATCCTGATAGTAAACATCTTAGTTAATTCCAGCTTAAATAATTGTATATCCCTCTGTAATTGTTGGAAGTTGTATATATAATATTTTATATGTTTGGTTTTTAGGTTTAAGCCACATCATCACTATGGATCTTCATCAGAAAGAAATACAGGGTTTTTTTAGCTTTCCTGTTGATAACTTGAGAGCATCACCTTTCTTGCTTCAGTATATACAGGAAGAGGTATAAATTGATTTTTATCTCTTAATAGAACTTTTGTTCTATTAGAAGATGATGTTTTCATATCTATATTATCTCTCAGTACAGATAATGAAAAAAAAGAACTTTGTGAGTGCTGAGTACCAAATTTAAGTTATGGTCATTCACACATGCATCCTATCGAGACATGCAGATTTTGCAATTACCCAAGTTTTATACCTGGGTTTTCCAGACAGCTATGACTCGAGCATATGAGACACACACCTCCATTGAACAGCCAGGAAATAATTAGGAACACACTGAAATCATTTTCAACCAAACACTGAGGCATGTCAAGTTCCGGTGGAATAAATGGAGACCTAATGATTAAACCTGCAGTTTCTGACACGCACATTCATCCCCATTACCAGCATCCTTCTCAATTAGGCTGCCAGGCAATAGCTAGATAGACTGAAACTGCCATGTCTGAGTCCACAATGATTCAAAGAGTGGGCAGGCTTCAGAATCCAAAAGCTCGTTTTGTTGATTTACAAGAAAGTATGGTAACGCTCAGTGGGATGGGGGAATCTGTATGTTAAACCCCCAATTTCCCTTGTCTGTCTGCTGATATGTATAGATATATAGATGTATGTATATGTGAATTAAATTTATTTGCTCGCCATCTCAGAGTTCAGGTGACTGAGCATTATCATTTCTTCTCTGATCCTTAATTTGGTTTGGTCTTAATTACCTCATGAAGAAATCTTTTTGACAAGATTCCTGGTTCCTGTCCTCTTTGTGTACATGCCTGCTTCATATTAACATGATGGCATCTTCATCCTGGCCTCACATTCTCAGACAAGCTAGCCTCATGTTCTCATAATGGGTAATTCCTCACACAATTAAATAAAAAGGAAGTGTAATTACTTTATAGTAATGGATTCACCATTTATTTAAAAGTTACCAAGTATGGTAGTCCTTAAATGATTTTCCCCCAGTCACATAATAACAAATAATTACTTGTAAAAAGAATTACTTTCAGAACCAAACTGCTTCAAAATCAAAACCTTTTCTCCATTCTTTTTAGATTCCTGATTATAGGAATGCAGTTATAGTAGCAAAGAGTCCTGATGCTGCTAAGAGGTATTTATTTAGATATGAATAGGGTAGTCCTTGACTTATAAGTGTAATTGAGCCCAGGATTATGATTGCAAGTCACAATGGTCATTAAGTAGGTCACCATGTAGCCATATCCAATTTTATGACCTATTTTGCAACAGTTGTTAATCAAATGCATTGGTTGATAAATGCATCCATATTACCCAAAGAGCATTTTTTGTTGAAACTGGAAGTAACTGCCAGAAACCATTGAAAATTGTGGTCATGTGACATGGGACCCTGCAAACAGTCATAAATGTGAGTGTTGCCAAGCGCCCCAAATGCGATCACATGTCCACAGAGACATGTGCAGCCATTGGAACTCCGGGACTGGGTTGTGGGGATCTGTCATAACTTCAAATGGCCACTAAATGACAGATAGTTAAGCAGAGAATACCTATATTACAAAAATTCCTATCTGCAAAATTCTACCTAGTAGAATTGTACAGAGATCAAAATTCAGTGACCAAATGGTTCAGAACATTTTGTACAATCTCTGAAGAAGATGCTAGTACAGAATTCCTGAGACTCACCATGTGCTTATCCACTCACATTGTCAAATTATATTTTCTCTTTAGATTTGAGTTTATGCACAACCATAGAAATTGGATCTTGTATGCCAATAACTATTGGTGACTTCCAACTTTTAGGGCATCATTCTCCAAATACCATATTTTTCGGAGTATAAAACCCACCGGAGTATATGACGCACCAAGATTTTGAAGAGGCAAATTTTTTTAAAAAGTTTTTGCACTCCGCAGACCTCTCAAAAATGGCCCGTTTTTCTTCAAAAAAGGGCATGCATAGCCTTTAGGAGGTTTATAGAGTGCTCCTGGAGGCTGGGGGGGAGGGGCAAAATTTCTGCCCTCCCTAGCCCCCAGGAGCATTCTGAAAGCCTCCTAAAGGCTATGCAAGGCCATTTTGGTGAAGGGGCGGGGTTTCAGGAGGCAAAAAATGCTATATTCAGTGAATAAGATGCACCCAGATTTTCAGCCTCTTTTTTGAGGGAAAAAGGTGCATCTTATACTCTGAAAAATACCATAATGCCCCTCAAAATGGATCTCTAATACGTGGAATTAAATGGATATATGCACTGAATCTCTTCAGGGTAGAAATTTTTAATTAAGGTCACCAAATTAAAAGCTTAGATTATCTTTTATGCATAAGTCAGTAGGCTAAGTAATAGCTCCCCCCCTCCCCATTTTTCACAAATGAAAACACTTTTCGTGCATCCATGAATGCTTAAAAGAGCTTTGGTGGATGATTGTGACTTTGGAAGGCCTTGTGCTTAAAAAGCATTTGTCAAATAATATATACTTAATAGAAAAAAATATGCTTATGGGGGAGGTGAGGATCAAAGGGCCAAAAGCATCTATACTATTTTGCTGAAAGGAAGCATAATTTTTCTTTTCATTAATAATTGATGAAACAGCGTGTAGCTTCATCTTGTTTGAAAAAGTGAATATATCTTTAAAGCTTCTCAGAGAGAAAGTCTTGCCTTGATTAATACTTGGTTCCTACTTACACAGGGCCCAGTCTTATGCTGAGCGACTGCGGTTAGGCCTGGCAGTTATCCATGGAGAGGCTCAGTGCACAGAGCAAGACATGGATGATGGACGGCACTCTCCTCCAACAGTAAAAAATACTACATTGTGCACTGGCCTGGAGCTACCCTGTATGTTGTTACATTTTTCTATTTTTGTACACAGTAGCTTGTCAAACTCAATTCACATTGTCAAATTGTATTTTTCTCTTTAGAATTATACATCAGGGGACAATCTGAAATCTGTTATATTTGGCTAAACAGTCAAGTTGTCAAGTATAGAATTTATCTGTATTTACGCTGCATTTCTTCATGTTGAAAGTGAGGGCTTGTATGATTAAACCTATCCAAGTATAGAAATAGCATATTGAGAAGTAAGATTCTAATAACATTTATTGCTTCTTTTTGGTTTATGCCTGGAAAAATATCTACAGTGGAATCCTTTATAAAATCAGTGAGCATGTAAAAATAAAACATAATATTTCTAAACATTGAGTAGGTTTGCACTTTTAAGTTGTATCCCATTTTTATAGTACATATTACAATAGGTAAAGTAATGTGTATAATTACTACTGCTAGCATTATGATTTGAATTGCAGTATAATCAGCTGAAATTTAACAGAAAATTATTTGCTTCTATTGGTGTTGGAAGATTATGAATGAAGCAGCATTTGACAGTAAAACATTAGTAAATTTCTGTTTAGCAAATTATTGTTTTTAGGTAGTAGGTAGCCATCTGTTTATTGTAAACAGAAATGCTAATTTAATGGAAGCTAGTTTGCATTTGGGTTCATTTGTAATTAAAATCTATATTGAAGGTTATCACCACAAATGGGCATGGTGGACCTTCTAAGTATCCACTGACGCAGAATTAATCTGCCTGCATAACTGCCTCCTACAGTAATAATAATATTGAATGAAATCACATTTGGAATGGTACAATATCAGCTACTTCACTATATGTCTGGATTATTTTGTCTGATTTTTTTAACATTTAGCAGTGATCCCAAGTCTGGTTGATTCCAACTGTTTCATTTCAGCCTTTGGTTGTAATTTTTTAAAACGGCAGATAGGCAAACTAATGCTCAGGTCATTTGGGTTTGAAATAGAAAGATATTTATCTCATGTAGGGAGCTTGTAATATATTATCTACATATGTATGCATATTAATTCACATATACAGTAATTGGTTCTGTATTGGTTACAGTCCAATTAAAGAGATATCTTTAATTGGTTATATTCCAATGGTAGCCAATAAGGAAATAATTAAAGATATCTCTTTAGTCATGCAGAATGAAGACTACAGTAAAACACTATGCTATGCATTAATTTACAAAGCAAGAACATGTATCCATACTGTACACTAAATCTATGGTTCTGGGTTTGTTTCCCTCCTATAGTGATGATGGCCAAAGAGAAACCACCCATAACAGTAGTTGGAGATGTTGGAGGTAGAATTGCCATAATTGTGGTAAGGAATGAAAAGGCGAGAGAGCGAATGTGAATATCTTCAGTTTGAACTCTGCTTAATTATTTATATCTGAATATAGCTTGGATTTTAGTTCTGGGCTCAAAGCCAATATTGATTATGCTGACACTTTTTAAGCAGTCATGCAATATCCCTTTCCACTTTTGCTGTGCTTAATTAAAGACAGATGTTCTACATCATCCACATGATCCTGTTTGTAATAGGACATAGTATTGGTTTCTGAAATCTGTATGTTTTGATAAATGTGCAAACAAAACACAATTCTGAAGGGTTATCAGTATATAATTTTCCTATTCTGTGGGAATGACTGATAGATTTGACCTTATGTCTTACTAAGATTATATAATATTCTATATTACTGTAGCAAGTTTCAGCAGGATAGTGTCTAATATCTATTTTAATTATACAAACTTGGTATGTTGTTTCATTATGTTATTAAATTCAGTGGTATTGTAGCTAAATCTGGCTTCCTGACACTAGATATGTCAGTTGACAGAACCTGTGTAAAAATTTCTCACAGTATGAAGGCACCATAAACGTGACCTTTTCCAAAGATATTACAGAAATTCCAGGTGGTCTCTGGAACATAGTGTATTTCTAAATCAAGGCAGCTATTTTGTGAATCTTGTGAATCAGGGTAGTGTATTTTGTGATAGAGATCACTAACAATGCAGTCAAAATTAAATTTAATTTTTTGAAGATTATCTGTTTGTTTTTTAAACAGACTTTCAGATATTTTTGGGGAAAAGATATTACATCTTAAAATGCAATCTATATTGTGCTGCTAGAAAATACTTGTTAAAATGTTTGTGGATGAAAAAAATGGATGGATTAACATTAGGCAAATACTTTTAATTCTTCAGATCTCTTTGAATTTACATTAGTGCTAAAGCATTTGAGGCAAGAGCATAGCTTTTTTATCCTTTTCCCAGAATTTAACTGGGATATGCTTTTCTTCTCAGGATGACATAATTGACGATGTTGAAAGTTTTGTGGCAGCTGCAGAAATCCTGAAAGAGCGTGGTGCTTACAAGATCTTTATCATGGCCACTCATGGTCTCTTGTCTGCTGATGCCCCACGTCTAATTGAAGAGTCCTCAATTGATGAGGCAAGTTTCTGTAGGCAATGGACTAATAATTTGAATGTCTTTTTTACCCAAAACAAAGAACACAAAGCAGAACTAGAACCAAAAATCCTTCCCTAAAATAAAAGGACATATTTTATTGCCGGGGGGGGGGGGATCTAATTGACTATGTGCATGAATATATGTATATATAACACACAGTAAGTCCATGCAAAGCATTTGAAAGAGATAAAGCCTTTTCATCCAACTACTTCAAGTTCAGTTCAACTATTCCCAATTGTCTCTGCCTGTAGGTGTATGTACATGTAGCTACTTTATCTTGCTAGCAGTTCTAGGGAAAGTGTTGTTTTCAGCTTTGTTTTGAGCCTCTTATCTAAAGAATTCTGGTTTTTAAATATCCCATAGTTATTAGCAGATATCAGTGCATAGAGGACACTGCTACTGTGTGTATACAGAGCCCAAAGATAAATTCTAGCAGTTTCTACTTGCATTCACTTCATTCTGCCCTTTTTATAGTAAATAACCTGTGGCAGAGAGCAGGCTTTCTTGGGATAAAAGGATAAGTTGAATTTGGAAACTAAGTGTCATTAGTCTGTCATTTCAGAAAAAGTAATAGTTGAAAACAAAATGTTCAGACAGGAGACCTCCTGAGGTTTATTTTTTCTTTTAAAAGATGTGTCTTTTTTGTGCCTTAAGGTCCTTGCTTTTCTCCTTTTCAACACGGTTTGTTCTCCATAATAGCCATACTTCAGTGCTGAATGTTTCCAGACTATGGAAACAAAGGGCTCTGTTTTGATGTCTTCCTGTCCAAATAATCTGTTCTTTCTGATCTGTGTATAATTTTCCTCATCTAAAGAAAAGTTGTGCTTCCTAGTTGTTTTTCTGAATTAATGGTGTAGGAGGAGAGGAAGCGGTTGCCAGTGGCAGCATTTCTTCAAGAAGGAAATATAACAGAGCAATACAGAGGGTGTATAGTGGTGCATTGTGTCTACCAACTTAATCTACACACAAAGCTACATGTCAGATGTTGTAGACAATTATAGAGTTGAGAGACAATGTTAGCCCTGTGAAAATAAAGAGTACCATGCCGCTATACTAAGGTGCCACCAGTCAAGCAGAGGGGCCTATAATTACCACTCTTAGGTCAGAGAAATTTGTTCCCTTTTCAAGGAAATACATATTGAAGGTTTTTTTTAAGTCATTTCATAAACCACATCATATATAAATATGCACCAAATCCTTCCAGATCTATTTTACTCTTTATTTCAGTGCATGGTGATTTAAGGACTATCATGTCTATGAGGAGGATGCCATATCAAATTCTTGACTTATAGACCCTATACAGATAGTCCTCAACTTATGATCACAATTGAGCCCAACATTTCTGTTGTTAAGTGAGTTTTACCCCATTTTATGACTTTTCTTGCCACATTTGTTAAGTGAATCACTGCAGCTGTTAAATTAGTAACACAGTTAAGTGAATTGACTTTGTTTGTCAGAAGGTTACAAAAGGTGATCACATGACCTCGAGACACTACAATTGTATTAAATATAAGTCAGTTGTCAAGTATCCAAATGTAAATCACATGACCATGAGGATGCTGCAATGGTCATAGATGTGAACATGGTCATAACTCACTTTTTTAGTGATGTTAAACTTTGAACGGTCACTAAGTGAACTGTTATAAGTCGAGGCGAGGACTACCTGTATTTTACCCTTCTGTTTGCACCAGTAACAACTGGTGATGCAACGGATAGATTAACTTTCTCTTACTATATCCAAAACAAATTCATTTTTAATTTTCTAGGACATACTGTAATTCTGTTAACTGCATTTCAAACTGTGGCAAGGGACATCACCAATACTTTAATCTCAAATCTAGCTATAATTCCTTCTTGTCTGATGAAATCTCACACACAGTATTTTTTCGGAGTATAAGACACACCTTCCCCCCCTAAAAGAGAGTGAAAATTTGGGTGCATCTTATACACTGAATGTAGCCCCACCTACCCACCAGGCCCCACCCTTTGGCCTCTGCCTCCCAGCAATTTACCTCCTTGCAGCAAACGGGGAAAATGGGACTTGCAGAGGCAGCAATAGGCTATTGCAATCCCTGCAGCCTGAAACAGCTGATGATCAGGAGGCCCCTGCTGACATTGAAAGTGAAACTTACTGTTTGCTGCAGGAGGCAAATTGCTGGGAGGCAGAGGCAGGTATTTTTTTTCTTGTGCTAATCAGGCTGTTTGCTTTTTGCTTGCAAGGAGGTAAGTCAATAACTATAAATGCCTATAGAACGTTCAAATTATCAGATTTATTTTTTAAAGACTGCTTTATTATTGTTCTATACAACTTAGCAAAATGAAGAAGCTTTTTAAAATAAATGCTTGATCTGAAGAGGCCCAGTGCTATTGTATCTTCTTTTAAATAGCAGAGAATAACCATACTTCCAGAAAGCCACATCAATTTTAACAGCATCTGTACATGTATAATCTGAAATGTAACACCACAACAGTGTATATCTCTGTACTGTTTGCTGTTTGTTGCAAAGAGGCAAATTGCTTGGAGGCAGAGGCAGATTTTTTTCCCCTTGTTTTTCTCCCCAAAAGCTAGGTGTATCTTATACTTCGGAGCATCTTGTGCTCTGAAAAATACAGTACATAAATAATCTGTTTCCCAATGATAATTTTAAAGAGCTGATTTTTTTCTTAGACAATCTTTTTTCATGGATGGATTCTAAATAGATATTTCAACCATGTTTTCTGATGCTTTTTTCTTTTACTATATTTTGATAGGTTGTAGTCACCAATACAGTTCCTCACGAAGTACAAAAACTGCAGTGTCCCAAGATAAAGACTGTGGATATCAGCTTGATCCTTTCTGAAGCTATCCGTCGAATCCACAATGGGGAGTCTATGGCTTACCTCTTCCGCAATATTACCATGGATGATTAAATTTATTTTTTCTCATTCTGCCATCAGTTTCCTCAAAGAGAAGGGAAAACAATATGTATATGAGCAAGTGCCATAACATTCATAGTGTATTTTTAAAAACATAACAGGGCTGAATATTTTGAGCTGAGCTTCACAAATCCTGCATGGAGACTGGATCAGGGTGCAGATAGGCATTGGAATATATTGTTAAACTATTTGAATTATGCTAATTGTGGCTTTTTGCTCTTGTTATATCTTGTGTATCATGAGAGGCAATTGGGGGATGACTTTAAAGTGCACTGAGATTTACTCTACATGCATATCCTCACATCACACTAAAATATTTTTTCCTTGCCATCTTTGGAACAATTTTAACATCATGGTAGCAGCAAGTTTTTCTTTTTGTGAAATGGTTTCCAATGATTCATTTCCATCAACAACAACATAATATGATGCTATCTGGTTCCAAAGTTGAGGTAAAAAATTGAATGTGCTACCTCTTTTTTGTTACATAGAATATGTTGTAATCCTGACTAGCAGCTTGAAAGAGAAGCATAGAAATTCTATATATAATGGTTACTACAGTGTGTGCTAAAATGTAGAGTTAAATGGGATTTGTACTCTGTTTTTGTGCATGGCACAAGATGGGATATTTTAGTTAGAAGATATGGAGAACTCTGCAACCCTATCTTGTGTCATACACATTTTTATTCAGTGATATAGAATGGTTAACCTAGTGAAATGAACTCTGATTTTTAGAACACTAAGTTAGCAATCATACACTCTGCAGTATTTTACCACTAAGGCCTTTGCTGGGATGATTGAGTCTCTTTTCCAATGCAGCGATTCTTGAGCATTTTATTAGACATTAGCTTTTGGCTTGGAAATGAAACTATCTACTTCCACACAGTTTCATTTTTTTCTTCTGGTATGTGTTCCTAGGACGCCAAAATTTCATCTCTTGAATTTCCTCCACTTCAGAAGTATCTTCTCTGCTTCGAATTTGCTTGATTAATTCCTGCATATCTTCAGAGCTTCAGAATAGAAAATTAGATCTTAATATCTATTGCACATTGTTTGAATTAACACTGAGTTGCATATATGGTAGCAAAAGGGAAGGATGTTTTCCCTTTTCCACAGAACAGATCTTGAATTTTCTAAAATATAAGAACATTAATTTTCTTCAGAAAAGTTCATGAAGCCACCCATTCTTAATGCTATTTTATTTCAACTTGTATTTTGTTTGAAAAGGCCTAAATCATACTTACCTGCATAGGCCAACAATCCAAACCTACTGTTGCGGTAGGAAGGCAAGAGGTAGGTTTGAGAAAAATGCTACCCACAATGCAGATAAGCCTAAACCAGACCAAATTTTACTAAGCTTACTTAATCTATAGTTTTTTGGATTGGTTTGTTTTGTTTCTTTTGGGATTTATTGATTCTTGTATCTGCTCCAATATTCTGTACCCTTTCACACTTAAATTGGAGACATTGTATTGGAACTGTCATTCTATAAGCTGGTCATTATTTTGCATTTCCTAGTGTTCCTTATCTTGCTGCTCTTCTAACCATTCTGATTCATTCTGGCCTCTTCAACTTGAACAGTTCTTTGTCTTTTTAAATTTGCTATTATCTGTCTTTTTGGTTTAGCAAATTATCCTTTTGACTAGTATTCTTTGGCAGCTTTGATCATTATAAGAAATGCCTAAAATAGGGTATCTGGATCTTGCATGTAATGATTAAAATAGTGGGAAGACTTGCCTTCAATAAATTATTGATGCATTTTTGTATCTTTTCTCATTAATATTGTTATTACATCAAACCTCAAAAAAGTATACATGCAGCCATTATTTAGTTCATAGCCCATTTGCTCAAAGAGCTCTTCATACCTCAACCCCTTATATAAAGCATTTCTCAGTTTGACGATATTGAAATCAAGTGTTCTCTTTTCACTGAATTTTTAGAAGTATTTAATACCAGACAAGGTATAAATCAACTGTTTGTTATCTCATTAATATTGTTATTTATTATCCCATTAGTGTGATTTTCTTATTAACACTGTTACTCACTTAATGGTATTAGAGCATCTTGTATTATTATGAGAGTCTTCATGATCATGGAAATACTGTTCATTGCTTTATGGTGTATTGTTCTCATATTCCTGCTTTAAAGGAAGAGAAAGAAAAAGATTCTTCTTTGCTATAGTCAAACTAGTCCCAAAACATGGGTAAATATGAATCTTAAGAGTATCTAATTCACTAATTATATCAAAAGCACAGTCATAGCAATGGTGAACAGTTATAATAGAATGCTGAAAGTTCAGAAATATTATCCCAGCTTCACAAGCAATATATGTTGGCACAACTAATTAAGTGCCTTAACTTAATGGTGGGATGGTGATTCTAAGTCATCTCAGTGATTGCCAGAAGAGATCTGATATAATCTTCTAGACAGATTAACCAAAAATAACTCATGTTCTCTCAGAAGGTTTCACTGCATGACTTACAAAAATATAGGCAAGATTATATAGCATTTTGTCTTCATTTACTATTGAGAAAAGGGAACTATCCTTAATTTCCCTTAAATTTTTTTCCATCCATCAAAGCATATTTTAAGTAGCTTTCAATTCATATTCAGGGACAAAGACTGGAAGTCCAGGAAGGGTCTTCGCTGTTCAGCAAACCAATCCCTTTGTTTATATATATATACCAGTTTACAATTTAGCTACCTTTTTACATATCTCTCATGAGTGCAGAGATATGTAAATCTCAACATGGAAACATCTTGTTCTTATTTCAGCCTGGTTAAGAAATCAGAATATTCTGAGGTAAAAAGCAATATTTTGAGATAGTCTCATAAATCATAAATGATGACTGATTTAGAAAAGTCATGTTTAATCCATTGCTGTGATTTTCATTGGTTGGCCTTAGGTTCAAAGTTCAAACTATTTTGATTTTAAATCTTTATTTTTTAAGGATAAACAGCATTGACTGAACTGTAAGTCCAAAAATGTGATTTCTAAACTCAAGCAAATGGAGATTTATGCTGCATGTTTGTTACCTGTTTTACAACAATCAAAGCCATCCAGTAAAAATATAGATCTATTCAAATACTGCAGCATTAAAACAATATTTAGAATTTTGATCTGCTTTAAGCAAATTGTCAGGGTCACGAAGTTCAGGTCATATATTCCAGAGCAAGAGTGATGACTTATTAGAATTAAAATAGCATAAACAAGTCAGGCATGGCATTTATCTTTTGTGAAACAGTATAAATATGTCCTTATTAAGCACAGAAATCTATTTGGTTTTAAACTGGTGGGAATTTTTTATTGATGGTTTTAAATAAAGATGAAAAAGGAACGCTCTCCTGTTATACCACCCTGAATTCATGGGAAGATTCTGCCTCTTATTAAACTATCTTTTGAACAAATTCTTATGTTAGTTCATGACTTTTTAAGAAGCTTGATTTTAGATGTTAGATGTCCCATAGTTATTGGAGACCTCAATCTCTTACAGCAACCAAAGTTTCTGATGATGATTTTATTTTTCCTGGTATTTCCTTCCTAACATTTTATTATCCTCAAAACCAAGTGCAAGATCCTATTTTAAATGGATACCAGAGCTGCAATGGCCAGGCATGAGATAGGGTTTGGTTTGTAATCTAGCTAATGGTCTGATAATGACAGTTTTATAAGGCAAGTGCTCCTTGGCTTTTTAATCAGATATTTAAAATATCTTTATTCAAATTCACTATTAGGTCTTTAGTACTACAAATATTTCCTCTCCATACTTCTGCCTTGTTTTTGTTTCTCACTTCATATAAATGTAAGGGAAGGGGGAGCAGCTTAAATTAAATTAGTGGCTAATTAAACTCATGTAAATTGAGGTTGTGGGACAAGATGAAGTAGGTTGTGATTTTGATTTCTGAAATATTCTGACTCATGAGAAAATTGATTATGGCAACACAATGTGAAATAAGAGGGAGCAAAACCATAGGGCTTCTGAAAAATTAAATATTAATCATTTTGAAGAGAAGATGGCCATTATATTTTAATTAACATTAAAGTGACTGTAATTGGTAACTTTCCAAAAGAACAAAAAGAGTAATACTCTTGAATAATATGTTTCATTTTCCCAACCGTAAGCTACTGAGTTCACAAAACCCAGTGTTCAGTAATGCAAGTGCTAAATTGAAGGAAAACATGAAGATACATATGTAAGAGATTCATAGCTAACAAATGCATGCTAAAGTACAACTTAGATCTAACGCAATGTGAAATGTCAATTTTTGGGGGGCTGCGCATATTCAATTCAAAGCAAAATTTAAAAATAGAACATGTAGAAATGCTCTAAAATGAAAGCTGAAATCATTTTCAATCTAGTAGAGTGCCCACTGTCTTTACAGAAGTAGATGCAATTGAACTAGCCTATTTCATGTAATGCTAGCTTTAGTGCCACTTGTTCTTTGTTCTCCACTTAAATCTGAAGTTTGAAGAAATATTCTTTTGTCTTCTGTGGGTGCATCATGATAGTTCTAAAAGTAGTTTCATAAACGAAGGGGAGATGTTACATTCAGAATAATTTTGCAATGCTTATTCACTGAGAAGTGACTTCATATTTTTGAAGCCTGCTGATGATGCAGTGGGTAGTATAACAAGCTACTGCTATGTCCATATGTTCAGTTTTTAGGGATCTGGTAGGAATTTTTATGAATCCAGTATATATCAAGCCTGATTATTGCAGCTTGTTCTTAATTTTACATGGTTGCTGCTAGAAGCCTCAAACCTTTTCATTATCTTCTAATAAATATATATAGAAACACTTTATCTTTTCAGTTCTGGAATGAAAGAACATGCAATCAGGGAAGCACAGCACTATGTAGTATTTTTATGACTTTTTGAGTACACTTGTGTCCATTGAGAGAAGGAGCCAAATCCTTCTAGCCCACAGAGTTTCATGTGCTTAGAATCTCCATTCAAACGGTTAGGCAAATGTCTTGAATATTCTACCCTTTCCAGTGTCTGAGCTAGTGCAGTTACATAATATTGAACATGATCAATATTATCAAAGACTTAAAAGAGGCTTGTAAATTGTTTAGTCTACTATGAATGATAAGGTCAAAAGTTACTGGTTGTTCCTTGTGTATTTAAGAATTCATTTTTACCTTCAGCTGCAGTACCTATTGGAGATCCTTTACAGGTTGTACCCAGGTCTTTAAGAAGTCAGTGCAGCTCTGGGTTTTAGGTTTTGGCCTCTCCTCTCCCATTAACTGATGTTGTTTACAACCTTACCAAGGCAAGGGTGAAGTGTGTGAACAAGAAGAGATTCAGAGTTTATTTTGGCAGGTAAGAGTACAATACTTGAGTCTAGCTCTGCTCCATTTGATGTGGTGTGCTGCCATCTGCAGGACACACAGGAATCCTGGTGTTCAGATGCTGTTTTAAGCATAGGATTTCATGGAATCGGATAATTAATGTCTCAAATTCCTTCCAATTCTGTCCTACCTTTATTCTCTCATGTGGAAGTTCAACTATGATTTCCAAGTAAGTTCATACAGGGTCAAAAGCAATTGCCTTTGGCTGGCATGGGGCTTAGAAAATTTTTTATTTTATTTTTTATTTTATTTTTCCATTGCTCTGATATTCAAAAGCAGATTTCCTTTCCAAATGGCCGCCCTCCACATGCCTTAAATGCCACCCTCAGTGTGGTGCAAACCAACAGCTCCTTGATACTTACGATCTCTCACAGAGGCCTCACCTAGAATCTTCAACTTGGTTCAGAAAAAAAAGTATAAGTATAATCTTTATTGTCATTGTACTTAAATACAACAAAATTGGTCTTACAGATGTCTACATTGATCATTTCTGGAAGTATATATTCCATTCTGGTCTTGCTGCTTCTCAACTCCAAGAGCATCACGGTGGCTGGACAGTGTCCTTTTAAATACATACCCTGTTTCTTTGACATGCTATATATGGCAAATGGCTTCATCTCCCTTACAGTCAGTCAGGCTAGAAGTGGGGCACTGCTGCTTTGATGAACACTTAGGAGAAGTAGCAAATATGGCAAAGAAATCCTCTTGATCATACTGTACTCCCGGAATTCAGCAGGGACTTCCTTATCATTAAGAAACACATTTAGCATGAATTTATGTATTTATTACATCAATATGTATAGAGACCCATCTTGCAATCATGACTCCAGGCAGCAAACATAGAGGAGAAAAAAATCTTAAAACTAATGAATAATAGCAAGAGCAGTGACACAATAATAACATAATCACTGTTATTAAAACAAATAGATACTAGCATACAGTAATGTGCAAAAGTTTTAGGCAGGTGTGAAAAAATCTGTAAACAAAGAATGCTTTCAGAAATATAAATAATGATTGTTTATTTTTGTCAATGTTCAAAATGCAAAGTGAGCGAACAAAAGAAAAATTAAATCAATATTTGGTGTGACCACCCTTTGCCTTCAAAACAGCATCAATTCTCATAGGTACACTTGCACAAAGTCAGGGATTTTGTAGGATTATAGTCAGGTGTATGATCAACCAATTATACCAAACAGGTGCTAATGATCATCAATGTCACACGTAGGTTGATACCCAGTAATGAACTGAAACAGGAACAGCTGTGTAGGAGGCTTAGAACTGGGTGAGGAACAGCCAAACTGCTACCAAGGTGAGGTTGTGAAAGGCAGTTTCATGTCATGGCAAGATTGAGCACAGCAACAAGACACAAGGTAATTATACTGCATCAACAAGGTCTCTCCCAGGCAACAATTTCAAAGCAGACTGGGGTTTCAAAGATGTGCTGTTCAAGCTATTTTGAAGAAGCACAAAGAAACGGGCAACGTTGAAGATCGTAGACGCAGTGGTCGGCCAAGGAAACTTAGTGCAGCAGTTGAAAGACACATCAAGCTTATTACTCTTCGAAATCGGAAGATGTCCAGCAGTGCCATCAGCTCAGAACTGGCAGAAACCAGTGGGACCCAGGTACACCATCTAGTGTCCGGAGAAGTCTGGCCAGAAGTGGTCTTCATGGAAGACAAAAAGCTATACCTCCAACATGGGAACAAGGCCAAGCAACTAAAGTATGCACGAAAACATTGGAACTGGGGTGCAGAAAAATGGCAGCAGGTGCTCTGGACTGCTGAGTCAAAATTTGAAATATTTGGCTGTTGTAGAAGGAGTGTGTTCATCAAAGGGCTGAAGAGTGGTACAATAATGAGTGTCTGCAGCCAACAGTGAAGCATGGTGGAGGTTCCTTGAACATTTGGGGCTGCATTTCTGCAAATGGAGTTGGAGATTTGGTCAGGATTAATGTGTTCTCAATGCTGAGAAATACAGGCAGATACTTATCCATCATGCAATACCATCAGGGAGGCGTATGATTGGCCGCAAATTTATTCTGCAGCAGGACAACGACCCCAAACATACGGCCAAAGTCATTAAGAACTATCTTCAGTGTAAAGAAGAACAAGAAGTATACTGGAAGTGATGGCATGGCCCCCACAGAGCCCTGATCTCAACATCATCAAGTGTGTCTGGGATTACATGAAGAGACAGAAGGATGTGAGAAAGTCTACATCCACAGGAGATCTGTGGTTAGTTCTCCAAGATGTTTGGAACAACCTACCAGCCAACAACTCTGTGCAAATTGTACCTAAAAGAATTGCTGCTGTTTTGAAGGCAAAGGGTGGTTCCACCAAATATTGATTTGATTTAGATTTTTTTTTGTTCACTCACTTTGCATTTTGAAAATTGACAGAAATAAACAATCATTATTTATATTTCTGAAAGCATTCTTTGTTTACAGCATTTTTTCACACCTGCCTAAAACTTGCACAGTACTGCATGTCTGCCAAGCGGTAAAGTATCTGTCCTGTGGTATGAGAGTATGTCTGGTTTCAATGGGAAGTAGAGAAGACAGTAGCCACTCTTCCACATCTTATTACAAAGATATCCAATTGTAGGTTAGAAAATGTTCACAAAATCTAATTTCTTTTCCAGCATCAAGATGCTGACCTTACAAACTGTATACAATTATGGAACTGTTATATGATCAATAAAGTTCTTCCAAATCGATTCAGTGTTGTGTTTATTCAACATACACTGAATACCATACCTAATTCTTGCAATGTTCTATGTTTTTCACCCAGGAACAAAAAAGCTTGAGCCCATGCATCTAAAAATGAATCTATTGGAGTCCCCAAGTGGCGGTGAATAATACTTTAAAGATTAATGATAGAGATATTTTTTTACCTGCTAAATTTGGCAGACTGCTCTTAAAAAGCCAAGTAAAAGCCATACTTAATTCCGATTGACCATATGTATGGCTTATTATCCACACTGATACATTACAGCAGTGGTTCTCAAAGTATTGTCTGGAGACCCCTGGGAATCCCTGGCTTTCAGGGGATCTGCAAAGTCAAATATTTAAAAAAATTGTGTTAATTTATAATAAAATATTTTTTTAAATAAATGCAATCGTCATAAATCAAAGCTCTTTGGGGTCCTCAATCATTTTTAATGGCGATGGGAAGTCCTTTTGGTAACAAAGCCAATGGGAAAACGTCAATGCACCTAGTGGATGACTGAACAGCAATGAAGAAGTGCCATAACACAGTTCTCTTTCCTGAAGAATCCTGTCTGCAGCAGGGGCCAGCAAAGTCATACAATAGGAGCCAAAATGGCGCAATGGTTAGAGTGCAGTACTGCAGGCTACTTCAGCTGACTGCTAGCTGCAGTTTGGCAGTTCACCACCTTAAGGGTTGACTCAGCCTTCCATCCTTCCAGAGGTGGGTAAAATGAGGACCCAAATTGTTGGGGGCAATATGCTGACTCTGTAAAACTGCTTAGAGAAGGGTTGTAAAGCACTGTGAAGCGGTATATAAGTCTAAGTGGTATTGCTATATTTATTAAATTTTTGAGTATTTTATTAAATTTATATGCCGCCCTTTTCCCTGGGGGGACTCAGGGCAGCTCACAACTCAAGAGGGGAGGGGGGGAAAGCAAACTTTAGACATATAGAAATATGCATATATGCAGACAGATGCTTCTATGGAAACCAGGCATATTGCCCAAGCAGTTAAGACAGGCAGGGTATGCTCATAGCAGCCTAAAATGACCACTTAGTACTAGCCAGATGTCACTCCCAACTGTACCAGCAACTAGGGAGGGGAAGGTGGGAGAGGAGAGGGGAAGAGAAGGAGAAGTGAAAGAAAACTATAGACTGCCTGAGCTAGGAGATGAGGATCAGACAAAGACAACATGGTAGCAAACAACTACTGGGGATATATTCCTTCCGCAGTTGGCAGGATGAAGCTATAAAATAGCTTTGGTTAACTTAGGCTTAGCATCACTGTAGAGCAGTTGTCCCCAAAAAGGAGCTTCACGCACACGTGAGTGCCCGCCGCTGCTGCAAATGGAATTGCGCGGCCGCGCTCACTCAGTCACGCGCCCGGAGAGGAGGGGGGGGGATTGGTGACCTCATGATAGAAGGAAGGCCATTAGCCTAGCCTTGTAACTCACCAGATTTAATTCTTTTTTTTTTTTGCCTGCTAGAACAGAGTTCCCCAATCTTTGCGGACCGGCGGGGGAGGGAGGGGCAAAGGGGATGGTTCCGCGAGAGCGGCTGGCAAGCGGGCACACAGCTCCATTTGCACTAGCAGCGGTTGACCGCGCACCTGCCGCTCATGCAAAAGGAGCGCGCCTGCTCGTGCAAGTGGGGATGGGCGCTCGCCCGCCGTTTCCCCGGCCCGGTTGAAGGGAAAAAAAAAACACTTCACGGCTCAGATGTTGCCCCCCCCCCCCTGCTTCTACAGTATTTTAACATCGCTCTGGCGGGGGAAATAAAGCCCTTTGATTATATATGAGACATATTATTTATATTTGTATATATAACTGAGCGACGGTGTCCGCATTTAATGTCAGTTGAATCTTTTCCTCGGAAACGACGGCTGCTGTGACAGGGAAAGCTAAACGTCGTCCCACTCGCATTAACATTTCAAATTCCCCATCGGACTCTTCTTCGCGCCTTTGGGCGAAAAGGCCCTACGGCTCGCGGCCGTAACTTAACGCATAACCGTCCCGAGTTGCCTAGCAACCGCGAATGCCCGACCTGCATCAATCAGCAGAGGCGATGGAGTAAACAAAAGCACATGGGCAGCTACGGCGGCGAATCCCCGAGTCGGGAGGTTTGTTACGCCACCAATGGAATGTGAGAACTGGAACAGGGCTGGATTGTGAGGCGGAGAAGATTCGGGTTGCAAGGAGGAGCGAGAGACGCCTTTTTCTATCTCGGCTTTAACTACCGGGTGCACGAAAGGCTTTCGTTAATCGGATCCCGAAGAACAGAATATTCTCAAGAATATTAGAGGAAAAGCATAGTAATAATAGTCCTAGATTGCTTTTTTGGGATGCAAATTTGCTCTTTTTTTGCTGCAGAAAAGAATCTTTCTTGAGAAGGAGAAAGATACTTTAGTGGTAGAAGTGCTTTTCTAACCAGAAGGTTACATTTTCTAAGAGTCAGTATATGAGCAACAGATTTATATAGCTACATTGAAAGCAGATTTTATATATTTGTTTTTTTAAAGAAATTTTCAAGCCATTGTCCCATTCAGAATTTGTTACCAAAATGTCTGTCAAAGTCACATTGTTTGAATTGGCGGATCTCTCCATAGGGACCCCGGAGGTTGGCGTTATCAATTTCAATGCCCTCCATGCTCTCCTACATGCTGTCATCAGCTACCTCAATATTCAAGATATCAAAGCAGATGTGAAGATTGACAGAGGTCCTCCAACCAAACCAGATATGGCATTGCTTTCTGCTGCAACTGAGACAAGACCTAGGGATTTATTAGGCCAAGAGGCATTACCAAAAGAGAAGGAGGATAAGGAAGGCTTTTTGAGCGAGGAGCCGGATTCTCGGCTTGCTGACTTGGAAAAGAAACTAAAGCAGATGGAGACCAGTCTCCGTGGTGTGAAAGGTCAGATTAAAGGGATAGAAGGCCATGTCCAAGGGGTATTAGGTCAAGTCCAAGAAGTAGAAAATCAAATCAGTGGGGTGCAAAATCAAATTCAGGGAATACAAGATGAAGTCCATGGAGTGCAAGATCAAACTCAGGGAGTGCAGGATAAAGTGAAAAGAATGGGGAAAGACCTCATAGGGGTTGAAAAGCAGATTGCTGGACTGGAGAAGCTTCCTTCAGGGACTGAACTGATAGAGAAGGCCCAAAGTGGATTCGGCACAGCTGTATCTGACATGTGGCAAATGATGCAGATGCAGAAAAAGATTGAAGCCAATGAGAATGGAATCAACCAAGTAGGTGAACTTTCAGTCTAAGTAATTAAAATGTTAGCAAAATGCAGCTTTATATAGACTCTCAAACAAATACATATATACATTTTTTAAATCATAGCTGCCAAATTGCATTGGGACCTTAATTGTAAGGGATGCATAATGGCTTTCTTTAATAATACACATTACTGTATTTCAAAGCACATTGTGATTATCCCACTGGGACATTCCAGAATCACATAATCTGCATGCATGTTGTATATGTGTATTATATTTTGTATATGCATATGTTGTATATTTGTATGAAACACAACAAAATGTTATGTTATCAGATCATGCTCCTTGGTTTCAAATTTCTGATATCACTTCCATTTGGGTTTGATGTTTGCTTCATATACACTCTAACTGTTTTCTTGAATTAAGAATATACTAGTAACTTTAGTTTGTAAAGCCAGTGTATATTTTCTGGCATGCAGTAGGCTGAAGTTTTTCATTTGCTGGAAAAAAATAAAAACAGTATGAACTAAGAACCCCCACCACCACTCCTATGAATGACATTCTTTTGAAAGTAAAAAGGAAAGAGGCAAGAAATTGGGGAAAGTTGAGTTTATAGCAGAGGTGGTATTCAGCAGGTTCTGGAGAATCAGTAGCAGAAATTTTGAGTAGTTCGGAAAACCAGTAAATACCACCTCTGACTGGCCCCACCCCAGTTTATTCTCTGCCACCCAAGTCCCAGCTGATCAGGAGAAATACGGATTTTACAGTAACCTTCCCCTGAAGTGGGGAGGAAATGAAGATTTTACAATATCCTTCCCCTGCCACACCCACCAAGAATTATTTGAACTGAACCAACTGAGAACTGAGAAGAAATTTCCTGACAGTTAGAACAATTAATCAGTGGAACGGCTTGCCTCCAGAAGTTGTGAATGCCCCAACACTGGAAGTCTTTATGAAGATGTTGGATAGCCATTTGTCTGAAATGGTATAGGGTTTCCTGCCTAGGCAAGGGGTTAGACTAGAAGACCTCCAAGGTCCCTTCCAACTCTACTATTGTATTGTATTGTATTGTATATCAGTTATAAATAAGTCAAAATTCATTTAACACAAACAATAGTCCTATTTTTTTTAAAAAAGTTTGCATGCAAGGAAAAAATGTAAGGAAGACAGCTCATCCCCATGCTAATCAAAACTAATTCGACATCTTGTTGGGCCTTGAAAGCTAATCCATTTATTATGGAGTAAATTTTTGTGGACTTTTGTCCTCTTTGCTGGGTGTGAAACATTCTTCCTCCCTTCATTTAGCACTAGCAATATACACTAGCTTTATAGACAGCTTCATGGTGCTTTACAGTGCTCTCTAAGCAGTTTACAAATTCAGCATATTGCCACCAACAATCTGGTCCTCATTTTACTGCTCTTGGAAGGATGGTAGGCTGAGTAAACCTTGAGCCAGTCAATCATGTGCTGTTTAAAGTGTTTATGTGGCTGCCCAACATAAGATAATGTGACTCTGGGCTGTATACGAAAGGAAAGAAACAACACTGACTTGAAGGCAACAAAAAAAACCCCGAGGTAACATATTTTCTCAAAATATGAATTGTATAGGAAGAAGCATGATAAATGGATTCATTTCTTTGAAAAACAGATTGTGTTAACTTTAACTTTGTTGTTTTTTGCATAACTCTTTAAAATTTTATCTAGCTAAATGTGATTGTTCTGCCTGAGGACTGAGAATCTAATGGATTCAAATCAGGCAGGCAGGTATCTATTACAATTAAAGAATAACTCTGCAGGTATAAACCTGGGAGAATGCCAGTAATGCCTGTTCACCCCATCCTCCCTAATCATCTTTTTTCTTAATTAGAACTGCTAAATCAAAAATTTAACCTCAAGCTTAAGTTATTCCAAGAATGGCTCCCCACAGAGAGAAGCCATGTAACAGGTCACTACCCAAGTTATAGCAATGCATTCCATCTGTTGGAAATTTCCATTTGTTTTAGAGACTTCTATCAGTGTGCCCTGATGAACCAGATGAGGTGGATAAGGAAGTTGCTCCTCCTCTTGCTGTTTAGAAAGTACCACATTTTTTGGGGGTGCTGAAATCCCAGAATTTTATATCACTAGTAGTGGGAGACACTCTGAGCAGAGATTTGCAGGACTAGTCCTACAATTAGGCAGAATGTGGCAGTGGTTTTAATTTGTAGAAACCATAGTTTTCCTAAACAGCCTTACAAGTTGTCCTCATTTAGCTACTGCTTCAGTTAGAGACCATTCACAATTGCAGCAGCAATGAAAAAGTAAGTGTACGACCTTTTCAGATCTACAAATCAAAGCTGAAATAAGATCATGAGCACAGTTGTGATTTTACTCCTCGACTGCTTTTCTTAATGACTGAGTAGCCAGTCCAATTGTGGTCACTAAACAAGAACTACATTTGCTATTTTTTATCTCCTGAAGATACAGCTGTTTTCTGCTTTCTTAACTAACCTCCTATGGTACATGCAGGCATTGATCCATCGGCAGTACAAATTCTAGTTTTTCTGAATCTGGAAAGGAAACAGATTAGGAACTGTTCTTAGTTCTGATGTCCAGAAACATCTCCTGCTGAACTCTAGAATATAAAAATCATCCCTCCCATTAGAAATCTTCTGTATAATATCCCCAAGGCCTACTGTAATATTAATTAGTTAACAACAATAATTTTACTTTTTTAAACTTTTACTATTTTAATAATAATTATTACTAATATTAATGCAGTTCAGAAGAAAAAAATGATGTGTAATTGCACAGGCAAATTAAAGTCTTTACATGGCACTTAAGAAAGGAGTCACCCTGAGTAACCTCATTATCTTTAAGCCTTATTTTATTCAGTGAAATTGATTCCCGAAGAAGTGAGTGGTCTTGCAAGCTGAAGCTTCGTTTCTGCTTTACAAGGCTTTGGGTGTACATTGAAAAGTTCTATGTTGTGGGGAAAGATATAGAAAAAGTCAGCTCTATATATCTATATCTGTATCTATATTCAAAGGTCATGGTAGTGCAAAACCTCACTCTGTGAACATTGAATTAATGAATGGCAAATGTTACATCCAGTGGTACCAAGCAAAGTTATGGGAAGACATGTCTGCACTTGATTTCTTAATAAGATGCCTGGAACTTTGGTTGTTAATAGACTCCTAGGTAACAAATGCATTGAAGTGAGAAAAAAAAATCAAAAGATTTGTCGTCTTCCAATTCCCTATTGGATCTAGATAGAAATGTGGTTATTTCCTTTAGACAAGGACATAGGCAACCAGTAACTCTATCTGTGTTTTTTTTAAATCCTCAGTTCTTTTTAGATCTAGCCCACATGGCTTATATGAGACATAGTTATAGTCTAACTAAATAGGCTACAAGTTATTCATCTCTACTATAGACCAAAGCAGAATTCCTTCTCTTTAACTTGAGTCCTCCAAGCATGTTGGATATTTTTTTCTAGTTTCCTGGCTCACATGATGAAATAATAAGTTTTTAAAATTTTAATTCATGTCTTGGTGGCTCATTTGAGTTGCTAATGAAAACTAGATAGCCTGTGCAAATCCATTGCTTTGGCTGGTGTACTCTCCATTGTGCTATGTGATCAACTGGCTGTAACCAACTTTTCTTCAAATCATCTTGCTGTCCTAGATGTAGAAACACTACAGTATTTAGGGAGAGAAAGGGGGGATGTACGAAGTAGGGATACCAACTAAGTAAATCCCTTTTCCTTCCAAAGTAACATTTTATTAGTAGCGCTTCTGCATCTATGGGATAGCAGAATGCAGTGAATAGTTTCTTCAAATGGTTAAACCAGAGTATATCAAAAGAGAAGCTAGGCTTCTAAATCTTGCAAAAATCATGTATGTTTAAATTTTAATTTAAATTAATTTAATGTGAAAAAGCAGAATCCCACCTTTAAAACAGTGATGTATAGTCTGTCTCTCTCTCTCTCTCTCTCTCTCTCTCTCTCTCTCTCTCTCTCTCTCTCTCTCTCTCTCTCTCTCTCTCTCTCTCTCTCTCTCTCTCTCTCTCTCTCTCTCTCTCTCTCTCTATATATATATATATATATATATATATATATATATATATATATATATATATATATATATATATATATAGTTTTGACAGTATAGTTTTGATTTCTCAAGGCTTATTTTTTCTTCTTCTCAAGTTTTCTGATTAATAATAATAATAGCAATAGCAACAACAACAACAACAACAATAAACATGTTACAATGATATCCATTGTCATCGGGGCACTTGGTACCATATCCAAGAATTTTATAATATACATCAATAAACTGCAGCTTCCTACAATAACACTAGAGGAACTGCAAAAAACTGCTACTCGGAACATCGTATATTTTCAGAAAGTAATTGGTTGATACCTAGGATGCTGGCAGCAACCCGTATCAGCCATTAACACCAGTCAATGGTGTTTGTGATACATTTTTGAACGTTCAGTTGACTGAGTTTCATGCTTAATGAATAAAGTATAGCAACAACAACAACAACAATAATAAACAACTTGAAAAGTATTGAAGGCAAAGCTGACCAAAAACTAACGTGGAACTGGTTAAGATCAGGAGTACTGAAAAAAGAAACAGAAGGCTTTATTTTGGCAGCTCAAGAACAAGCCTTAGCCACAAACTGCATGGAAGCAAAAATTCAACATGTTACCACCAACAGCAAATGTCACCTCTAATGAGAAAGATGAGACAGTCGACCACTTGATCAGCGAGTGCAGCAAAATTTCACAAACTGACTACCTACAACGCCATGACCACATTGCTAAGATTATTCACTGGAAATTGTGCCAAAAGTTTGGATTTGAGTACAGCAAAAACCACTGGGACCATCAGGTTGAGAAGGTTTTAGAGAATGAGAAAGGCAAGATCTTGTGGGACTTCAGAATCCAGACTGACACTTGGCCTACAACACACCTGACACAACAATAATTGAAAAGAAAAAGTATGGTTCATTGACATTGCAATACCTGGTGATGCACGAATTGAAGATAAACAGCAAGAAAAAAATCACAAAATATCGGGACTTGCAAATTGAGGTTGAGCGACTGTGGAAAAAGAAATCATGTGTTGTCCCAATTGTAATTGGAGCCCTTGGAGCAATACCTAAAGAGCTACCTCGCTATTTGAAAATTCTAAATTTACCTGACTTGCACATTCTGACCACCCTACTTGGAACAACTTATATCCTCCTATGTTACCTTAACAGTTCCTAGATCCTTGGTTAGGACTCGAGCTGTTGAGCTACCAACCAGCCCCAAAGGCTGTGAATCTCACCAAAGATGATGATGATGATAATGATGATTGATGATGATGATGATGATGATGATGATGATAATGTTGATCACATACTCAGCTGCTGTAAAAAAAATCGTGCAGACTGATTATAAATTGCGGCACAATTCAGTAGCACAAATGATCCATTGGAATTTGTGCAAAAATTATAATATTAAAACAGCAACAAACTGGTGGGAACATAAGCCTGAAAAAGTCACCGAAAATCAGATGGTCAAGATCTTGTGGGATTTTCGCATACAAATGGATAAAATACTGGCGCATAATACACCAGACTGGTTGAGAAAAATAAGGTTACAATAATAGACATCGCAATACCAGGTGATAGCGGGGTCAAAGAGAAGAAATATGAAAAAATCACAAAATACCAGGACTTAAAAATCAAAATTCAACAATTATGGCACAAACCAGCAGTGGTAATTCCAGTGGTAATCGGCACACTGGGTGCTATTCCAAAAGCACTGGAATTACATTTAAAACAGTTAAAAATTGACAAAATCACCATCAGTCAAGTGCAAAAAGCCGCACTGCTTGGATCTGCACGCATATTACGAAAATACGTTACGACGTCCTAGGCCCCTGGGTGGGGCCCGACTAGTAATCAATGCCAAATCTGGCGAAACTACTGGCCGCTGTGATACAATTCTGTTGTTGCGATAATAATAATAATAAGGAGAAGGAGAAATAATTCTGGAAGAACTTGTGGGAAAACAACAAGAAGCACAACACAAATGCAAAACGGATCAAGCAGGTTGAGGATTCTGAGTGCATAAAGTAGAAGGTGTGAAAATAACAAAAGAAATGGTACAAAGGAAGTCAAGAAAAGTGAGGAATTGGAGTACACCTGGACCAGATGAGCTACATGGCTTCTGCCTAAAGGCAAGTGTGCACGAAAGATTGGCAGCCCAAATGAGCCAGATCTTTAAAACACCTGAAAATGATGAATGGATGACAACTGGAAGGACATTTTTGATCCAAAAGGATAAAAAAGAGGAAAGGACCCTGGAAACTATAGGCCAATCACCTGCTTGCCAACAACATACAAGCTCCTTACTGGCATCATTGGAAATCAAATTAACGGATACTTGAAAAGAAATGACTTGCTTCCTATAGAACAGAAAGGATGCTGCAAAAATTCAAGAGGAACAAAAGATCAACTGCTGATTGACAAGCTAATCCTAAAGAATTCAAAGAAAAGACAAACCAACCTGTTCATGGCTTGGATAGATTACAAGAAAGCATTTGATTCAGTTCCCCACAGCTGGATCAAGAAATGCCTGAAAATCTTTGGCATCAGCAGCAACATACAAAAATTCTTGGAAACGTCAATGAACTTCTGGAAAATGAAGTTTATGGCTAATGGAGACGAACTGGGTGAATTTGAAATTAAATGAAGCATTCCCTTTCACCCTACTTTTTATACTGTCAATGCTACCACTGAAAACCATTTTGTCAGCAATAACACCAGCAGAACTGCAAAAAACTGCTATTCGGAACATCTTATATTTTAAGAAGGTACCTGGTTGATACCTAGGACGCTGGCAGCAAACGGTTCCACCACAAATGCGCGAACGACAAAAGCGCGCCTGACTAAACCGCGGTGACAAAACCGTGCCGACGAATGAGCGCTGAAGCGCGCCGACAGAAGCGCGCTGTAACCCTAACCCTAAACCTTACCTTAACTTAAATCGCGCTTCTGTCGGCGCGGTTTTGTCGGCGCGCTGTTGTCGGCGCGGTTTTGACATCGCGGTTTTAGCGCCGCGGTTTTGTCGGCGCGCTTTTGACGTTCGCACATTTGTCGGGTCACGGCAGCAAACCATATCAACCTTTAGCACCAATCACTGGTATTTGTAATGCATTTTTGAATGTTCAATTGGCTGAGTTTCATGTTTAATGAATAAAGTAAACAACAACAACAACAATGTGTGATGGGACTATTTCAAGATTACATTGGATGGAAGTATTCGTCTTCAGTGAATGTTGTTGGTTTCAGCTGCCAGTGGCTTCCTTGTTCTCCCTCCAAGACATGTTACAGCAATTGGAACATTCTGTTCTCCCCTAAGGGAGAAACCCCTATTGGTGTTTATTCCCTTTTGACTGAAAGGGAACTCAGGGAACTTAATTCAAATATGTTGCTGTGGGGGATATTCTCTCTGCTTATTTGGTTAAGAATTATTTTGATTCTGGAGAGGAATCAGAGGCCTCTCCTTCAAAACTAGCATTTGGTGGAATACTTAGTGATGCCTTCAGTAACGTCACATTAATTTCCAAAGAATGATCAATACAGAAATCTAGATTCCTCCTGAGAATGCATTTATTTTTCCTTAAGAATAAAAATCTTCATTTTCCTGACTTCCTTTCCTTCTTTTGCTGCAGTTTAGCTTGGAGGAAAAGCATTCTTTCATATAGTCCCTATCAACTGCTTTGAATTATAGTTAGTTTGTCAGCTCTAAGCATAGATTTCCCATAGTAGGTTTGTTTGGTTTCAGACCTCAGAAACATGAGACAGACAAGGGACTAAACTGGAGATCTCCTTAATCAATGGTTTAGAGGAGTGAATAAATTCACCTTTCACTTTCTCTCTCTCTTCCTTTTGTAGGTTATGTCTGTGTTACAAGATTTAGTGGATGAGACTAGCCACTGGAAATCAGCCACAAGCAACTTGGAGGATGAAGTAAAAAAAATCAAGGAGCACTTAGCTGTGGTAAGCAGCTTTTATTTTGCTCTGTTGGCCCTGCAAGCCTTTGGGAGTTTACTGCATATGTTCAAGACTTAGTTGTTTAGTTCTTTCTTAAAACCTCAGGGATCTAGATTTTACCACTTAGGTGGTACTGACTAGGTAGTGTCTGCACTCACTTCCAAATGAAGACACACATTCATGCACATGTAAACACATATAAGGAACAACTGTATTGGGCTTAATTCCTATATAGAGATCAAGGGTAGGTTGAATTCTCTTTTTCTTTTCAACAAAAAAATAAAGGTTTTACAAATCAGGGTAGGAGCAACAGTTCAAATGCTTTGTTTTGTTTTTTGGGCCTGAAATCACAGGAGTCCAATTCATACAAAGAAGTACAGGTAATCCTTAACTTATAACCATTCATTTAGTGACTGTTCAAAGTTACAACAGCACTGATAAAAAGTAACTTATGACTATTTTTCACACTTCATATTTACCATTGCAGCATCCCCGTGATCAAAATTCAGAAGTTTGGCAAATGGTTTGTATTTATGACGGTTGCAGGGTCCTGGGATCATGTGATCTCCTTTTGTGACCTTCTGACAACCAAAGTCAATAGGGAAGCCAGATTCACTTAACAGCCGGGTTAGTAAGAACTGCAGTGATTCACTTAACAAACTGTGGCAAGAAAGGTTGTAAGATGGGGCAAAATTCGCTTAATTAATGTCTTGCTTAACAGCATAAAATTTGCACTCAATTTTGGTCATGTCAAGGACGACCTGTCCACTGAGTTCATGATTTTTCCAAAAATTCCTAGGGCAGGGTATACGTGCACATTTTGGAAAAAGTAGTGAGGGATATAAACTGTCCTACAACAGCCCTGAGTGATCAAGTCCCTAAACAATTTGGTGTGTTTGTGTGTAAGTACACAATAGAGTTTCCCTTGTCTGAAAATTGAAAAGAAATTATTTTATTAATACTGCATTGTTGGAACAACTGTAGGTCAGAGACCTCCAAACTCTTCAGTTCCTCCCCCCCTTCATGAAATTTCATATTGTTCACTGAGTTTCAAATATTTATTTTATGAAAATAATGTAACAAATAGTACTTTAATTAATAGTACTATGAACAACAACAACAATGATAATAATTGGTGCCTTGGCCAATATCACCTTTAACAACATCAAATAATATTTGCCTATTCCAGGATTTTGGGAAAGACTCCAGGGGTGAATAAAAATGCAAAATCCAGCCTAACCATTTGGTTGACTATGGGACCAACCATAATAATAATGACTACATGTGGCAGTCATTGGCTGTAAAAAAAGCCAAGCACCCTTGCTAAAAGAAGTCAGTCAAAGAAAGCTCTTGAAAATGATAAAGGTGAAAGCTGAATCTGGAAAAAAAAATGAAAATGAATTTGTTAATTGGAAGGACAAGCCAACGGCCAATACTTGAAGGATATTGAAGAAAAGTGGATTTTAAAAATCCACATGGTTAAGATCAAGAGCATTAAAAAAAAGAAAGTGAGGCTTTATTTTAGCTGCTTAAGGTATGTCAATTAATTGCATGAAGGTGAATATATTGCTTTTCTGGTGATCAAGGGCTGCAGCAAAATTTTACAAAGTGACTACAAGCAAGAGTTGTAAATTATTTATTGGAAACTTTTGCCACAAGTTATAGTAAAAATGTCTGGGACCATTATATTGAGGTTTTGGAAAATGACCAGGTTAAAATTTTATGGGACTTTAAAATCCAAACAGACGTGCATCTTGTTCATAACATGGTTGATATAAAATAGTTCTTGAGAAGAAGAAAGTCTAGTTCATTATAACAGTAATACTACCAGTAGGATTGAGGGGAAACAATTGGAAAAATTTACAAAAACTGGGATCAAAGTTGAACCCTTATGGAAAAAGAAATTTGTTGTTATACCAATTGTGATGAGAGTCATCGGAGCAATGCCTAAAATATTCCCTCATTATCTGTCAATATTGAATTTATCAAACCCAAACACAGAAAAATAACACCCTGCTTGGAATTGTTTATATTCTTAGACACTATTTATATTGGTAGTTGTTTATATTTTTGAGTAATACTAAATGAATTGTACTCTAGAGCTGTTCCTTGAGACCAATTTATCTCCTGGTGCTTGTTTTCTTTGCACTCTGGGATTGAAGATGTTTACTCTCCCCTCCAATTTATAAGAGAAAAAAATGGCCCCCAGAGCCACTTACTTTGACTTAGCAATTCTTTGTTTGTTCGTTTGAATTTTCCCTGTGTGATATTTAACTTACCTTTATGGCATGTTTAGTACTTATTCATAATCACATCTTACATTTGAATAAAAAGGGTAATCCAAACTTTTATTTCATTTTGCAGCTAGATCCTCGTGGGTTTGATGATCGTTTAAATGTTTGCCTGAGCGATCAGAGTAGCTTGGATCACGATTTGGTATGTTACCTTCTATAAAAAAGTAATTTTTGTAGCAGTTCACACACACCCCTGGTGAGTGTGTAGAATCTGAAGTATCTGAAGCAGTTTATCTAGTTGCCCCAGTTGCTCTGTGTTAGTACATCTTTCATCCTGGTCGAAGCCCTTTTAGTGTGCAAGCTTAGCATTGTTATTCTCTTGCATTATCAGGTTCACTTTATAGAAAGCTGTCAGAGTTCATGCAGATGAACTCTGACAGCACCCTCCAGTGCTTCTGCTGCAAATTAATGGCATGAGAAACTCCACATCTTGTTTGTGATCTCCAGGTTCACTGTTTACAGCACTTTGAATTGCTACGTAGTCATTTTTTGGGAAAAGTCTCAGCACATTGGCAGGTCCTAACAAAGCAAGGCTGTCATTCATTCAGATAATCTTCTCCATGTTTTCTTTTATTATGAGGTCATTGTACCAATAATATGATTTTGGAATTGGCATTATTTTCATTATTACAACTGACAAAAGTATGTGTTGCATATTTGAGTCATGACATCATGACATATGTGCTTTCAGGGATGTCTGTGATGATAATCCCTGCTGATGGTCTTAAATTAGATTTAACAAAAAAAAGAACAAGGAACTGAGAAAAAAAGGACAATACGTCCTGGAGCACCTAATTGCTGGATGGTTTGCTTCCTAATTTGATGCTGTTATCTAAAGTAATTCCCTGGGCTTCCAAATTCCTAATTAAGAAGGAATGATGGCCAACAGAATGTATGGGACAGAGAGGATAATTTTCATATATTTTGGGTTTGATTCTTTTCTAGAAAGATTTAGAGAGAAGGTTAAACCAATTCCCATCTCCAGAAGAAATGGTACGGTGGGGAGTTCTTGAAGATATCCTTGTGAAGGGCAAGAGCCCATCTCCTGTGAGTATGGTTTAGTTAGAATGTCATGTTTCCATAATGGATTTATGTGAAAATAAGCTGTGATAAACATAGGTTATCAACTTGTACCACATTTGGAGAAAGAAAAAATCCCAAAATAATTTGATATTTGATGCTGTTGCCTATTTTCTTGTACATTACAAATTTAATTGCTCTTTCTGATATGAAAAAGTTATCACACATGAACCGTGCAATCTCTCTCTCCTTAATTCTTGAAGAAAGAAGGAACCTTCCATATTATTCATCCAACAATTTGTAAGTACAGTATAATGCCCAAAATTTATAGAGAGATATAAAGGACAACATTTGTCCTCTTCCAGTCGATTGGCACTTCACTATTTCTCCAAGACCTCTCATATCAATACATAATAGTTTGCTCTGGCTGTCAGCAAATTGCTTTAATACTCTTAAAATAAGATTAATCTGGATGTTGACATTTAAACTAATTAGAAATAGATATTCCCTAATATATTTCTATCAGTCTTAACATTCAACTCTACCTCTTCAACTGCTCTTTGTATTTGCATGAAGGAACAAATGTGCTTTTGCTGGTCAAGGCTGAACCGAAAGTAGAAACTGAACTGTTTGGGGTTTGTTCGTTTTTTTGCTTTGTTTTTCACATTTTATTATCTCCCTTTTTAAGGAATGGGGTACTTTTTGCAGTCTTTATCCAATAGTTGCTGCAATAATTCTTTTCTCTTTGTTTTGTCTATACCTAAAAAGGACTTTTTGTGGTTTTAGCATTCTTTATCAATCTTGGCTTACTCTGACCTTTACCTCCCCTTATATCTCTCCATACTTCTACACTTCCCATTCCCTCCCCCCATGGTTACCAGTCCCTTTATACTGCTTATATGCATGCTGTTTTTAAAAGCTCTTCCTCTCAACTTGAGTTACTTTTTCATTCATTTATAATTACTTTCCCTAGAATATACCTTCTATCTTCCCTAGAATATACTATAATTTCCTCAGTGAAATAATCCTAATGAGTTAGCAATAGCAATAGCAATAGCAGTAGACTTATATACCGCTTCATAGGCCTTTCAGGCCTCTCTAAGCGGTTTACAGAGAGTCAGCATATTGCCCCCAACAATCTGGGTCCTCATTTTACCCACCTCGGAAGGATGGAAGGCTGAGTCAACCCTGAGCCGGTGAGATTTGAACCGCTGACCTGCTGATCTAGCAGTAGCCTGCAGTGCTGCATTTAACCACTGCGCCACCTTGGCTCTTAGTAGTTAGTAGTAGTAGTTAGTAGTTAGTATCAAGTTGAGGAAATTTCATCCCCCTGTCTTCTTCCCTTTGAAGGATAAACCCAATCATTTCCTGAAAGGACCATACTAGATGGAATCCATCTCCCTATAGATGTTGGGATCTGTATCCCAAATGTTGGGATAAAGTTCCTCATCAATACTATTGTGTGTTTCTTTAAAAGTACTATAATTTTCATTTTGGAGACATAACTTTCATCTCCTATTTGGTCAGGCAATAGTATATACAACATTATTACATAATAAGAGAATAGCAGAGTTGGAAGGGATCTTGGAGAGCTTCTAGTCCAAACAGGAGAACTTTTCAGACAAATGATTGTCCAATCTCTTCTTAAAAACCTCCAGTGTTGAAGCACCCATAACCTCCGAAGGTAAGTCATTCCACTGATTAATTGTTCTGTCAGGAATTTCTTCTTCTAAGCTGGTTCTCTCCTTGATTATTTCCTTTGATTGCTTCTTGTCCTGCCTTCAGGTCCCTTGGAGAATAGGTTGACCTTCTCTTCTTTGTGGCCCCTTATATATTGGAACAGTGCTGTCATGTTGCCCCATAGTCCTTTTCATTAAACTAGACATACCCAATTCCTGCAACCATTCTTCATATGTTTAGCCTCCAGACCCCCAATCATCTTTGTTGCTCTTCTCTGCACACTTTTTACAACAGTCTCAACATATTTTTAATATCATGGTAACCAAAACTTGATTTAATATTCCAAGTATGGTCTTACCAAGGCATTATAAAGTGGTATTAACACTTCATATGCTCTTGATTCTGAACCTCTGTTAATGCAGCCTAGGACTGTATTGGCTTTCTTGGCAGCTGCAACACCCAGCTGGCATATATTTAACTGATTGTCCATTAGGACAAGATCCCTCTTGCAGTTATTACTATTGAGCAATATAAAACCTCTTCCATACCTATGCATTTAGTTTTTATTCCCTAAACATGATTTAGTTTTTCCCATCTTATTTTAATTCAAACATTTTCTATGATATCATCAAGCGTATTCACTTGAATTTTAACCCTACAGTGCTAAACCATACAATGTTAATTCTCTATTGCTCATTTTACTTGTGAAAGTATATCCTTCTATAGTTGCTATATTCCTGAATAAAAATCATCCTACTGAGTTGCTGTTATATCTAGAAATTATGTTTGCTTTCTTGAGGGAAGAGTTCAAAGACAACTATTTATTATACAGAGAACATTAATGTATAGATAATGAATGCACTTTGTCTTTCTATCACCAGTTCAGATGCCCTCCTACTTCTGTTGTGGATGTATACAACTTTATGGAGACTTTTAATGGATACTACTGAGTAACAGAGCATTTACAGAGGATTTCATTGAGGATGTAATTCTCTTACCCTTTCAAGTTTTCTTGATAGTTTAGAGAAAAGGTCACCTATTTAAATCAATACATTCTTTGATTGGTGTGACTGTTACTATGCCATTTAGCTTTGGGTAAATTAAAGACATGAAAATATATTGCTTGAAAGACATCTTCTCACATCGTTATTCCACTTTGCCACTGAGGACTTTAGGATAGCAATTTATTCTCACAACAGCTCTGCAAAAATGAGTGAGGCTGTAGTAAAGAGACTGCGCTAGTAAGACAGGCTGATCAAGGACTCTGCTTCTTGGTCTGAACCCTCAGTTTTATTCATTTGTGACCAAGGATCAAAAGCCATGCCAAATTCTATCTGAAATTGTTCACATTACCTATGTATGCACCTGCACTGTTTAATCATTTAGAGCTATAATAATATTGTGAGTGAAAGAAAATTGCACTTTTAAAAATATAGCTAATCTTGCCTCCTATGTAGTACTTTAATAATGTATTTTTCCTTGTCTTTCCCCTGTTATTACATTTATTCCCCTTTCCATTTTTCTTTTAGCATACAAGTCCAGTCCAACACTCTCCAACTGGTTCAACCTCACCAGAAGGCAAAACTCCAGAAACTCAGCCTGGCACTGCTTTCCAGAGAACAGGCCCAAGCCCACCAACTGGATTACCAGGGGATCAGGCAGGAACACTAGGGGCTCCAAGTGGAGCAGCGGTCCCTGGAGCACAGCCAGGCATTGCTGGGGTTCCAGGACCATTTGGACCTCAGCTTGGAGCACATGGGACATATCCCGGGGCACCTGGAGCCCGGGCTCCCTTTCCTGGAGCACCTGGCACTTATATTGGGGTACCTGGAGCCCAGGCTCCCTTTCCTGGAGCACCTGGGGCATATGCCGGGGCACCTGGAGCCCAGGCTCCCTTTCCTGGAGCACCTGGGGCATATGCCGGGGCACCTGGAGCCCAGGCTCCCTTTCCTGGAGCACCTGGGGCATATGCCGGGACACCTGGAGCCCAGGCTCCCTTTCCTGAAGCACCTGAGACTTATCCTGGGGCACCTGGAGTCCAGGCTCCCTTTCCTGGAGCACCTGGGGCATATCCTGGGGCACCTGGAGCCCATCCTCCCTTTCCTGGAGCACCTGGGACTTATCCTGGAGCACCTAGAGCCCAGGCTCCTTTTCCTGGAGCACCTGGGGCATATCCTACAGCCCAGGCTCCCTATCTTGGACCATTGGGGGCCCAGGCACCCTATCCTGGTATACCAGGGGCTCAAGCTCTGTATCCTGGAGTTCCACAGGCCCAGCTTGGAGGTCCTGGAGCCCAGCCTGGAGCTCCTGGAGCCCAAGGCCCTTATCCTGGGGCACCTGGGGCCCAGCCTGGAGTTCCTGAAGCAGAACCACCCTATCCTGGAGCACCTGGGACTCAGCCTGGAGTTCCTGGAGACCAACCACTGTATGCTGGAGCACCTGGAGCCCAGGCTGGAGTTCCTGGAGACCAACCACCCTATCCTGGAGCACCTGGGGCCCAGCCCGGAGCACCTGGGGCCCAGCCCGGAGCTCCTGGGGCCCAACCCGGAGCACCTGGGGCCCAGCCCGGAGCACCTGGGGCCCAGCCCAGAGCACCTGGGGCCCAGCCCGGAGCACCTGGGGCCAAGCCTGGAGCTCCTGGAGCTGAACCACCCTATGCTGGAGTACCTGGGGCCCAGCCTGGAGCTCCTGGAGCCCAAGGCCCTTATCCTGGGGTACCTGGGACCCAGACTGGAGCCCAACCACCCTATGCAGGAGCACCCCAGCCTGGAGCTCAAGGCCCTTATCCTGGGGTAGCTTGGGCCCAGCCTGGAGCTCCTGGGGCCCAAGCACCCTATGCAGGAGTACCTGGGACCCAGCCTGGAGCTCCTGGAACCCAAGGCCCCTATCCTGGGGTACCTGGGGCCCAGACTGGAGCCCAACCACCCTATGCAGGAGCACCCCAGCCTGGAGCTCAAGGCCCTTATCCTGGGGTAGCTTGGGCCCAGCCTGGAGCTCCTGGGGCCCAAGCACCCTATGCAGGAGTACCTGGGACCCAGCCTGGAGCTCCTGGAACCCAAGGCCCCTATCCTGGGGTACCTTGGGTCCAGCCTGGAGCTCCTGGAGCCCAACCACCCTATGCTGGAGCACCTGGGGCACAGCCTGGAGCTCCTGGAGCCCAAAGCCCTTATCCTGGGGTACCTTGGGTCCAGTCTGGAGCTCCTGGAGCCCAACCACCCTATGCTGGAGCACCTGGGGCCCAGCCTGGAGCTCCTGGAGCCCAACCGCCCTATCCTGGACCACCTGGAGCCCAGCCTGGAGCTCCTGGAGCCCAGATCCCTTATCCTGAGGTATCTGGGGCCCAGCCTGGTGGTCCTGGAGCCCAAGTACCCTATCCAGGAGCACCTGGGGCTCAGCCTGGAGCTCCTGGAGCCCAGACCCCTTATCCTGAGTCATCTGGGGTCCAGCCTGGTGGTCCTGGAGCACAAGTACCCTATCCAGGAGCACCTGGGGCCCAGCCTGGAGCTCCTGGAGCCCAGGTCCCTTATCCTGAGGTATCTGGGGCCCAGCCTGGAGCTCCTGGAGCCCAACCACTCTATCCCGGAGCACCTTGGACCCAGCCTGAAGGATCTGCAGGCCAGGTCTCCTATCCTGGTGCACCTGGGGCCCAACCTGGAGGTCCTGAAGCCCAAGCATCCTATCCCGGAGGACATGGGGCCCAACCGTCCTATCTGGGAGCCCCTGGGGCCCAGCCCGGAGGTCCTGGAGCCCAACCACCCTATCTAGGAGCACCCGGGGCCCAGCCTGTAGGTCCTGGAGCCCAAGGCCTTTATCCTGGGGCCCAGGCTGGAGGTCCCGGAGCCCAAGCACCCTATCCGGGAGCACCTTGGACTCAGCCTGGAGGACCTGAAGGCCAAGTCTCCTATCCTGGTGCACCTGGGGCCCAGCCTGGAGGTCCTGAAGCCCAACCACCCTATCCAGGAGCACCTGGGGCCCAGCCTGGAGGTCCTGGAGCCCAAGCACCCTATCCGGGATCACCTTGGACCCAGCCTGGAGGGCCTGAAGGCCAAATCTACTATCCTGGTGCACCTGGGGCCCAGCCTGGAGGTCCTAGAGCCCAACCACCCTATCTGGGAGCACCTGGGGCCCAGTCTGGTGGTCCTGGGGCACCAGGGGCCCAGCCTGGAGGTCCTGGAGCCCAAGGCCCCTATCCTGGGCCACCTGGAGTCCAGGCTCCATATCCTGAGGTAGTTGGAGCTCAAGCTCCGTATCCTGAGGTTTCAAAGGCCCAACCTGGGGCTCAACCACCCTATATTGGGATACCTGGAGCCTATCCTGGGGCCCAGATTCCATATCCTGGTGTTCCAGGGACCCAGCCTGGAGTTTTTGAAGGCCAACTTCCCTATCCTGAGGCTCCTGGAGTCCGCCCTGCTGTTTCTGGGGCCGAGCCTGCAATTCCTGGAGCCCAATCCCCCTATTCTGGTGTACCTGGGCTCTATCCTGGGGCACCTGGGGCTCAAGCTCCATATTTTGATGTTCCTAGGGCCCAACCTGGTGCTTCTGAGACTCAACCTGGTGCTCCTGGAGGCCAACCTGGTGCTCCTGGGACTCAACCTGGTGCTCCTGGCGCCCAACCTGGTATTCCTGGGACTCAACCTGGTGTTCCTGGGGCCCAACCTGGTGCTCTTGGCGCCCAACCTGGTGCTCCTGGGGCCCAACCTGGTGCTCCTGGGGCCCAACCTGGTGCTCCTGGGGCCCAACCTGGTGCTCCTGGGACTGAGGCAGAGTATTTTGGTGCCCCTGGGGTTCAGCCAGTCTATCCTGGAGCATTAACTGGGACACAACCTGGATATCCTGGTGCCCCTGGATTCTATCCCGGAGCCCCAACTGGATATCCTGGCCAGCCTGGAGGGCCTGGGCTTTTTCCACCTGGATATCAACCACCTGCTTTACCTGCTGCACCAGCAGACCAATTGACTGTGCCCCCTATGCTAGGGGTTGGAGTTGCACCCCTCTTACCCTCCACCACTCCTGTGGGATATTCTGAGACTCCCTCTGCTTTGACCAATTTGGCTCCAACTCGCTATGCGGAGACGCTGGATGCCCTGCGCTCCCTTTCCCAGCTGAATGACCTCTACCAAACTCTCAGAGACCAGATCGCCATGCTGGACTACTACAAATGTGGCCATTCTGATCTCCGCAGGCTACAGGACTTCCTCACCGATGCACGTACGGACTGCATATACATTTAACCCTCTCACCTCGTGTTATAATATATACTTCTTTCCTTGAAGCTCATCTGATACCCCAAGAACACATGTGAAGAAGAGGGAGGGATAAATAAAACAAGTGCAGTAGTAGTGAATCTTTTGGGCTGGGCATGTAAAAAATTCAGGAATGCCTAATTTGACTCTGCTGGCATGCCATCCTGTCCTACCTTCCATCCCAAACTAAAGAAAAGCAATTATCTTCCCCTGCCCCATTTAGCCATCCCAAACTGTGGCATTCAGTGGTAGGGCTGAGGCTGACCCTGAAATAAAGGCCCTGGCCTTGACTTCAGCCCTAGTGCCGCCATTGCCATTCAAAATGACCATGGTTGCCCAGCAATATGGCACTTCTTGGGATCTGCCATGCCTTGTTTACCTTACCTGATCTCTTTCTGCTGACAGGCCCCTGCTCCTCGTTGCACAAGGCTTTCATTCTTGAAGTGGCAGTGGACAATGCTCTTCCATGGCCTCTGCTGCCTTCAGAAACCACACAAAAGTTCACAACATTTTGGAGTGCTGTGGAGATTGTGCAAGAGCATAGGCAACTTCTGGAGGGTCTGGAGGCTATACAAGAGCACACACCACTCTCACGTGGCCTCCAAAAATCACACAAGAATGGGGTGTGTTTTTGAGAAACGTTGGGTATTGGTAAACACTGGTATATCCTCAAAGGTGTTGTGGCATGTCACCATTCATACACGTGTCATAGGTTCACCATCACTGACCTATAGATTGTTGAAGTATTTTAGAAGTGTCTGGAGATTCTCAGTCATCCAGGCCATGGTTGTCCCAAAGGTGCTTTTTTAAGAGACAACCAGAAAGTCCAGTTGCCTCTTTAAAAAGCACCTTTGGGATATTTTTTGAAAAGAAAAATTGTCTTCTTCATCATTCCATATATTTTGTGGGAGCAGAGGGGGGTGAGGTCACTGTCTTAATCACAACAGGCCAGGATCCTTTTGAAGGGGTGAATCTCATAGTATTGATAAAAAGGAAAGGAGCCCCAAAACCAGTTCTTCCATGCATCCTGCAGTTCTTATGGGAACACTGCACTAACATTTTATCTAAGATGGGGCCTCACAGCATAGCTTTTGTCTCATTGCCAGCCCACCACTGAAGTAGTTTAAAGTCACTACCAGCCTTATTCCCATCTCAAGGATGGGAGGAAATTATATTTCTAGGGCTATCGCGATGAGCTGTAAGATTTAACCTGTTCTGAAATCATAAAGAATGCTACTACTTTGAAAAAGAGAGGGGGAAGGGAACAAAACTTTGAAAAGATGGGGAATGGGACAGTGGGCCTGGGCCTGGCTGATTATATATTATTTTGTTGCAAGATCTACCTGAACCATATTCATTGCTTCTTTCCTCCTTATTTCTCGATAGTTTATAAGACCTTTGCTACCATCCCACCTAATCTGTCAGAAAAACTTGATGCTATGCGTTCCTTGGAAGAAGACTTCAAATCTGAGAAAGAGGTGGTAAGTGGAGAAGGAGCATCAGGCTGTGAGAATGGCTGTTTTCAGATTTTCTAAGGAGATGGTGCTTTAGAAGGCTATCTAGAACATGGGCTGCAGCTGAATGACTCCTTGTTTAAAGTGCTTTATTGAGTACAGATAGTCCTCGACTTACAACAGTACATTTAATGATTGTTCAAAGTTACAATGGCACTGAAAAAAGAGACTTAGGACCATTTTTCACAGTTACAACCTTTGTAGCATCCCTATGATCATGTGATCAAAATTCAGATGCTTGGCAACTGGTTCATATTTATGACCCTTGCTGTGTCGCAAGGTTGTGTGATCACCACTGTTCCCTCTAAGCTGCGCGGCTGCGCGGCCGCGCACATGGCAAGAAAACACCGCGCAGCAGTTTCTAACTGCCGTGCAGTGATTTCTGTCACAGGCTTGGGAAGCTGAGGGGCCTCAGATTTTCTGTCTTGGTTAGGGTTAGCACGGGCGTGGGGGTGGGGAAACGGCAGCAGGAGCTTACACGGCACAGCCGGCCTCCTAGGACCTCCTAGATGCCGGTTGCGCTGCTCATTACTGTCAGCCGTCCCGTGTTCAGAAAAGCAAACGCAGAGAAGTCCTTTGCAAGCAGCTCGAACTGGCCTCCCGCAAAGGACCTCCCCAGACTTGTTTTGATGAGCACGGAGCGACTGACGGTAGTTTGTGCTGGCCGCGGCCACTCAAACTAGCATCAGTCGCCCCATGTTCAGCAAAGCAAGCCCGGAGAGGTCCTTTGTCGGCGGCCAATCCTAGCCGCTTGCGCCCGGCTCTGCGGCTGAAGTGAACCCCCAAAGCCCCCGCCACCACCAGAATATCTGCTGCTATCTCCTCCTCCTCCAACAGCACTGCCGGATTTGCTGCCCGACTCTGCGGCTGAGGTGAAGCTGCCAAAGCTCCCACCAGCACCCCCGCCTGTGGCAGTGGTGCCTCCCCTTCCACGCAGAGCACCTGAGCTGGTCCCCGCGTTATCCCTCCCCCTCCTCCCCCGTGCTTTTGAGGAGCCATGAGGCCGCGGGAGCCAGTAGGAAGGGGGCGGAGGGGGCAGGAGCAGGAAAAAAAGGCCATGGCTTCTCAAAAGCACGGCGGAGGTGAAGGCGGCGGCAGGGGTAACGCGGTGCCCAGCTGAGGTGTTCCGAGTGGAGGGGGAGGCACCGCCGCCGCTGCCATGGGCGGGGGTGCCAGCGGGAGCTTTGGCAGCTTCACCTCAGCTGCAGAGCCAGGCAGCAAATGTGGTGGTGCTGTTGGAGGAGGAGGAGGCGGCGGCAGCAGTTATTCTAGTGGTGGTGGGGGCTCGTTGGCATCTTCAACGGCAGCCCTGCCCCCTGTGAAAAAAACTGAAGATGGAGCAGATCCACGCAGATGACATGGCCACAACATGACTGGAGGAAGAATTCTGGGAGTTGAAGTCCACAAGTCTTAAAGCTGTCAGGTTTGAAGACCCCTGGGGTTTTTTTTTTTCTAAAGGGTATGGGGTGCAAAGATCTTGTAACAACAGCTTTAAGACTTGCGTGCTTCAAATGCCAGACTTTCTGAGCCAACATTTTGGTTGCTAAGCAGGAGGGTTGTTAAGTGATACTGATATTATATAACACTTTTAATTAAGCGGGTACCTTGAATAAACATAACTTTGAGTTTCAAATAATACTGATTTCGTTGCTGTTTTAGGTGACATCTGTGAAAAAAATTCAGGTGCTCAGGCATGAAAATGTGCCGCTCAAACACTATACTTTTCTGCTCACGCTGAAAAAAAATTAGAGGGAACATTGGTGATCACCATCTTTTGACAAGCAGAGTCAATGGGGAAGCCAGATTCACTTAACAACCAGGTTACTAACTTATCAAGTGCAGTGATTCACTTAACAACTGTGGCAAGGAAGGTCATTAAATGGGGCAAAACTTACTCAAATGTCTCACTTAACAACAGAAATCTTGGGCTCAGTTGTAGTCGTAAGTCAAGGACTATGTGTAATTGATGCATAATACACTGAATTCTATTTTAAAACTAATGGGATCTTTTGTTACAATATTTTTTTAAAGGATGTTGTATCTGTAATCAATAGCTTTCTATCCTAAATATATTATGAAGCTCCCTGTAATTATTTTTGGTTTTATTATCCAGTCTTGAATTGTGATCCCTTTTAATGGAAGGTGAGGTGTTTTATGCTTAAATGTTTGGTTTTGAGACCAAGCACAGACAGCATTTTGCTGAACATGCCAAGTCAAATCCTGATTACTATTTGGTTTATTAATGGTTTATTAAACTTGTATGCTGCCCTATTACCCGGGGGGACTCAGGGCGGCTAACAAACTCATAGGGGAGGGGATAATACAAAAAACAAACAAGACAAAACAATTACAGAAGAACAGATTAAAACTCCTCAACAGCCACAACAATTCGAGTGGGTCTGGGAACTCATCAGCCCCAGGCCTGCCGGAACAGCCAGGTCTTAACGGCTTTGCGGAAAGCCTGAAGGGTAGTGAGGGTCCGAATCTCCACGGGGAGATCATTCCAGAGGGCCAGAGCAGCCACAGATAAGGCCCTCCCCTGGGGGGGTCGACAGTCGACACTGGCTAGCTGATGGAATCCTGAGGAGGCCTAATCTGTGGGATCTAATTGGTCACAGGGAGGTAATTGGCAGGAGGCGGTCTCTCAAGTACCCAGGTCTGATACCATGTAGGGCTTTAAAAGTAACGACTAGCACCTTGAAACGTATCCGGAGTCTAATAGGCAGCCAGTGCAGCTCGCGGAGGATAGGTGTAACGTGGGTGTACCGAGGTGCACCCACAATCGCTCGCGCGGCTGCATTCTGGACAAGCTGAAGTCTCCGAATGCTCTTCAAGGGCTGCCCCATGTAGAGCACATTACAATAGTCCAGTCTTTGAAGGTTTATTGTATTTATATGCTGCCCTATTCCCAGAGGGACTCAGGGCAGCTAGTCTTGAGGTCACAAGGGTGTGAGTGACTGTTCTGAGTGCCTCCCGGTTCAGGTAGGGACGCAATTGGTGCACCAGGTGGGCCTGGGCAAATGTCCCCCTGGTCACAGCTGACAAATGGTGTTCTAAGGTCAGCTGTGGGTCCAGGAGGACTCCCAAATTGTGAACCCTGTATAATTTCACTCCCCAGCCTGAGAGATGGAATACAAGGCCAATTATTGGGAGGGAAAAACACAAGCCACTCGGTCTTGTCGGGATTGAGTGCAAGCTTGTTCACACCCATCCAGACCCTAACAGCCTCCAGGCACTGACACATCACATCAACCGCTTCACTGAGTTGGCACAGGGCAGACAGATACAGCTGTGTATCGTCCGCATATTGGTGGTATTTTATCCCGTGCCGCCGAATGATCTCACCCAGTGGCTTCATGTAGATGTTAAACAGGAGGGGGAACAGGACCGAACCCTGCGGCACCCCATACTTGAGGGGCCTAGGGGTCGACCTCTGCCCTCCAACCAACACTGACTGCGACCTGTCCGAGAGGTAGGAGGAGAACCACCGAAGAACGGTGCCTCCCACCTCCCGCAACCGCCGCAGAATGATACCATGGTCGATGGTATCGAAGGCCGCTGAGAGGTCAAGGAGCACTAGGACGTGACCCCCGTCCCTGGCTCTCCAGAGATCATCGATCAGTGCGACCAAAGCAGTTTCCGTGCTGTAGCCAGGCCTGAATCCCGACTGAAAGGAGTCTAGATAATCGGTTTCATCCAAGGACCGCCGGAGCTGAGAGGCCACCACTTTCTCAACAACCTTCCCAACGAAGGGGATGTTGGAGACTGGACGGTAGTTACTTAGAATGGCCGGATCCAAAGACGGCTTCTTCAGGAGGCGTCTCACCACCGCCACCTTTAGGATTTGAAGATATTGCAGTGATCACCAGTTCAAGCTTTGGGTCTCTAAAAATATGGCTGGGCTTATGACTCAACTACATGTCAGAGAAAGTTACTTGTTTCTGGAGGCAGGGATTTTGTGAAAGCCACCCCACCCCCTCTGCAGTGCCTCTGTGCCTTGTGATGTGATGTCATTCTATGCAGCCAGATGCTGCTTTTGATTACAGCTCCTTCTTTTAAAAATTAGCCTCTTTTTTGGTTATTAATCCTGTACTAGACAGCTTCTTCCAAATTTGCAATGCTCAAACAGCATTTCAGTCAGGGCAGATTAGCCAGAAATATTGATCTAGTAGAAATTGCATGTTAAGTGACTACGTGCTTTTAATAAGACCTTATACTGAGCAAGATCATGAATTCACCTATTTTAATATTGTCTGCTTCATTTGGAAGCAACTCTCAGTTTTTCCCAGCTCTGACTGGAGATGCCAAAAACTGAAGCTGGAATCTCCTGCATAGGTTATCTAACAACAGATCTGATTTTCGCCTTCCTTTTCTGCCTTCTGCTGTTGCCCTTGGGCATCAAGAGTGAGACTGTGAGGACAGACGGCCGCTGGTCTTGCCTTGCCCAAATTTCCACTTTCTTTGCTTTCCCATTGCAGGTCAAAGGCTATATAAAGATTCCATTTTATTCCAAATGAAAACTGTTGAGAATATTCACCCTAAAACTTGATTGATCTGTTTATGTTATCTGCTTTGGTGGGCTGGGTTAATTCATCTTTGCTTTTAACTGCGCAGATTTTGTTAGCATTCCAAGTTAGCCCAGATAAGAAGCATGGCTATAATTATTAGTTTTGCCTTAATTGTAAGGTTGTGTTAATATAATTTTGCAAGCCTGAAAGTAACTCTCCCTTTCTTTACTTTGCTCTTCCCAAAATTAAGGAGGTCCCTTTTGAAATGCTTTCCCCACCCTTCCTTCTCTCAGTCTCAAATTTTGTTTACCATTGTTTAAGCTAGGGGTATCAAACTTGTGGCCTATGGGCAAGATGCGTCACAAGATGACAACAATATGATGCCGCAAGTTTAACACTCCTACTTTAAGCCATAGCTCTTCTCCCTGTCTCCGAACGTCATTCTCACTTACCATTACAGATTTATTAGATATCACAGCAAGGCTGGCATTTTTCAGTACACCACTGCAGATAATCCATTCTCCTTTGGCAAGAGATTTTGCCTGACTCCACTTCCTAGTCTTAAATAAATAAATATGCTGATCATAACTTCTCTTACACAATTTCCGGGGAAGGAATCCTAGCAATTTATTTTCTTTTTATGTAAAGTGAAAGCAAGCATATTTTTGAGACTGATAATACTTTAAGGGGTGGGAATGGACATTGATTGGATTATGAGATGGGGTTAGGTATTTCTGGTCACTCAGTCACCTCAAGGAAAAGAGAAAGAACACTGGCTGACTCTTGTGTTGGCAGTTGATTGCAGGTTGGTTCCAAACTTTGGGGAGCTGCAAAAAATTACTTTTATGGAAGTGTTGTATCTTCAGTCTAGCAGAATTGGAAGCATGTGATTCTAATTTGTAGTTAAGCATTTTGCATGTATTTGAATTGTTGGGCATTCTAGAATAGGTCACCATCATCCTTTACTCATTGGATATCCTCCTAGATGGCTAGGAATAAATTCCCTTGCTGACTAGCCATTCTAAGAATTGTAATCCAACATATGTACAGGTTGTCATGCTGAAGGCTGTGGAACAGTTGTATTCTGTAGAGCTGTGCAGTGCATAGGTTCTGATTCAGAGAAGATGTTTTGAAACACACTGGAACATGAACACAACATTAGTCAAAAATTTATTAAAGCAGCTATGTGACTCTTCCAAATTCATGCTGCTGCTACTGCTACAGAGAAACTTCACTCGCAGTCCAGCAATCCTGCACAACTCCTTTAATAAATCATAGACAGATGCTGAGATCTGAAAGCATCTATTTTAGATCAAATCCAAAGCTTTACCCGACTTCGGGTATTTATAATATTTCATTTATTTCTACATAGGCAAATTGAGTCTATGAGGAGTCTGATACATTTATCTGCCTCAAGACCTCTTCACTGCAATAAAGAAAGCTTCTCCCACAGGATGTTTTATTCCATACAGGAGTTTTGTAATTCCAGTTGTTTATGGCAAACTTGACTTCTAAAAATTACTTTTCCTTTCTAGTTAAGGAGGATTCAGAATGCAATTGAAGGAGAACCGCTGGGAGGAGAAGAGGTAGAAAAAATAGAGGGAGCTAATCAAATCACCTTGCAAGTTGGTTATCTCAGGTAAAAGACTAGAAAGCAGTGGAACAGATGATATTGCTGATGGGCCAAGCATGTTTGTTTCATTGATGCTCTTAAGATTTTGCTAAATATGCATATTGTGCTTGCTATTGGAAGAAAAGGAAACGAGATCTTTATTCTGAAAAACTGTGTAAAAAATTATTAAAAGGTTACAAAAGTACATGGCACACCTCAACCTAATTATCATTTCCACCGAAGTGAATGACTTTTTAAATTAAAGTGCACAAAGCTGTTTCAAACTTAATTTGATTCTTTGTTGACAATTTGGGGCAGAGATGCTTTGAATTAGTCTTGATGCTTAGTGCTGTCTGGATATGTTTTCTTGGCAAGATTTCAGAAGTGGCTTGCCATTGCCTCCTTGCTAGGGCTAAGAGAGAGTGACTGGCCCAAGATCACTCAGTTGACTTTGTGCCTCAGGTAGGACTAAAACTAAGAGTCTCCTGGTTTCTAGCCTGTAATCTTAACCACTATACTATTTGGCTCTCTCAATTACCAAATATTCTGATGTCATTCTAATTTTTTCTCAGAAAGATATTGGAAGTGGTCTCCTTTTCAGTTGCCTTTTCAAAACCAGCCAAAATAAAACCCTTGATGATGCTGGTTGCAAGAGTGCCCACAGGTCAAAATAATCAAATGGGAATCACTCAATTGATTCTCCACTCAGAGTTTTGGTTGTGTAGCCATAATTACTATTAGGATTTTTTTTGACAGATTATCTGCAGATGCCTTGGAGAGAAGTGATGCGTAAGCAATGTTTTTGTAGTATAATTTTTAGCATTATCGTTTGATGGTACCAAAGCAGCATTTTAAACATTTCCATGCTGTCCTTCATTATAATAATTCAGTGGTGCTCACATATTTGAAAATAAACTAAATATAGCAAGTCAGTTACAAAACTGTTAGTATACCTTGCAGAGTGTGAAAATGGATTTGAATATGTTAACAGCCTATGCTTTTGTTGTAATACACAAATGGGCTTTCTGATTAAAGTGTTGTGTTAGAAAATGGGAGATCAGGAGTTCTAGTTCTGGCTTAGGCATGGATGTTGAGGAAAAATAATAGAAGGGAACATTTATTTCTACAAAATAAGAGTGGTACATTAATCAATCAATCAATCAAATAAATAAATAACCAACCAACCATGGCTTACTGAATAAGTGTTAGTTGGTTTGGTTGATAACATGTAAACTACAAAGAAACACAGTGGTCTATTCTGATGTGTGAAGCCAACTATTCTAACTGGGCTTTTTCTCATTTAAAGGCACATTCCATAAGGGCTTCCATGGGGGTGGGGGTGGGGGAGAAATGAAAGTTTTTAGAGAGAGGGAGTTGGAGCCAGGTTTGGAATTTAGTTGAGATCAGCAAGGGAATTTTTCTTCCAGTCACAGCAAGGAGCTGGTTCCCTTGCTTGGTACCCTTCCTGAACTGAAACCCCAAACCTAAATTATGAAATTCATAGATGTTGCTCACTTCCATTTTCAGAGCAACATGTAATGGAGCAAAAAAGTGGCATGTTATTATGAAATTTTGACTACATTGGGTGGCATATATGCAGGTACAATGCAAAAATGCTTTTATTAGTAATCCTGCATTTTACCAAGAATATTCAGCATAAAGATCTGTTTATACAATGTCTGCTCTCCCAGGTAGTTATGGCATGAGCAATAGCTCCCTCTCTCTTGGCCCCCAAATGGGAGGAACTGTGGTGGTCAGCTCGTACCATGTGGCTCTTGTGGCCAGGTGCTTATCACAGTAGAGGGTGTTTTGCTGTAGGGAATTGATTCCTGTGATATAGTTGTAGAAGCAAAAGATTTTTAAGAATCAAGAAGGGTTTCTGACTCAAAGCCTGTGGAGGTACTATTTAATCTAGTTTCTAACCTGCAGATGATCTGCCCTGCTCACTTGCCCTTGCAGTTTTATAGAAAGCATTTTGCATTTCCAGGTGGACATTGCTAAATCATTAAGGACACTTCCATCCTATTTACAGGGAGCCTCAAGAGAAGGGGAGAAACAAGGCAAATTTGCTAATCTACCCTTGCTTCAGGATTACCTTTGGAAACCATGTATTAGTTTCTATAGTGGACAAAGTACACATGTATGTCATCTGCTCCAAAAGAAAAATTTAATTTGCTGAGTGACACTTCTTTTTTGTTGGTTTTATGGTGCAGAGCAACAGTGCAAGATATAGAGAAAGAGCTAAAGGAACTGAGACAGAAACAAGATATGGGGAAAGCCAAATTGGAGCAGTCGATGACAGACAATGCCTATTACCTCCAGGAGCAGGTCAGCAAATGAACTCAGGATGTGTTGAGATCAGAATGTCTTTAGCTAATCTAAATAACAACAACAAAGAACCCAAGTAACTGGGAAAATATGGTGTGTGTGTGTGTGTGTTTATAAGACTGCTGTGTCCTTTCTAGAAATTGTATTTATTCCTACATATTATGGACAAATCCTTTGTTAATGAAAATGTGTTGAATTGGTTGATGACTTTTCTAGCCAGTGACCAGATGTTGAACTTGCAAGCTAATAAAGGAGTCAGGAGTGTGGACAAAACTCACAATGTTGTTCACACATTCGCAGTGAGTAGCTTTTGAAATATAAACAGGAGATGAAGTAACACACACACAAAATCAGGCTTGAGAGCCAATCCAAGATTTGAAAACCAAGTTTGATGTTTCATCTTTTGCTTTAGTTTATGCAGGCACCATGGTTAGTTTCCAGAGTTACTGGCTTCCTGAATACCTAACTTAGTAATTGACATGTATGCACTGTCTGACCATACCCAGAGATTTAAATCAAGTTCTGTTTGAGAAGTTAAAAGTCTGAAATGTGTAGGAGTAACTACACAGTTTGAAAAAAGCATCACAGTGCTGTGGTCTTACCTTCCTTTGTTCCTGGCTATCAATAGCCCCTGGAATTTTTCCTAATTTGATGGGGTTTACAGAGATGCTTTTCCAATGGAAAATGAATGGATGGCACAAGCAATTCTAAATAAGACCTGAATGAAGCAAAGCTGCCTCTATTTCAGGAACAATGATTTTCAGGTCAGTCTTCATCTTGCAATTAACAATTAGCTAGCAGTAATGAGATATAGGAATAATGATGCTTTCCTGGTGATTACCTCACTAGATTCACTTTTTTCAGCTCATCTACAACATGCCCAAAGTCCCAGTACATTATGAGTAGCTTCTAACAGAGAGATGTGGCTCAGAATCAGCTCCTGGAATCAGGAGCCCTCTATGAGTTTGTAACTTGTACTATTAGGAGATTGAAAAGGACAACTGACGGAAATAGGCAAATTGTGGAAAGCTCAGCAAAGGGGGAATGTTATTTTTATAATAATTTAAATAAATTGGCACAGCTTTCCCTCCTTTAATCTCTGGATTGGCATTTAACTTTACAGGATTACAATCAAACAAAGTTTATCATATGGGTCCTTGCCTCTTTTTCTGTTTCAGAAAGAAACATCTGGCTAGAGTGTTGTGGTTATTCCTGCCCAACTAGTCTGCCCTTTGTTGCTTGCAGAGCCTTTATTTCTTGATTTAGAACCATACCCATGGAGTTATTCCTTGAACGAGCTTTTGATCTGCAGCCATTAGCAGGAGGATAATCTATAGCTCCCGGTTGAGAAAATGCTTCATTTGCTAATTTCTTCATATCAAAGAAACAAGAAGCCAGGCTTTTTTGTTTCTGCTTGTTTGCTTGTTCTTTGAGCCTTTGTGGACCCTCTGTGATAATATTGCAGCTCCAGAGGTCCGCAGAGAACCACTGATGTAGGCTATGACTTCTACTAACCTTAGCCATCAAGGGAGGTGGACATTGTTCTCCAGCCTATCTGGAGAGTGCCAGATTGAGGCTATCCTTTAGATATACAATTCAGTCTGATGGGGAACCCCCATTTCCCCCCCCCTCCACTAATAGAGTGGAAAAGTGCTTACTTTATAACACCATAATACATGTTTCAGCATTTGGGTGTCATCGTGGCTGGCTACAAATGCCTATGGGAGAAGACCTGTTAAACAGAGTCAAACCTTGCCCACTGGAAGGTCTTTCTAGCTGCCCTCAAAACTTTTTTTGCTCAGGTTCCGCATTGTTGTAGTGAAAGGAGGGCTGGGGGGTTCAGCAGCAGCAGACAACCTTTTTTTCCCTGCACTAAGTCCTAAATCACTCCCCAAAGCTCTTTCTATTATTCTCTATTACTCCCATGGACAAAATAGGTGTGGGAAACTCTCATTAACATCAGTGGAAGCTGACTTTTGGAGTTGGGATTTAGTTTCAGGGAAGTTCTAGAAACTTGTGTGTGTGTGTTGTGTGTGTGTGTGTGTGTTTATTTATTTATTTATTTATTTATTTATTATTTATATGGTATCCTCCAATTTAGTGCTCTGGGACTAACAGGGGGCTCCCCCATTCCCTGAAAAAACTCCTATTGTGCATGTCCCAAGTCTGTGGACTCTGGCCATTGCAGACCCAACTAAAATAAAGTTACCAAGCCAAGGAATACTGATTCAGCCCAACAAATTAAAAGAGCTTGTTCCTGTCACCACTATATGTTAGAGATGAAAACCAGGATTTCCTTTTCAAGAAACCAAACTCCTGCTTTTCTCACTTGCTCACAGTTAGACAAGCTTAGATCTGTCATAGAGAACATGATGTCATCCTCGTCAACTTTGCTGTCCATGAGCATGCCACCCATCCCAGAGTCTGGTGCAGCTCAAGTCCAAGGCACGTGTGCAGCCTGCAGCTTAGATGTCAGTGAGAAGGTTAGCCAGTTGTTCAAGCGCTACGAGCAGTTACAGGACTCGGTCAACAACTTCATGTTGAGGCAGGCAGAAAGCAAAACGAAGAAACCCAAGCAACGTCAGGTAAGCCCAGAAAGAAGATGGCTCAGACTGCTCTTCTTTTCAGTTGGATAGCTTTGGAAACTGCCCACTCAGATGAGATGGGTGGTCTGGAAATTTAATAAATTAAAACCAAGAACATGGTAGTCCTCTGCAAGATGGACAAGTATTGATATGCTTTGGGCCACAATTTGGATAGGGAAGTCTAACCCTTTGGACCTTCGTAAAGGGGTGGACGATATATCTAGCTTAGTATTGCCTGGTGATGTTTTCTAAGAGTGCCAGATATATCGTATTTTTCGGAGTATATGACACACCTTTTGCCTCAAAAAAGAGGGTGAAAATCTAGGTGCATCTTATACACTGAATACAGCATTTTTGGCCTACCAAAACCCCATCCCCTTTGCAAAAATGGATGTGCAGAGGGTTTGGGAGGCTTGCAAAGTGCTCCTGAGGGCTGGGGATGGCAAAAATAGAGCAGAAAATGGGCCATTTTTGCCCCCCCAGCCCCCAGGAGCATTCTACAAGCCTCCCAAAGCCTCTGCATGCCCCTTTAAAAAAAAAAAAAAAGCCCGCTTTTGCTTGTTTTTGGTCCCTCCCAGCCCCCACGAGCACTCTAAGAGCCTCCCAAAGCTTTGCATGCCCCCCTTTTTTTGCAAAAAACGAGGCACGCAGAGGGTTTGGGAGGCCTGTAGAGTGCAAAACTTTTTTAAAAAAAATACCTCTTCAAAATCATGGTGTGTCTTATACTCCAGTGCGTCTTATAATCCGAAAAAATAATAGGTATTTGCCTGTTGTTCCTGGAGAAGCCAGGAACTGAATATGGGAGCTTTTGTGTGCAGAACAATAGTCTCTCCCTCTGAGCTTTATCACAAATTTTTCCCCCAACGATAGTGGCTGTGTGCTTGCTAGTGGGAAGGGAAATGTTTTGCAGATTCATTCACCTTTCAGATCACATTATTTACTGACATGGTCCATACATCATGTTAAGCTATCTTTTTAAAACAATGATTTCTTAATAAATCTCAGCCATGGCTGTAACTAGTGAGGCTTTCTAAGTATTTTCTCCCTTTGAGACTTTCAAGAAGTCACAAGTTCAACATGTTGCATATTTTCTTGTGTGGGGGAAATGGAAGCAGATCTGTTTTAAATATACTTCATATTTCATGATAAGAGCAATATTGTTGATAAAGAAATTACTTCTGGTAGTTTTGGAAAGAGGAACTATAAATATCATACTCTGCCTAATGAGTGTCTTCCTGTTTCAGGTGGTTTTAATATTTTACCCACTGAAAGTAGCAGCTTCCCAACTTCCCAAAATTGCTTTCTAAGGATCATTTCTAGGGTTCAAGTATATTGTTTTATTCCTGACTAAACTGAATACTTTTACACAATTTTCACAATTTTTAAAAATAAGAATCCATGTTCTTGGCCAGGCTTATCTTAAAACTTACGTTACACCATGACGTTCAGTAAGATTGTTGATGTTCGGAATTGCAGCCTATAATACTCCATTAGTAAGCCGGTTATGCTTTGCTTTGCTTTTGTTCCATTGATTTGTCTCCTATTTTATCTTTAACTGAAAATAGCTGAAGAAATTATGGCACAAATTTCAGCCTTATACAAGATTTCTGGTTTTGTTCTAAAACAGTATCAGTCTTTTAGAACTATGTGCAGATATGTCTGTTCAAGCAGCTTATTTCCAAGGACACAGAGGCTTTGTTTTGTTTGCATTTTTGTGAACTTCTATTTTACTCTCTTATTCTTAGAAAGTCTTCCAAGGGGTGCCTTGAAGGTTGAATGCAGGGATCCCAGTCTGACATAATTACTTTTTAGTATTATGTGCTTCTTGAACTTGGATGTTGGCAGAGCATTTAACAATGGAGTTTCCCTCAGTTTCAGACCAATGTGATTTTTAGGTTGTCACATATACATCTAAGCCTAACAGTTGTGAGAATACATCATACCCAAAGAGCATGTCAGTGTCCTGTATATGAATCTTATCTTTTATTACTATGTCAAGGGGATTCCCATTTTGTTTCTTCCAACAATATTTTGAGAAGTCAAAATATATATATCAGCTGATTGTCATGAGTAAAAGTAAACCAGGGCCCAGGTTGTAGACAATGTCTGGACCTGTTATATAATAAAGATCCATTTATATTATTCCACATATATCTTGAGTTTATTTTATTATATTCTAATAAAATATCTCCTACTGACCTTTCTTTGCAGGATTCCCTATTTGTCATGAAACGATGGATTGGGCTTTCATTATTTACTCCAAATTGTCCAAAGGCAGAAGCTTGAACTCTGAAAAATAGAACAGGAGGGAAAATAAAGCCGTCACTTTTTCTTTTTTGTTAACTTTAGTATTCATGCTCTTTTCCGATCAGGATGAAGAGGTGCTCAACCAAATCCAGAGTACTATCCTGCAAGTCCAAGAAGATTGTGAGAAGCTGAATGCCACTACTGGCAATCTTGTTGAAGATCATCACCAGAAACAGAAAGAGATCAGTGTACGTAACTTTGAGTCAAAGTTAGCAGGTGGGATCAAGAAAATGGCAAGAAATTCTTGGAAACTGTTCTGAACGCAGTGGATACCAATTCTGTTTTTGCTGAAGATTGTATAATAAAGCTTAAATTAGTTATTAGCCAGAATAGCAGAGAAAGAAGGAATAGTAGATAACATGTGGTCCATAGGGTCATTGTTTCAGAGATATTTCCTTATCTAAACAGAGAAACAGAATACAGGTAATCCTTGACTTTTGACCACAAAATTTCTGTTGCTAGGTGAGTCATTGGTTAAGTGAGTTTTGCCTCATTTTCTGACCTTTCTTGCCACAGTTGTTAAGTGAATCATTGTAGTTGTTAAGGTAATAACACAAATTGTTAAGTGAATCTGGTTATCCCATTGACTTTGCTTATCAGAATGTCACAAAAGTTGATCACATGATCCCAGGACACTGCAACCATTGTAAATATAAGTTGCCAAGCATCTGAATTTTAATCATGTAATCATGGGGATGTTTTAATGGTCATAAGTGTGAAAAATGGTTGCAAGTCACCTTTTTCAGTGCCGTCGTAACGTCAAACATTCATTAAATGAAATTTTGTAAGTCAAGGACTACCTATAACCACAAGCAGTTAACTTTCCTTGTAGGAAGCTGGCAGGCAATGTTGGAGAGGAGGATCACATGACCACAGTTGACCATGGATGTATGGTAGCATAGCAGTGCATGAGCACTGAAGTGACTACAACTTTACCAAATTTCAGTCCCATTGGACTCATGGGTCCTGGATTTTGGATGCATTTTTTAATTAAGCCATTTAAGATACAATGATTCGAAAACTGTTGCCTTATGACAATTTTGCCCAATTGAAGTTTATAAACAATCAGACACAAGAGTTTTATTCTATGCAACCTGTGACCCATTGGGTCATTCTTTCAGAAATATTTCCTTATCAGATTCTTCAGTGTCTTCAACGACAGAACTAAAGTACTGTCTTCACTGGAAAAGTTGGGAATTTATTCAAAGATGTATCTGCCTTGAAAATAACCCATGTTAAACTATATAACACTGTCAAACATCAGCGAAGGAACTGTCCTATGAAATTTTGTAGTATGTCATACACTCTTTTATGATCATTTTTGTCAGGAAATTTTTTATAAGAATTTTCAAAAGTTCAATTCTATGGGAATCATGAGTCACATTTTATAATGTGACTTTTATAAGTTAGACCATTTGAAGTATCTTGGTTCAAAAACTGTTGCCCAATGATCACTGTTCCCTCTAAGGTGTGCGGCTGCGCGGCCGCACACATGGAAAGTAAACACCGCGCAGCAGTTTCCAATTGCCGCGCAGTGTCGTTTGCCGGACACTGCAGTCTGCACACAATCGTGATTGAAACCCCCTCCAGCTAAACAGGAGTCTTGAGGTGCAGCAGGGCAGCAAAGTGACTAGGTTGAGGGCAGGTGGTGGCTCGGGCTTCCTGGAGCAACTATTTAGAGGGAACATTGTCCACAGCTGCCTTTGCACAAGTTTAAGAGGGCTAAATTTGTCTTGTTGGGTGGTGGGTGGGGGAGGGAGTGATTGGCCGAAACTTGCTGAAAGAAAGTTCCATTTTTTTCCTGCCCGCGTGATTAATTCAGCCTCTGAGATAAACGTATTGTGTGAAAGCAGCTGGCTTCCCTTCCTCTCCATCATCCGTGCTTCGATTAACACATAAAAGCCCACAAGGGGTGGGGGTGGGGGCTGGTCACGAACCAAGAACGAGCTAACTAAGCCAAGCGTGGGTTGCTCCTCAGAGAGCAACCCACGCCGCCGTTTCTCTCGAGGCTACCCACCTGAGGCTCACATTGGCAAATCCAGGGCAGTGCGGCAGCGATCCTAAACTCCCACCTAGAATGACTGTGCCACAGAATCCAAATGCAAGAAGCAGGGTCTGTTTCCTCGCTCATCTCTCTCTTTCAAAGAAAGCCTTCCTTGTTCTACCTCTCCTGGCTGCAATCTCAGCTATTTTTGAGTCTCCCGCCGGCCAAGTGACATCACATGATATTTGATAACTCATTGTTATTTTCAAAGTCATTGAGAATAGTTTTGCTTTTAAGCTAATTAAACTTCCTATCTGTCAGTTTATCTGTGCAATTTTGTTGGATATTTTGGGTCACTAGTTACTATCACTAGTTATATGCAGAATTGTCTCCCAGAGTTCAGTAGTAGTAGGTTACTGAAACCACTTGTATAGAGAGGAACAAATTGCCACAATTTTTTAAACAATCAGCAAGCATTGTTGAACACAGGCAATAAATCCTTGAGTTTACAAATTAATGATGGAAGAAAACTGTTAGATGTGAATGAGACTTTATGCATGGGGCTTTTAATCATTTTACTCATTTAAAATAGCAAATTGCATATAATACATTAAAATGAAGTATATCAAGTGAAATTCATTAAAATGAAGTATATCAAACATTTACTATTTTAATATTACCAGTATTAAGTGCCATTTATATATTCATTTCAAAGCTCTTTTTTATTTAATCCAAAATGAATTTGAAAAGATAATTGTAGTGAGTTTGCTTTTGAACAAATATTTCTAAATTTATTTGTTTACAATTTTATTCGTTTTAAAATTTTATTAGTTTAATTTGATATAACACCTATTTCGTTGTTGTCTTGGGTGATATCTGTGAAAAAAATTCAGGTGCTCAGGCATGAAAATGTGTCACTCAAACACTATACTTTTCTGCCCATACTGGAAAAAAAATTAGAGGGAACATTGCCAATGATGTGCTATTTCACCCAGTTAACGATCATGAGTATGAGAGTTTTAATAATATATAGATAGATGTAAATATTAAGGCATGAAGTTCTTGTCTCTTTATAGCTTTCTTTTTGTTGCAGAAAAATATGATTCTTACATACATGTGGCTAGTATTTAAGGGCATATAGTATACCTAAGTGCAGTATAAATATAAGCAGTATAAGTAAGCAATGGTATAAACTAAAATCAAAAGACAATAATTATTAAAACATCCAAGCCCAAGGCTACTGCAATTGAAATCAGTATTGAGTATTATTGAGCCACTGAAAGAAAAAAAGCATTTCATTTTAAATCTGAGGAGGCTGAAAGCCAAACATAGTTTAAAGGGGAGTCAAATCCAATGAGTAGGAGCTAGATGTGAAGCAACTACTCTCACCTGAGGGAAAACTTAGTGCCCCTGATTGCACGATTGAACTAAGCACACAGAAGCAAGAATTGTTACCAAGTTGTTCAAATAAGTAGGTGTTCTTATACACACAGCCTGGAAAATCAGCACTAGCTGTTTAAACTTTTAATGATTCTGAAGATCTAGCCAATGGTGGAAGGAAGAAATAAAGGTGACTCCAGGGAGGTCTAGGACCACATGGGCTGCCTTTTTCTGGACTTGAACTAAAGGGCAGAGAGTAGATTCAGAAAGATCAGCCAAAAAACCGTGGCAATTATTCAAATGAGACACTACCAAGGCATGAATCAAATGGTTGGTTGGTTTATGGTTTATGGTTTAATTTATTTGTATGCCGCCCTTTTCCCTGAAGGGACTCAGGGCGGCTCACAACTCAAAAAGGGAGGGGAAATACAAATAGAGTTACAAAAACATAGAAACCATACATAGTTAAAAGCACAACAATCATACCATTCGAAGTGGGGCAGCGAGTCTTTAGCCCCAGGCCTGTCGGAACAGCCAGGTTTTAAGGGCTATGCGGAAGGCCTGGAGGGTGGTGAGGGTACGAATCTCCATGGGGAGTTCGTTCCAGAGGGTCGGAGCAGCCACAGAGAAGGCTCTCCTCCGGGTAGTCGCCAGTCGACACTGGCCGGCTGATGGAATTCGGAGGAGGCCTAGTCTGTGGGATCTAATTGGTCTAGTGGAGGTAATTGGCAGTAGGTGGTCTCTCAAGTACCCAGGTCCAATACCATGAAGGGCTTTGTAGGTGACAACTAGCACCTTGAAGCGTACCCGGAGATCAACAGGCAGCCAGTGCAGCTCGCGGAGGATAGGTGTTACGTGGGTGAACTGAGGCGCACCCACAATCGCTCGCGCGGCTGCATTCTGGACAAGCTGAAGTCGCCAAATACTCTTCAAGGGCTGCCCCATGTAGAGCACGTTGCAGTAATCCAGTCTGGAGGTCACAAGGGCACGAGTGACTGTTGTGAGAGCCTCCCAGTTCAGGTAGGGACACAACTGGTGCACCAGGCGAACCTGGGCAAATGCCCCCCTGGTCACAGCTGACAAATGCTGTTCAAAAGTCAGCTGTGGGACCAGGAGGACTCCCAAGTTGCGGACCCTGTCTGAGGGGCGTACTATTTGACCCCCCAGCCTGAGAGGTGGAACACTTGGCCAATTAGTAGGAGGGAAGCACAGCAGCCACTCGGTCTTATCTGGATTGAGTACAAGCTTGTTAACCCCCATCCAGTCCCTAACAGCCTCGAGGCCCTGGCACATCACGTCAATTGCTTCATTGAGTTGGCACGGGGCGGACAGATACAGCTGTGTATCATCCGCATACTGGTGGTATTTTATCCCGTGCCGCCGAATGATCTCACCCAGCAGTTTCATGTAGATATTAAAGAGAAGGGGGGACAGGACCGAACCCTGCGGCACCCCATACGTTAGGGGCCTAGGGGTCGATCTCTGCCCTCCGACCAACACCGACTGCGACCTGTCCGAGAGGTAAGAGGAGAACCACCGTAAAACAGTGCCTCCCACCCCCACCTCCCGCAGTCGTCGCAGAAGGATACCATGGTCGATGGTATCGAAAGCCGCAGAGAGATCAAGGAGTACCAGGATGGAGGCATGACCTCCATCCCCGGCTCTCCAGAGATCATCGATCAATGCGACCAAAGCGGTTTCCGTGCTGTAGCCAGGCCTGAAACCCGACTGCTTAGGAAAAAAATGGATGGAATTTTGGATACTCATATGGTGAAAGTGACAAGATTTTGTAACTGTATTGATGAAACATCGCTAAGAAGTCCAGATTTATATGCCATCAGATACATCAGTACCTGGTAGTTGCAAAAAGTGAAAGGCAGAAGAAAGGATAGTCAAGGTGAAAAAACAATAAGTTCAGCCTTGTCCATATTTAATTTAGGTTGGGGAGAATACATCCAGCTGGACATTTCAGGCACTTGGAGAGGCAAGACCACAATAGATTCTCCACACCAAGACTGGGGTTGAGGAATACATCTGACTGTCATCAGCAGAGATAGGATAAACTTTAAAGAAGAAATGAAAACAAAGTATCAGAAATGAACAAAATTGGGCCTAGGACCACACTCTGAGAGACACTCGCTGATAAAGGAAAGGATTGAAAACTCAAGACAGAAATAACAGAAAAAATGTGATGGGAAATATAAGACTGTAAGTGCCCAATTCAGTTTCAGTGAAGTCAGAGTAGATATTAAACTTTTGTGATGAAAGGTGTCAAATGCCACAGATAAAACTGCCAGGACAAATACTATTGTTGTGCGTTTTGCCTTTGCTACCAACAATAACAGACAGCCCATGTCAATGCCAACTTGATGGACTGATCTGCTTAAATCTGTGATTGAAATGGTTCAATGAAATTATTTTTTGACTGAGAGGACAGAAGGACAGAAAGAATAACTTGTTTAATAACGTAACAGACACAATATAACAGAAGATAGTTTTGATTTGAATCCATATAGAATTAGAGCTAGGGTTAAGTTAATCATTCACTCTAGGCTTGACTAGCAGCTTTTTCTTCTTCTTTTTGATGGGATTAGATTAGACATGTCATATCTAGCAGGGGTCATGACCTGATGACACCAGAATCACATGAATGTTGTTTACTTCAGTGACATCACTGGTTAAACACAGGCCTTTTGAAATTGGTGTACACTATAACCACTAACAGGATATGAAAGATATAAACTGTTGGGGCATCCTGGAACCATTTTGGCTACATCTTGAGTACCTACAGAAAAATAGGACCTGCTTACTACTTGAATGGGGAATCAACCACTAGGGGATTTTAAAACTATGTTATGGATCTGCCCCTGGATCCCTCTCCAGACGCGAGTTCAGAAGAAGAGGGTGAGTTTGAGTCGGCAGAGGAAAGCACAGAATCGAGTGTTGGTCAGGATCGGGGCTCAGGGAGCGTTAACCTGATGGAGCAGCCTCAGCTGGGTCAATCGGATGAGCCACAGGCTCAGTCTGAGTGAGGTGAGCCACAGTTTTACAGCAAGATGGCCAGGAGACTCCAGGCAAAGACTGGGAGCAGCGGCCACCAGTTAGCAATGAGGAGGAAGTGGAGTCCATACCTCCTGATCCAAGGATATGTAAAGCAGAGAGGAGATAGGCAAAACACTGGTCAGCTAGACTACTCATGAGGACACGATCTTACCTCTCATGAAGGGCTACGCTGGTGTTGCCTATTTAATCCCACCCTGAGGACTTGAGTGTTCCTGCAGCAATGTGCCTATTTCTGTGCCTTGTATGCTCATGACGTATATCTTAACCCGTTCGACTCGTGGACTACTTTCCTGGACTTCGTGTGTTCCCATTGGACTTGGTTACCCAGTGATTCTTGCCATGCTGAACTCAAAATCTGGAACTGTGCAACGGGGGTGCTTTCCAAGAACCTGTTGCGGGGGGAGTGGGAGTTGAATAAACAACTGTAGATTCTTGCTATATGTGGGGGTTGGGGAGCGGGGCAGCACAAAGCTAGGAAGTTGAAGGTGGAAATGTCAATCCCACTTCGATAGTGTTGCCCAAAAGCAACAGGGATGTGTCCCTTACATCATCTAGAAGATGTTAATATCTCTTCTATGTGGTAGAATATTGGCAATATCTAAGCCTACAGATTCTTTGTAAAAATAGTGGTGATGATAAAACTTATAGGAGTTTTTGGTTGGTAATAATGTCATTTCACTTTGCTTTGTGTTCTCTAAAGGCATTGTACAAATCACTGGAGAAACTGGAAAATGAAAAAGTTGACAAAGATTCCCTAGAGACGGAAATCCATGTGGTAAGCAGTTTGACTTACTGACGTACAATGGATATAGAATACTTGAGGAACTTTTGAGAAAGTTTTATTTACAAATGGAGCTTGTGGAGCAGTCACGAATAGCAAGCTTATACTCTGTTTTGAATGGTGATCCTAATACAGGTAATCCTTGAGTTACGATGGCAACTGGGACTGGTATTTCCATTCCTAAGTGATGCGGATGTACAGTGCAATGTTATGTGAATGCATCACTTAGTGGTGGTAATCCCAGCAGTCCCAGTTGCCACTGTTAAGCAATGATTGTAAATTGTTAAGGAAGCATCTCCTGACAACTTTCTGCTGGCTTCCAACAACCGAAGTCACTGGGGAAGCCAGCGGGAATTTGCAAATTTTAGGGGCTTGCAAGCAAGCTGGCAGGCAAGTAAATGGTTGCTACTGGGTTGGTTGGAAAAAAAGAAAGAAAGGATTGGGCAGTGTATGAATGGCTGGGGAGGTATGCAGGTGCAGTAAGGATCAGGAAAAGTATCCAAGTGGAGAAGATTTGCCCAAGCAACTTGTGACCTTTTCTATTGGCTTCCCCCATTGCCTTTGCTCCTGGGAAGCTGGCACGAAAGGTCACAAATCATGTGGGAACTATCATAACTGTGAGCTGGTTGCCAAATACCCAGATTGTGATCACCTGTCCATGGGTTTGCTGGGAGACCCTAGCTGTAACCACCTCTCATACAGCGCCATTGTCACTTTGAATGGTTATTGAATGAGGGGTTATTAACTGAAGATTACTTGTATTTACCATCCTTTGAGATTGGGTTAGGTAGCAGTAGTTCTATTTTGGACTTCATGTAATTTGTGGCTCTGGAAGGTAGAAGAGGGAGAGATCCTCAGATGTCAATGAGACCAAAGATCTATCGCTATCCTTTCTCTTCATTTTTAGAAAGCAGATAAGACTGCCCTTGCAGCAAAGGTCAGTCGTACCCAGTTTGATGCCACCACAGAACAGCTACATAAGATGATGCAGGAACTGCTCAATAAGATGGTTGGGCAAGAACAAGACTGGCAGAAAATGCTGGACAAACTCTTGATTGAAATGGACTCCAAGGTAAGCAAGATGTAACCTTTTTAGCTATTTGCAATCCTGTCAGCAGGAGAAGTACTTGTGCCAGTGGTCCATATTGTGATGTGCAATAAGCACCTTAGAGACATGTTGGTCCTTTTCTCCTTGACTAGGAACATGTATAGCTGGTAGAATATGTTGCATGTGTTTTCCCCTATAACTAGCACATAATGTGAAGCACATTATGTCTGCATTCTGATTTCTAGCTTGTTTTTGGACACAGTGAAAATTCTGGTTTTGATCTAAAGAACACTAACCCACACATCTCTTCCCCAAAATGGCATTTCCCAGATGCATTGGGAATTAACATCTCTGGCTGGGAATTTGAGGATTTGGCTTCACTACCATTAGAGAGTAGGAAGCTGAAAGAGGTTGTAAACAAACTGAGATTAAAATTATGAGCCCTCTATTTTCCTCCAATTATTCAGCTACTCCTGCCATATGAGCTATGACAAGAAAAGGGGGAAATAGATCCTTTTCTGTAGTGGCAAAGAAGCCTCTGCAGGGAGATCTCCTCAGTGCCTATGTTTTTATTGTGTAGGCAACAAATCAAGAATATTAGTTTCCTGTCTTTTGCTTCATTTACATTGTTATTTTTTATTCTTTCTTTGGCTCCAATTGCTTATCCTTTTTCTACAAAAATAATAAGAAAGTGTTAATTTTATTACTATTTATGAGGCTTCATTGAAAATTTTTCTATCATAAACAACTTATAGCATGGATACTAGAAAGGCAGGAGCAGTAAAATAAAAAGAGTAGCTTTATAGGAACAATTCCACTACTGTTTTCCATACCTCTTTGCATGAAATGTTTCTGGAACTAATTCTATCAGCCGTTCTCTCTGCTTCCTTGTAGGAGAAGGCTTTCGTGCAGAAAATATGATCCCAGTGTAAATAAGTAATATAAAGAAATGCAAAGCACAGGAGCAAAAATTTAATAAAATCACAATCTAGAAAAAAAGCAAAAGAATTAAGAACCCGTTGTGGTATGAACACTAAGGAAAAACTATATAGA